>NC_140069.1:47325925-47924112 GCF_964194135.1 Talpa europaea
AAAATTAAGTGTTCAATAAAAGCACAAAATTAATAGATCTTATTTCCCAACAAACACAAACTCTATAGGAATCAGTGTGAAACTAAAAACCTTAACACTTTCATTAAATAACACAGGAAAATATTTATGACCTCAAGGTAGGGAAACATTTCTTAAATAAGACATAGGAAGCAAAAACTAGGTAATATGAACAAATTGAGGTACAATAAAATTGAAAGTCTCTGAGAAACAAAAGACCCCCCACATAAAAAGTCACCAAACACTGGGAGAAGACATTTGTGATGCACATCACCTTTAGTTTGTTACTAGAATTAGAAAGCATGCCTACAAATTCATAAAAAGAAAACAACTCAATAGAAAAAAAAATAGTGCAAAATCATCGATTAGGCAATTGACAGTATGGGAAATTCTGATAGTCTATAAACATATAAAAGGAAGTTCATCCTCTCTAGCAATGAAAAAAAGGATCATTTAAGCAAAGACAAGATGTCATTTCATTCTCATATTTGCCAAAATTAAAAGCTTCAATGATATCAAGAAATGGAAAAAGGTACAAAGGAAAGGAAACTGATGTAGGGCTGCTGGGAACTAAAGCAATACCATCCTTGGGGAAGAGAATTTGGCAAAAAAACTAAAGGCAGTGTGGCCTTGTGATTTTCAATTCCACCACTAGGTGTGTAAAGGGGATCATACACATGTGTAGGGAGGCAGATACAGGAACATTCATTGCAGCTTTGCTGACAGTCACAAAAAAAAAGAAACAATTTATATGTCCATAAAGAAGAGATGAAAATCAATCATGATGTTGCTTACAGCGCAATACTACACAGAATGGAAAAATAAACCTGTCAAATGGTTAACTCTAAAAAAAGTCTTTTTTAAAATTAAAGTAGCACTGCATTAGAACATCATATGAATTTCAGGTATGCATCATTAAAAACCAACATCTCTATAGACTATGTTAAGTTAACCACTAAAAGGCCAATTCACCATGAAATTGACTTATTTTACCCTTCTGGTCAGCACTAATTTCTCTTACATCTACGAGCTTATTGTTTTATTTAGATCATCCATTTGTTGGGTTTCTCTATATACCACATATGAGTGAAACCATATAGTGTTTGTCTTTCTCCATCTGACTTATTGTACCAAGCACCTTCTAGGTCTGTGCAGATCGTTGCAAATGGCATGATTTCATCTCTTTCAAAAATGTATTTTAAATAGTAACATAGAAAGATTATTTAGGTTATTATACCTTTGGAAACTAAGAGAAGAGAATGGAATCAGGGAGGGATATCAGGGAGCTTCAATGCCTGGACTTCCTTATTCCTTCAGAAAAAACCAATCTAGAGCTGCCTAGCAAGGTGTGGGTTTCAATAAAGCTGGGAGGTGCTGGGTTACACTTTTTTTTTTATAAATGTAAATAATTGATAAAAATTAAGACAAAAGAATAGTAACAAATGAGCTGATCTTATATAAATAAAGTGAAATTCAACAGGGCATTGGGTAAACTGAGACTGAGAGTGTCCTTGCAGACTGGTTTTGAGGACCCAGATAATACAGAGCAGAGAGCGCAGAGCAGGAACCTGCTAATTAAATCACCATGTTGGTGGCCAGCACCAGAAAAATAACTGCTATGTAGTTTTATGCATTTGTTTAATTTCAGAGCAGTCAGTCCCCTTTTCTAAGTTTAAAAAATCAGATGTTCTTAGATAAAGAAACATTTCGGTGCTTTGTAAACTGAATGAAGTGAACCCCCACCAACCATGTTCTCAACCATCTGGCCTCTCAGAAACTAGTCCTGACTGGGAATTCAGCTTATCAGGCTGTGAAAAGAGGTTGAAAAGAGAAATGCCTTCTGGTGGGTGATAATTATGGGCAGGCGAAAGACTCTTGGGAGCAAAGGAAACCGTGGGGAACAGGAGAGGATATCTAAAGAGAGAAATGGCTGGAATCCTAGCTGCTTATTGAGATGTGGGAATGAGGGTGAAGGTCATCAGACTTACCGATTCAAAGGAAGTCAGAAATCTGGATTTAAAAAAAAAATGATGTGAAATCTCTTGATATTCAAATGTTTCAAGGAATTCAACATTTCTTCAAATACTATGTAGGACACAACAACAGAATAACAAAACATAAACGAGTGGCTCCTTGGGTCACTGCTAGGCCGCCTTCAATTTGGGATGGAAAGAGAAAGCACCACCAGGGGCAGGTCATGAAGGGGGTCTCACTACTGCCCCCTGCTGCTGGGGAACTACAAGTTCCAGGTAGTAGTCACACAGAGTTGGGATGATTAAAAATAAAACACAGATGCGCTGAGTTAGCTTTGTGAAATCTAAACAGGACCACTGAATGAGTAGGACGAGGCCACGGAAAAAACCTAGCTGAAACCCCTTCTAATCCCAACCCTCCAACTTCCACCACCACTTTCATTCTATGAGTTGTACCTGACGGCCCTCCTTTGTAACAGCATATTGCTAATATAGAAACTGAAGACCAGAGAGGAAAGGGTGACACTGCATTATCATAAGTCTGAGAAATGTCCCCACTGTGGGGGTGGCAGTGCTGTAGGAATTTGGGCACAGGTGTGCATGGAGGGTCTAAATGATACCTGGTCTCTTTACTACATTTTTCTGTTAAAAGAGAAGATTGTAAAATCAGAAGAAGAAATTTAGAGTTGCTATAGAACTGTTCTTAACAGCTATAAAAAGGAACTGTACATTTCCCTAGTCTACTGAAATGATAACTCTGGGTTTTATTTTTGGAAAAAAGTACTTTTCATCTTGTAAAAATTTAATGACCTTTGAGTGACAGGGAAGCTCCAAGTGGTTTTCACTGGCTCTTCTCTGACTGCAGAAGATAGAAGTAGTCCCAGGGCCTCCCCCTGCTTAGAGTGGGGACAGGCAGGCAGAGGAAACACACCTTCTCTGCTGTTATTCCCGTGCTGCTACTTAACAAACAGCCAGAGGGCTCTATTCTTGAGAACCTCTCTGAGCTAGGGGCGGGGCAAAGGTAGCCAGATCTCTGGATAATATTGCTAATATTTTAACAAACTTCTGTGTAGTGGTACTTTTCAGTGCATAGAGGTTTGAGTCCTTCATTACTTTTTCTCCTAAGACTTGGAATTAGCACAGATTTCCTTCTACTTGGTGTTAATGTAAAATGATCACACGCCTGGTCATTACCAGAAGACTCAGCAGGAATCTCCTAAAACTTGACTGAGAATATAGGGAGATGTTGCTAGAAGCAGAGTCTGATACGGTGGGTGCTGAGAAGCTATCAAGCTCTCAGGCGATGCTGATGTTGCTGGACCACATCGTGAGGAGCAGGGTGGCTAAGGGAAGGTGAGGTTGTGGGAGGGAGAAGATGCAGCTTCCCTTTTTTTCACCCTGAGGATGTCTCTGCTAGTCCAAGATGATAATCCTGGAGGAGGAGGTCCCAAGTTTGGCTTGGGAAAGACAGGTGTGTTCCTTTGTGGAATAAGAGAACAGTGGGGCAATCATTGTTCTCAGATCAGTAGCTCTGGAGGAGGTGAGTATAACAGCAGAGAGTGTTGGTAGAAAGAAGCTCCCTGGACTTGTGAACGCAGCAAATTATCAGTTGTGTGTTTGCTTTGAGGTTGTGACAGGTCAGTCAGTAAGAGAGAGTCCAAAAAAGCTACCAGTCTGTTCCGAGGTTTTTCCTTGCTGCAAACTGGATGGAGTGCAATGAAGCCCTTGAGTGCCAGGCCTTTTGGCCCAAGTCCCTGGCATACAGATGGTGTCACAGTTGGGCTTGCCCCCTCCTGTTTCTGACACAGAGGTGATGAGGGCCTCTGGGCCCTGCAGAACTGCGACAGATGTTGTTTGGTTCTGGTGGCCGAGCAGCAGCCTCATCCAAAATGTACACATTTCATCTTCTCAGCTGGTTTTCTCACTGTGCTGTCTCTGAACAACTATTCCTACAGGGCTTTGCCTCCACCTTTCCATGTTTGCCATGAAAGCTACTGATGGGCGGGGGCTATGTTGTGCTCCCCACGCTGGTCCGCCGTCCGCCTGCTATTTAAGAGCAATTGGAAAAGTCCTAGGTACAGACTGGGGTAGAAACCTGCTCCCCAGTGTGTCAGGACATCCCAGAAGGTGAACCCTGCTCACACCACCTCAGACACACTGTAGGAGGCTTTGGCTTGTCTGTGTTCATCAGTGACTGGAGCTGAAAGGAGCCTTCAGGACTCATTTTAAGATACTTTGGATACTTGTGGAATTTCTTCAACTAATTCTGCAGACAAATTCACATTTCCTAAAATTCTTCCTAAATAATTTTGGGCAGTGGTAAAGATAGATTTTTTAATTAGAATTACATCCTACTCTAACAAAGGGGAATACAAGTTAAAGGAAAGAATGGTCTCCAACTGACAAAAGAGCACACCACCCCGATTCATTTGAAATAGGAGATTTGAATGAGCATGAGTAGGCGAGTCCACGCTTGCCTATTGATGAGTCTTCTGGAGTAAAGAGAAAACTACATAAAGTACATCTGTTTCATAGAAGACCAAATTTGTGAAATATGTAAGCAACACTTGATTTGTTATCAGAAAACAGGAGTTTTGGGATATGCTGTTTCTAAAGGAGAAGTTTAAATCCATAGAAGGAAAGGTTCTGGTTCACCTTAAGGATTTATTTATTTATGCATACAAGAAGTGGGGTACAGGCCAGCGGTGTGGGGGTGAGAGGACCCACCAGAGACAGAGTGGGGAGCAGAACAGGCAGACTGACTGAAATACACTGCTGAGGGGAGCAGCAGGCAAGCCAGGAGAGGTCTGCTGTGCCATGTGGTAGCTCCCTGGTCGGGGATCGAACTCATGCTGCAGTGGCTGTGGATGGCTTCATAGGTTGGGTCTTAACCCCTTGTACCACCAGGGAGGCTCTCGTTCATCTTAAGATAGCTGGGCTACAGGAAGCTGCCTGGGCAAGCCTCCCAGCCTGCCTCCCTGCCCTCCTTCCCCAACCACTACAGAGACTTACTAAGGAGGGAGTCTGACTTTCCCTTTGTTCTAAAAGGAAAGACTTGTGTGTGTGTGTGTGTGTGTGTCTGTTCCTTACCACACTGCACTGGATCATGTTCTCTTCCTCCCCATTGCTGTCACACCAACACAACACACCAAATGATGAATTTTCCCTTTTCCCATGTACTCAGTACTTAAAATCAGGTCCTTCTAACTTGGCCCTGCTAGAAGCCCTTCAGGATAACAATACTGAGAGACTACTATCTCTTGAATCCCACTCTAATGTTAGTGGGATTTTATTATTCCAAATGTGAGGGGAAAAATATAGAGAGGTTAAGTGTTATTTTGGTTTTGTGTATTTAAATCAAGGGCTGCGTGGCATTATGTCAGAGCTGGGTTTCAAAGTCATGTTGATTCTAAGACATGTCCTTTCTATTGTCCCACTAAACAAAGATGGGGGTGAGTGGTCCCTTGCATGAGCACTGCCTGTGCAAATAAAGGAACCTGCCTGACATATGGTTACCCTTTATAGAGTAAGAGGAAATGACTGCACTGAAATATGGCCATTCTGGTGTACTTTCCAGATTTGAATGTTAATGACAGAAGGTTTTGAAGATAAAACCACCACTGACAGGATCCCCTATTGTGGCATGGTGGGATGTGAAAGCAGAATTGTCGAGGAAGAGGGCAGCACTTGACTTCGTGTTGGGCCAAGAGTAGGTGTTGTCAATTTAGTGCAACATCTGAGCCTATGTGATTCCCTGGGTCAATCAGTATTTCTTGAGCTCCTACTGTGTGCCTGGAAAGGACAGGCACTGAACATTCAGCTGGAAGAAGCAGACATAGTCTTTATTTAGAGGAGACAAGATCCTTCAAACAGATTCAGAACACAGCTGGCCTCCACAAAGAAGTGTAAAAGTTGTGGTGGGAAGATAAGCTTAGTCCCCAGGATATTTTAGGAGATCCTGTGCCAGGACTTCTTGATAGTTGAATTGCTTTATGATAATGACTCACCACACAACTTTATGGCAAAATTAGGCATAGGATATATTTCTACCTTTACCCTCTTTCTTCATGCATAGGTAAAAGTTTCTGATTTGGAAGGCTGTTCTGTATTCCATAATAAACACCTTGCTGTCATTAACTACCACTTGTGACAATTTACTAGTGACAGTCATTTTCAAGACAGAGATGAGTCACAGGGACATAGACAAATTATAAATGAATTCTAAAGATTTCCCTCTAGGTGTTTTCCCCCAGAACTAAGGCTGATTACCATCCAGACAACTCTCTGGGGACGCTCCTCCAACACTTGCAACTACCGCCACATTAGATCTGGTAGGGAAAGATCAAACTCTGTAAAGAGCTAGGGAAGAGGTAGATCTTTAGATTGATGGGAAGATTTTTGCAATGGGGCTTTTCTGACAGCTATTTGCCTGAGAAAGATGGTCAGTGCCCTTTCTGCTGAGAGCTCCAGTCAGTTATAATCACAGCTGCACTGCTGAGATGCCAATTTATACTCAGATGCTGCCAAAAGGAGCAATTTTCACAAAATGCACCACACGCTAATTCTCCAAAGACATTCTCTATTGTATTAGGCAAGTGGTCACAGCATCAAAGACTCAACAGGCTGTGTGAGGCTGACAAGCTGGCAGGAGAGACCTTTCCATTTGAGCATATTGTTTTTGGGCACTGAGAAGCTACCCTCCAAAGCTGAGAAAAGAACAGGCAGGACTGGCCCAATCAATGAGAAATTCTAGGTTTGATCATGATTCTTTTATGATAATTTATACTAGTAAATATCATTAGTGGAATTCTCAAGTTTGATATGATTAAGGTATTATGAGTTAAGATTATTCTATGGTGGGCCTCCCCTGGTGGCACAGGTGGTTGAGCGCCACACTGTGGGGCTGTCTGCAGTCTCTGCAGCGCGGGTTCGATCCCAGCCAGCGAGGGTCTCACATGGTGAAGCAGACCTCTTTTGTCTCGCCCGCTGCTCCCCTCAGCAGTGTATTTCATCAGTCTGCCTGTTCTGTTCCCCACTCTGTCTCTGGTGAATCCTCTCACTCTCCTATGATTCTGGCCTGTACCCCAGTTCTTGTATAAATAAATAAATCTTTAAAAAAAAGATTATTCTATTGTATCTCCTGTAATACAAAAGTATATTTTCTCAAGCATCTGCTGACTGGCTGGTTAGCAACACAAATTTATTACAAAGTACAATGGGAATGGGAAATTTTAATTTGCTCATTCAAATAATATGTGCTCAAAACCCTTTTGAATTTGAGAGCCTTAATGAGACAAACTGCCAAAAAACAAACAAACAAACACACAAACTAGAGTTTGGGAGAAATCATGGAATTAAGAATGTTTTGGTAGAGAAGAAATTAAGATCACTACAAGAGCAACTCCTATTGGATAAGTACACTTCAATTTAATTTCCAAGCATTCATTGAGTGACCATTGTGTATTAATGTTGGGTTGGGAAATATTGGAGATGCAAAAATACAAGATGTATGTACCTTCCAGAAACCTATAGTTTAACACATTTCTATGTTGGTGAAAGTTATAGTTGTGAATCATTAGCTACAATCTTCTTCTCACATGAACTAGTTTGTTATTTTTGTCTTGGTCGCCTCTGCAATGCTTTTCACCACTGAGTATGCAAGTGAAGATTTTAATGTTTTAAATATTGAAAGTTTTGTGAGACATTCATTCATTCATTCAATTAATAGATACTTTCTCAATAGCTTTTGTGTGCCAGGAACTATACACTTCCCTCTTCTTAAGTTTCAGTTTCTTTGGTAATACAAAATAATTCCTATATCTAAAGCTTTGAGCTATAATGAACACATTTCTCCTTCCATTACCTCATTCATTCTTTCAGTACTCCTGGGAAGTTAGCAAGGCAAACATCCTCGCAGACAATGAAACTAAGACTCAGAAAGGTTAAGCACTTGGCTCAAGATCCCACAGCTAGCGTGTAAAACAAACACACCACAACCACCAGTCACATTTTTTGATTCTATTTCAAGTGGTTTTTCTATATATCACAAAATTGCTTTATTATAATAGCTACCATTTACTTAATGCTTTGAAAAAGTCGAAGTATTTTGTATATATCTTACTTGAATCCTTGTCATTATAACTTATAAGGGGAATCAAGACCCACATAAATTAATTTGCTCAAGATCAGACAGCTTATAGGTCAAGGAGAGACATCTGAATCATCACCCTACACTGAATTCCATTTTGTAACACCTGTTTCCTTTGGATGAGAATGTGATAAAGGAAATGTTCTGGTTCATGCTGGGGAGTAGTTTTGTCTACTAGGCACAAAGTGCATTGTGCTTGGGGCTATGATGCTCTTAGGGGTCACTGAATATTTCTATTTTAAGTTCATTTAAAACTGAAGGAAAAGGGGTCTCCCTCGTGGTCTACAGGTTAAGTCTCAGTACTATCACCACTACGGTCTTGAGTTCGATCCCTGGCCAGGGAGCTGGCCCACATGTGGTACAGCATACCTCTCCTTTCTCACCTACTGCTCCCCTTAAAAATAAAATGGAAAAAAAAAATGAATAGAACAACTGACATGTAATAATGAATCTGGATTACATTTATATTCATTCCAATGTGTTTATAAAATATAATTTAAAATGTGTTTTCAATGAAGGAAGGGACAAGATAAAAGACGCGACCCCCAAAGACCATACAAATCAAAATGTAGACCTGGCTGGTCATCCTCTGCCTAATGAATATAAACTTTCGAAGATCTCTGTGAGCTTTCCTGTGCCTGCTTCTCTCTCCAACCCCTTTACTTGGTTTGGAGGCATATACCCACTCCTCCCTGCCTCCCAAGGCTGCTGAAGCCTGCTGTTGTCTTTTCCCACAGTGTGAGAAATTGAGCCGGACCCCATGTCTTGCTTCTGGGCTGCTTCCTGAATGGGATTTTCTTCCCTATGTAGTTAAAGAACTAGTATTAGTTTGGACTGGTGTGTCACCTTCCTGGGAGACCAATTTCTTCTATCCTGTACTACCCTTCTCCCCTATTCTGGCTATTCACCTAGCTCCGATTTTGACAAATGAGGACTTTAGAAGAAGAAAGACACTGTCTCAGGGATGGGTGGTTTGGTTAGTGATATGTGATGGTGGTGCTATAGGGACATGGGAAGGAATTGCACTTTAATCTTCAAGGACATGGATGGAGCCTTCCATGGACACAGAGGTGCATCTTTTTTTTTTTTAAAGATTTATTTTTTATTTATAGAAGAGCTGGGGTACAGGCCAGAGGTGCGGGAGGGTGAGAGGATTCACCAGAGACAGAGCAGGGAGCAGAACAGGCAGACGAACCAAAATATACTGCTGAGGGGAGCAGCGGGTATGACAGGAGAGTTTGCCAGCCATGTGGGATTCTCACTGGCCGGCTGAATCAAACCAGTGTTGCGGAGGCTGTGGAGGCTGCGGACAGCTTCACGGTGTGGCACTCAACCCACGCGCCGCCGGAGAGGCCCACAGAGGTGCATCTTTTGCCCAAACACCCTCTTCTCCACTAACATACCCTATTTTGAATGCTTTTACTTTCCTCACCAAATCAATTCATAAGAATGTCCTTTATGTTTTCCTTTCAGGGCCATAATATAGACAACTAAGGTAGTATTTTTTAAATGTTTGCTTAAATATTTCAAAGACTCTATTAGTAATAAGGTACTTATTAGAATGGAAAAACATGCATGTGCAATAATTAGATTTAAAAAACTAAAATGAAATCTAAGCTGGCTTCTATTGGCTCATAGACTATTGCTATTGCTCAATGACATGCACATATGCTATATTTATATTATTAATTTTAAAGAAGTGGACAGAATTTTTTCTGTAACTTCTCAGGCTATCCTTGTGAAGTAAGAGGTGATGAAAGAACAAAGAAGAAACAAGCCTAGTAATGTAGGAATATACTGAGAGCAAGTGACCATTTTCCTCTATTTAGCCTGGAAAACAGCAAAAGAAATGTTGTCTTCACTTCACACTGAAGAAAAAGAGTCTTTAAAATGGGAGTCTTGTCACTAGATGCATGGGCCGGGGTGTGCTCACTGTGAGCTAGTTGTTCATTTGAAATGTAAGTGGAGTTTTTGGACTTGCTTTATTGGAACCCCCACAGGCAGGAGCAAAAGAAAGTATTCCATGTCACTAGTTAGCTTTATAAGAAATGAATCCTGTGGGCCTCCCCAGTGGTGCCGCATTTGAGTGCTGGGTTGTGAAGCTGCCCGCAGCCTCTGCAGCGCTGGTTCAATCCCCGGCCACCAGGCGAGGGTCCCACATGGTGCACAGACCTCTCCTGCCGCCCGCTGCTCCACTCAGTAGTATACTTCGTCAGTCTGCCTGTTCTGTTCCCCACTCTGGCTCTAGTGAATTCTGTCGCCCTCCCGCGCTTCTGTCTGTACCCAGTGCTTGTATGAATAAATAAATAAATCTTTAAAAAAAAAAAGAAATGAATCCTGTAACACTGTGGGACTTGTATTTACAAAGGACTCATTCTAGATGACAGGCTCATTTGGCTAATTTAAGTTTAAACAAGAGTCATTATTATCAAGGACAAAAACTCTAACCTGCAGTGTTAAGACTGGTTCACCTAATATTTACTGCCCAGAACAAAGGTAAGAATGGTTTGCCATGAACTGAGTAAATATTCACATCTGGACCTATCTGACTGCTCCTATCAACCCATATGCTTCACAGTATGGTATTTAGTGAGATATTAATTAGTTGTTACTTGTCTGGATAGAATAGTATCTAAAATAGAGGAAAATAAAGTTTCTTATAAATAGATGAGCAATTGACCAGATTATCTCCAAGTTATTGACCAAATCATTCATTCATTCATCATTATTTCTTAAGTTTTATTCTTTGCCAGGAAGACAGTTTAGGACACAGAAATTCCTTGGTATTAGGAGGTGAAAGACATAGTACTCATATTCAAAGAACAAGTCCTTTGTGACAGTGTACAGTACAGGTATGTGGAGGAACCCATGGGCCTTTTGAATCCCATAGAAAATGAGATTTGAGCTGAATCAACTTCAAAACCTTCAAATTATTTAACTTGGAGTCCTAACCTTTTAAGAAATAATCATTTCCTAGCTGTGTTAAAACACAAAAACAAATGATAATGTATTTCTTTCAAAAAGTAATTCATAAAGTTTGTAGAAAGCGTACTCACTTCTCTGGGTGTCCCTTCAAGTGGATCCCGTGAGATCCAAAAATGCTACCTGGACAAAAGTGTATTCCACAAGGGTTTGCTCTGTGAAATGTTCTCAAATAAAACAGCTATAATAATATGAATATTCTGAGGCTTCCTTTTAAGCTTTTTAACTCTCAAAGACATAAATTTCTGACATGGAAGAATTGAAAATTTCAGAGTCCTGTGTCCTTCTTGCACTTGTTATGCAAAGGTGTTTAGTAGAAATCTAAATTGGGTAATTGAATCTAGGGTAGAAATAAATTTGTGCAAAGGACAGCCCGTCCCCTGGGCTTTTCTTATAGGATATTCTATGAAACATGGAGTCCTTCAACATTTGGATGGAATAATACACTCTTTGTATTAACTGGAAGTGGGAATGATGACTTGTCAAGTCAAACTTGGTTGTGTGTTCCTGGAGTAATGCAGTATAAGTTTCCCAATGACAGCTGTTTACTAAATCATAATGCTCAGTATATCAAGATTTATTTGTTGGCTTTTCTATTATGGACAGCTCTCTGCAATTCTCATTTTTACCATCTGAACCTAAGTGTAAATTCTGTTTATCAGTTGAAATTATGATTAAATGAATAAATATTTATTGAGTGACCAGATTGGGCATTATGGTACCCCATATTTACAGGCCTCAGGATGAGAAGTACAGGGTGAGAAGCAAGATAATAACACATCAAGTACTGCAAGCAATCTGGTTATTACAAGTGTGTTGAACACCAGAAAGAAAAGGATAAAGTGAAGGTAGAAGGGACAGGAAAGGAAAGGGGCTTACTTGGGGTGGTTGGAGACTGCTTTGCTGAGGAGGTGACATTTCAGAGGAGAACTGAAGGATAAATAAGAGGCAGCAAGTTGAAAAGTGAGAAGACATGCATTTTATACAAATACATGAAAGGTTTTAGCATGTTGTTAACTCCAAAAATCAAAAGCTTTTAAGAAGCTAAGACTTTTATAATTTTGGGAGTCTGTGAGTGTTTCTTCCATATAAGCAAATGAAAAAGGGGAGAAGACTAACACTTATGAAACAATTATTATAGCCAAGCACTATTTTAAGAGACATAAAGATGATCAAATAGGGCCTCCCTGGTGGCACAGGGGTTAAAGTCTCAGTGCTATCAAGCTATAGCCAGCCACTGTGGCATGAGAGAGATCCACGGCTGGGGAGCTAACTCACATGGCACGGCAGACCTCTCCTCTCTTGCCCCCTGCTCCCTTCAGCAGTGTATCTCAGTAGATCCACCTCTTCTGCTCCCCACTCTGTCTCTGGTGAACCCTCTCACCAATCCCCCTGTCCCACCTCTGGCCTACACCAGTTCTTGTATGCATAAATAAATAAATAAATAAATCTTTTAAAAAATGATCAAATAATCATCATAATCATTGTTGTTTATAATTATTTAGTGAGTGCCACATATATTTTCCACAAAATACATCAATAAAATATACCAGATGTTTGAGAAGAAAAAGGCAGAGCAGAAAGGAAACTAAGGCCTAGATCTGGGGATTGCAGGCCTTGGAGGAGAGTGTATCATGGTTAGCAGTGGGTTCTGATGCCTGGCTGAGGAAACAGAATCCTAATTCTTCAGAGACCAAGATGTGGAATGAGGATGAAAGTGGTGAGGGACCCTCAGGCATTTCTGAGTGGAAGAGAGACAAGTGTAGAAGTTTATGTCTGAAACTGTCAACAGCAGTATGATGTAAAGGGAAAGAGAGAGCCAGAGTGGTCTTCAGAGGTAGCCAGGAGTCAGTTACAATAATTCTGGAAGGAGACTCTGAAGGTCTTTGCCAGGAGAATGGCTACTGGTGAGGAGAGAAGACAAGAGTGAGATACACGGAAGATGAACTTGCTGAATAGGGGGCTTGGGAGAAGAGTATTAGAGATTTTGATTTTAGATGTTAGTAGGACAAACACATTTCATCAGTATTTAACCCTGATTCTGATTCTGTCGCACACCTGTTTCATTAAACCAAACAGAATCCCTTCTGAGAGACTTAATTAAGCAGGGCTCTCGTAGAGCCGGGCCAGCAATAATTCCTGTTCCTTTACAAACACTCTTAGCAAATCATCAGATGTTTAATCAAGCTGGGAAATGAATGGAGAGTAAGTGCTGGGAATGGTTCCACATAAGATACTATATATAGAATCCTATTACCGTTATCTTCTGTCTTTCTGTTATTTTCCATATCTGTATTGGTAAATTACATGTCAGGACACATCTGTATGCACTAAAAGCAACATAAACTTCCCTATCTTGATCCTTGATCATTAGCACAGAGCTCAAACCCTTCTGACACATGCACACTGTAGGTAATACACACTCTGGTTGATCTTAATTGAAACTCAGTAAATTATTTATACCTCTTCTAGAGCAGGCAGAAGGGTACCTACTAAAGGAACTCACATAGTGCATTTTGCTTTGTTTTTTTATTTCTGTTTTTGTGGACTGGGAGAGATAAAGATAAGATATATCTTTAGAATAAATAGCTCACTGTAGCGGGATTCAAAAGGCGCCATTCCCGCGCCACTGATCTGGGCTACAGCCCGCATCCTGGAACTGAGGGCTTTGGAACTGAGACCCGGGCGGAGGCCCTCCCTGAGTGAGCAGGAACAAGGCGCCCAGGCAGGGGAGCGGGATTCAAAAGGCGCCATTCCCGCGCCACTGATCTAGGCTACAGCCCGCGTCCTGGAACTGAGGGCTTTGGAACTGAGACCCGGGCGGAGGCCCTCCCTGAGTGAGCAGGAACAAGGCGCCCAGGCAGGGGAGCGGGATTCAAAAGGCGCCATTCCCGCGCCACTGATCTAGGCTACAGCCCGTGTCCTGGAACTGAGGGCTTTGGAACTGAGACCCGGGGCACGAAATTAGGGGCGTGGGTTCCCCACGACGGTGGGGCACAAGGCAGACACAGCACCCCAAAGCCGTTGAGGTGTACCCTACCATCCCCGCTCTGCTCCCTGTCCCACGGGGTGGAAAATCAGCTCCCCAAGGGCTCTAGGAGAGATCTCTGGTGCCACCTAGCGACTTGACCCCAGCACAGGCTACTGAAGGAGCTAGTGGCCAGCTGGGGAGTTAGCCCACACCGGGCCCCTTCTGAACAAGTAGTCTGAGCCCACAGGGAGAGCGAGCACCCACAGCCGGGGCAGACCAGGCGCGCAGAAGAGTGTGCCTGAGACCAGAAGCGCAGGGAGTGTGTCCCACATCACCATTTTAGAACAGGGACATTTCTTCAGTAAAGACTACCTGCAGAAGGCTTCCTCAGGAGCCAGAGGTGAGCGGGGGAAGTTCGCCCACGCCAGACCCCCTCTGGCCTGCAGTCCAAGCCCAGAGGGGAGCAGGAACCCACCGCCGGGGCAGACCAGGCGCACAGGGGAGTGTGTCCCCACATCGGCATTTTAGAACAGGGACCTTTCTCCAGTAAAGGCTGCTTGAAACTGACAGATGACTCCTGGAAGAACCAGAGGGGAACAGAGAAGCCCACCCAAGATGCCGGCAAGTCCCAACAACACAGTGTCCCAACGCATACGGCAAATTAGAAAACAGACAGTAGGGAGGAGAAGAACCACACGCAACCTAGCAACTCTCCAGAGAAAAAGCACACCACAAAAAGAAAGCCAACCCCCAGATTGCAACGACAATAACTTGGAAGAATTTCTGAGCCTTCCAGAAAGAGAATTTAAAATTGCCGTGATTAAAAAACTGACAGAAGTCATAAAGGAAAACAATGATAAGGGAAAAATAATCAACGATCAGAAGAATGCAATTGAGTCCCTAGAGAGGGAAAACAATGGTCAGAAGAAAGAAATTGAGTCCCTAAAGAGGGAAGTAAAAGAAATGCAGGAGATCAAAGAATTAATGGAAGAACTAAAGAATTCTGGGAAAAGCAATGAAAGCAGAATAGATGAAATGGAAGAACGAATAAGTAATCTTGAAGACACAGAAATAAAAAGAACCAAAACAGAAAAGGAAAGAGAAGTACGAAGGAAAAAGAACGAAGAAAGACTTCGGGAACTATCTGACTCCATGAGGAAAGGAAATATAAGAGTTATAGGAATACCAGAAGGAGAGGAGAGAGATGTAGGAACAGAGAAAATATTCAAAGAGATAATTGAAGAGAACTTCCCAAATGTGAAGAAGGAGCTGAAAATTGATATACAAGAAGCAAGAAGAACACCAAACTTCCACGACGAAAGGAAAAATACAGCAAGACACATAATAGTAAAGCTCCCAAGAATCCAGGACAAGGAAAAAATAATGAAGCTGGCAAGAGGGAAGAAACAGATAACATTCAAAGGAAAACCAATCAGGCTGACATCAGACTTCTCCGAAGAAACACTACGGGCAAGGAGAGAGTGGAGGGACATAGTCAACAGACTCCAAGAAAACAGATGCCAACCAAGAATACTCTATCCCGCAAAGCTCTCCTTCCTCTTTGAAGAAAGAATATGGACCTTCCCAGACAAACAGAAACTCCGGAATTTCATTGCAACTAAACCCCCACTCCAAAAAATACTACAAGGAGTCCTAAAGCCAGAACCTCAGAGCGACGAATAACAATGAAAGAAGGCCAAAAAAAAAAAAAAGTTATTAAAAGAATAAATAAATAAAATCAAAGGAAAGACAAACACAATGGCAAATACAGATGTTAACATATCAATATTAACTCTAAATGTAAATGGACTAAACTCTTCAATAAAAAGACACAGAGTTGCAGCCTGGATTAAGAAACAAAACCCAACCTTTTGCTGTCTCCAGGAAACACATTTAGCTACAAAAGATAAAAATAGGTTCAAAGTTAAAGGATGGAAAACAATCCTACAAGCAAATGGACCAAAAAAGAAAGCAGGAACAGCTATACTTATATCAGATAAAACAGATTTCAAACTCAAAAAGATAAAAAGAGACCCCAATGGTCACTACATTATGATCAAGGGGACAATACTTCAAGAAGAAATAACACTCATTAACATATACTCACCAAACGAAGGAGCACCAAAATATATCAGACAACTGTTGTCCTCTCTGAAAACAGACATCAGAGAAAACACATACGTAGTGGGAGACTTCAACACACCACTATCAACAATGGATAGATCAACAAGACAAAAAATAAATAAAGAAACCAAAGCTCTAAATAAGGACCTAGAGCAATTGGGCTTAACAGACATCTATAGAACACTAAACCCCAAAAAAACGGAGTACACATTTTTCTCAAGCGCACACGGATCATTCTCCAGGATCGATCACATACTGGGGCACAAGACAAACATCAACAGATACACCAAGATTGAAATCATATCAACCATCTTTTCTGACCATGAAGGCATCAAACTAGAAATAAACCATAAAAAGAAGGCAAGGAACTTTCCTACCTCATGGAGATTAAAAACCACACTACTGGAAGACCATTGGACTAATGAGGAGATCAAAGAAGAAATTAAAAAATTTTTTGAATTGAACGACAAGGAGGACACCAATATCCTAAATGTATGGGATGCAGCAAAAGCAGTAATAAGAGGAAAATATATAGCAATAGAAGCTCACATCAAGAAACAAGAAAGAACGCAAAGAAACAACCTAATCTCGAAGCTCAAAGATCTAGAAAAAGAACAACAAAAAAACCCCAAAACCAGTAGAAGAAAAGAAATAATAAAAACCAAAGCAGAAATAAATGAAATTGAAACTAAAAAAACAATCCAAAAGATCAATGAAACCAAGAGCTGGTTCTTTGAAAAAATCAATAAAATAGACAAACCCCTAGCCAGGCTCACAAAGGAAAAAAGGGAGAAAGCACAAATAAACAGGATCATCAATGAAAGAGGAGAAATCACAACGGACACAGCAGAAATCAAAAGAATAATCAGTAACTACTATGAACAGTTATATGGAAACAAGTTTAACAATCTAGAGGAGATGGACAAATTCCTACAACTCTACAATCACCCAAAGCTAGATAAAGAAGAAATAGAACACCTAAACAGACCAATTACAATTAGCGAAATTGAAATGGTAATCAAAAACCTCCCCAAAAACAAAAGCCCAGGACCTGATGGATTTACAAATGAATTCTACCAAACATTCAGAGACGAATTAGTGCCTATCCTTCACAAACTCTTCCAAAAAATTGAGAAGGAAGGGACAATACCAAACACGTTCTATGAAGCCAACATTACACTAATACCAAAACCGAACAAGGACAACACAAAAAAGGAAAACTACAGGCCAATCTCCCTAATGAACACTGATGCAAAAATCCTCAATAAAATTTTAGCTATCAGAATCCAACAATGTATCCATAAGATAATTCACCACGACCAAGTTGGATTCATTCCAGGGGCACAAGGATGGTTTAACATCCGAAAATCAATCAACGTTATCCAACACATCAACAAAAAAAAATATAAAAACCATATGATAATATCAATAGATGCTGAGAAAGCTTTTGACAAAGTGCAACACCCATTCATGATAAAAGCCCTTGAAATTCTTGGGATACAAGGAACATACCTCAACATCATAAAGGCCATCTATGACAAGCCAACAGCCAGTATCATTCTCAATGGTGAAAAGCTGAAAGCAATTCCATTAAGATCTGGAACAAGACAAGGATGTCCACTCTCACCATTGCTTTTCAATATAATACTGGAAGTCCTAGCCAGGGCAATAAGACAAGAGAAAGACATCCAAGGAATCCAAATAGGAAAAGAAGAAGTCAAACTATCACTATTTGCAGACGATATGATATTATACATAGAGAACCCCAAAAACTCCACAGAAAAGCTAATTCAACTCATCAATCAGTTCAGTAAAGTGGCAGGATACAAAATCAACACGCAAAAGTCAGTAGCCTTCCTATACACAAACAATAAATCTGAAGAAGAAGAAATCAAAAAGACCATCCCTTTTGTTATTGAAACAAAAAAAATCAAATATTTGGGAATAAATCTAACAAAAGAGGTAAAGGACCTATACAAAGAAAACTATAAAACACTGTTAAAAGAAATAGAAGAAGACACAAAGAAATGGAGAGACATCCCCTGCTCATGGATTGGAAGAATAAACATTATTAAAATGGCCATCCTTCCAAAAGCAATATACAGATTCAATGCTATTCCAATCAAAATTTCAATGTCATTCTTCAAAGAAATAGAACAATTATTGATGAAATTCATATGGAATCACAAAAAACCCCGAATAGCCAAAGCTCTCCTGAAAAAAAAAGAAGGGAATGGAGGCATCAGACTCCCAGACTTCAAACTATACTACAAAGCCATAATCATCAAAACCGCATGGTATTGGAACAAGAATAGACATACAGACCAATGGAATCGAATAGAAAATCCAGAAATAAACCCACAGGTTTATGGTCAACTAATCTTTGACAAAGGAGCAAAGACTATGCATTGGAGCAAAGAAAGTTTGTTCAATAAATGGTGCTGGGAAAACTGGGTCGCTACATGCAAAAGAATGAAGCTTGACCACCACCTCACACCATACACAAAAATCAACTCAAAATGGATTAAAGAACTAGACATAAGACCTGAAACCATAAAATATATAGAAGGAAATATAGGCGAAACACTACGTGATTTGCACATCAAAGACATCTTTACAGACACATCACCCAAAGCAGTGATAGTGAAGGCAAAGATAAACAGCTGGGACTATATCAAATTAAAGAGCTTTTGCACAGCAAAAGAGACAATAACAAAAACAAAGAGAAACCCCACCAACTGGGAGAACATTTTTGCACCCAACACTAATGATAAAGGACTGATCACAAAAATCTGCAAAGAGCTGATGAGTCTCAACAACAACAAAGAAAATAATCCAGTCAAAAAATGGGCAGAAGAGCTTAAAAGAAACTTCTCTGAAGAGGAAATGCAAATGGCCAACAGGCATATGAAAAAATGTTCAACATCACTTGTCATCAGGGAAATGCAAATCAAAACTACCATGAGATACCATCTTACACCAGTGAGAATGGCACATATTAAAAAAACTAGCAACAACAAATGTTGGCGAGGGTGTGGAGAAAAAGGAACTCTTCTGCACTGTTGGTGGGAGTGCAAACTGGTCCAACCACTGTGGAAAGCTGTGTGGAGATTTCTGGACCTACTAAACATAGAGCTTCCATATGATCCAGCAATTCCACTCCTAGGTATTTACCCAAAGGACACAGAAACATCAATTCCAAAGAACACCTGCACCCCTATGTTTATAGCAGCACTGTTTACAGTAGCTAAGCTTTGGAAACAACCCAAATGCCCAAAAATAGATGACTGGATCAAGAAGATGTGGTACATATATACCATGGAATATTACTCAGCATTCAAAAAAGATAAACACATGCAATTTGCTGCAACATGGATGGCGCTGGAAGGGATCATGCTCAGCGAAATAAGCCAAAAAGAAAAAGAAAAATACCGGATGGTCTCACTCATAGCAGGAATCTAGAAAACTTAAATAAGGGACCAGGAAAATGAATAACTATAAGAAAGTGAAAATCAAAATCAACAAAAAACTATGAACCAGAGACACTTTTAGGGGGGCGGGGGCGGGAGGGGAGGGATTGGGGTCAGAATGGGGGGCTGCAATTGTATGGGGAATATAACAATAAAATTTATAAAAAAAAAAAATAAATAAAAAAATAATAAAAAAAAAATAAATAGCTCACTGTAAAGAAATAAAAGATTTAGTTTAGAACAAAATAGTTTCAGGGCTTCATAGATCTACTTTGTTCTCGTTTTTCTTGGTAAAGAACACGAAAGAGCCAATAGTGGTTGTCTTGGTGGAAAGGGGATGGCCTACTGGGACTCTAACTCATTGGAGTTACACTCATTTAATGGCTTCTATATTATTTAATCTGTATAATCTTATTCATCAAATAACATTCTACTCAGGACTACAGTTGGTTGAACTGAGATGAGGGATCAATTCATGCAATTGGGAGGCAGGCTGGAATAGGTTTTAGAACATTCTACCATGCCACCCGAATTGTGCTTTTTGCACACTTATCACACTCTCACAAGTTGGTAGGCATCATGTGGCCTCTCCTCACTGTCTCAAAAGCTAGGCCTACGTAGGGGACATAACGCTCATTACCCCTCCAGTGAAAGGAAGGTCTCTTACATCTAGATGTCAACCCTGAGAATGCTGATCTCTAGGGAAGACACAGGGGAGAGCGCCAGGTGTGATGACAGCTTACGGGGCGCAGTTCTGATAGGGGAGCTGATATGACAGCGTAGCTTTTTGGAGGTTGTGTGTTTGAATTGGGTTCTTGGAGAATTATCTGCTGTGAATTCTGAAATCCATTAAATATATGAAAAAAATCTAATAAAAATTCCACTAATTCAGAATTCCTTATCATTTTGACAGGCCCAAGCTGGGCTGGCTTATTTTTGCTTGTTAAAACACTTTCTTAATAGTGTAAAATTAATAGTGCAAACCAGATTGCGGAGGGAATGTTTAAAATACTTAAAGGACAAATTGTTTTCAGCACTGACAAGCCCTGTAGGAGTGCTGTTTACATAGTGCTGAAACAAAAGACATGCTGCTTATAAACCATTAGAATTTATTAATTAAATCAGATCTTTCCTGCTAGGCAACACAGAATTGGCTTAATTTGAGTTATTGTATTTTTTTTTAGGGACTAAAACTGCACTTCTTTACATTCTGTGGTAATTAAAAGAGAACTACTTGGAGTTGTGCCACATGATTTAGAGTCAGGTAAACCTGGATTTACAACACAGCCTTTCATTGAACTGCCTTTGAGACTTTGGGTGGGTGGTTTAATCTTCTGAGTCTTAGTTTCTCTTAGGTAAGGGTTACATACCAAACTTTGTTATTATCAAAATAATGATGCCACAGTTATACGTAAATCTGCTACAACTATCACTAGCACATAGTAATGGCCCATTTGTGTTTTCTATCTACCAAGCCTTTGGGTTTGAGAGTTGAAAATGTAACGCTATAGAAATACAATGCAATCTCACAAACTGGAAAGTAAGCAAGACAGTGATTTGATTAATTACAGTAATAATAACAATAATAACTTTCATTTAGTGAGTACCAGCTCTTAAAAAATCTCTATTATGGATGAGAAGACTAGAAACTCCTGCTCTTTATAACTTCAGTGTTAAATCCAATGACTGAGTGCTAGAAAAGGAAAAGATTCTCAATAAAAATAGAATCTTAAAAATTGCAAAATATCTTTTATGTAAATATTTTGGGAAATTTCACATGCTTCAAATATTTAACAGCAATTTTTATAGGTCTTTGGTTTTGTGTAAAAATATTAAGAAAGGAATTGACTATATAGTTAAAGGCCACAGCTGGCAAAAATACTGGCAAGTTCATGACTTCTTTCTCCCTGTGACTCTATTTTTACCTGAAAACTAATGATTTATTTAAGTAATTAAATAAAAAATTAAATTTGTCATTAGACCTGAAGAAATTAAAACTGGATATTTCACAAGTATTTTCAGGTTTCAAATTTCTAATGTTCCTCTCAATGAAGTAAAAATCCAACCAAACACTTAAATTCAGTGTCAACTCTGATGAGGGCCATCTTTGGCCACAGGAGACATAAACTATCCCAATTTTATTGAGCACTCATGAAATATTACCTTAATTAATATTGAGTAATATTTAAGCAATGCATTTATTTTAACAAGATGAATAAACTTTTCTGAGTTTGGCTTTGATTGTTTTTCTGGTCATGCTCATCAAGAGTTTCCTTTTGGCAGGGAATAGCCAGTCTGGTTCCACATGGGCTGGCTGAGGTTCCCACAGAGACCCATCAGCAGGTCACTGACAAAGCCATTCGGGTCCTCTCCCTTACTCTGCTGTACAAAACCTTCCTTGGCTTTAAGCAACCAAATGTCAATGCATTTGCTTTTGAGTTATCAAGCTCCTCTGGTGAGTTTATTTTTTAAATTTTATTAATGTATTTTTTTACATTGTTGCTCATTTTTGTACATTGTTTGATTTCTCCTTTCAGGTATAATCACCAAGACACCCATGAACCATCACTATTGTCTCTTGTGCTCTTCCCTCCTATCTCTCAGGCCCAGACTCTGGGGAGTAGGGCTGTAACTATCTCTGAAAGGCTCAAATAAGGGCAGCCAGTAAGGAATTCTTGGCTTTAAATTGCATGGTTCTGGTTTTTACCCAAACTGCATTATAACAAGCAATATCATGACTTTGAGGTTAGATATATACAGAAAAATCACAATTTGTAAATTTAATCATTTTGATTTGTTTCCACTGGGGACATTAGGAAATGTGTAGGAGCTCAACATTTATAAATGGCCTCTATCAGACAAAACAAGCACTTAAGCTGAAAGGAAGGAAAGTCACTCTTCTCATTATGGATCTTACTCTCTTGAGAACAAATAAATAAATGTACCTAAAGAAGAAAACTCCTGTGCCCTCCTAGCTTTTCGAGATGAATTGGACGTCTGGTTTCTTCTAAACTAGATAATTCACGCACTAACATACTAATACTATATGCTCAAGATTTAGAGTTACTAAAAAAATAAGACAGTCTTTGATTTGGAGTAGTCTATAATGTAGTATACACATATGTACACAAAACAAAGCAACTTGGGGGTAATTATATAATGTAGATAAGTTAATGTAGAATAGTAATATATGTTAAGTTGGGATACATCAAAATTCTTATATTGGCCCTGCTGGTTATCTCAGCTGAGAATGATCAAAACAAACAAAACATAATTAAACCAAAACACCACCACCAACAAAAAACAAACAGCAACTACATATTTTGAGTGACCAAACAATTAATGCAAACACCAATATGTATTGAGAAAGTATAGTATACAAGATATACGATGACATAAATTAAAAATTCTCTCAAATTTTTAATTATATTGAATGTATAGCCTTTTAGTTAGGTAGGAACTAGTTTCAAAGGGTTCTCTAGAATATTTTGAGGGACTGCAAAATTTCAAATATCTTCTAATGCAGTTAGTTTTTTTCTGTGGTATAAATGTGTCTTCCAATAGTGATACAAATTGTATCCAGTTATGGAGTGGATGAGACCACACTGATGAGGGGGCAGTATAATCAGAGAAGAATTCCCAGAGGAAGGACTCAAGTCAAGTTTTAAAGAAAATGATATATACTAACTGCTAGATTGAAGGAGGGAAGGCACATCTGGAAAGAAGAATGGAAAGAAGCACAGCTTTCGATATAGCAGCAAGAACTGTCTGGAAAACAAACCAGTCTAGATTCTCCTAAACTTTTGGACACATTCTTTCTCTACAGGTGGTTAGCAGGGACCGTGAGCTGTTGATTTGGTAGGAAGGGACAAACAAAGCACCTCACCTCTCTCGTCTTTCCAGAAAGTGTGTGTTGGTGCCAACACCAGAATGACACCAGAATCTACCAGATTTTATCTGATCTCTGCTTGTACAATTCTAGCCTGATGCTCTGGGCCACATGGGGCAACTCTTGCTGGCATTAGAGTTATGCTTGTGTGAGAAGCAGAACTTCCATTTGCTCAGTGGGCACAACACTATCTCTGCCACTGGCACTGAATAGGTGTTTAAGGAAAGTCAAATGTGGATTTCAGCTTCATTATTCTATCTATGCAATTAATAATTTTCTCACTAACCAGACAAATGCAGAGCAGGTTTTAACTGGCTGGTTCTCCATGCCCAGGGGGATGTGCCACTAGGCTTGGTTTTGAAGGGAGTGACATTTTTTTCTCACCCTCATTCTTCCTGAGTGTTTTTTTTTTTTTTTCCCTACTTACAGGCTGTTCTGAAGCTGCCAGGAGTCCTCATTATTGTGTTCTCCATTTCCTGTTCCTCACTCCCCAATCTGTTCTTTAGGGGCAACTCATATTCTAGATTTGATTAGTAACTGTAGAGTGACCCCATCTCCATCAGCCTATATTCAAACTACTTCAAATAAAGGTTTAAAACAGTGTTCTAGCTATGCACATATGGACTTAAGAAGAACTCTCAAGGGTTCCAAAACCTAACCAAATTACCACACTAAATCCCCAGTATAGCTAGAACTTCTGAAGTTGCCAGTGTCCCAAAGAATACCAACAAAAAGGAGATGCTTCACTAGATTCCTGGAATAAGGAATTGATTCAATTAATTCATGTCAACAGTCGCATAGCAAATACTCCATAAGCAGTTTTGGACCACGTAGGCCAGTAGAAAACAGGCTTTGGAACCAAACTGCCTGGGGTCAGACCTCTGACATTAGCTGATGGTGTGATTCTTGAGTGCACCATTAGCTACCTTCACACCACACAGGAGGAAGGCAGGGTTACAGTGTTGATATGTGTAAAGCACTTACACATAATAATGTTTAATAAGTGCTAATCCAAATTACAGAAGGGAAAAATGAGGGGGATTTCCTTCAGTTTGGTAGAGAGAATTTTGTGGCAGGTGGGTTGTTCAATACCCTGAAGATAAGATTATATATGTGGCTATTAACTTCCCTGCCTCTACTTAAGGGAAATTTTGATTTTTTTAATTTATTTTTTACATCATTGTTAATTTGATTTTTTCTTTACTCTTTGTAACATTAATTTTTTTTTAAGATTTATTTATTTATACAAGCACTGGAAACAGTGAGAGAATTCACTAGAGCCAGAGCAGGGAGCAGAGCAGGCAGAAGGACCAAAGCACACTGCTGAGGGGAGCAGCAGGCGGCAGGAGAGGTGTGCGCGCCATGTGGGACCCTCCTCTGGTGGCCGGGGAGCAGCCGGGGATCGAACTGGTGCTGCAGAGGCCGCGGGCATCTTCGCAACCCAGTGCTCAACCGCTGCGCCACCGGGGAGGCCCCTGTAACATTAATTTTATTTTATTATTTTTTTAAATTTTATTTTTATATTCCCCATACAATTGCAACCCCCTTATTTTGACCCTAATCTCTCCTTTCCCCACCTTCACCCTCCCCAATAGTGTGTCTCTGGTTCATAGTTGTTTGTTGGTTTTGATTTTTTCTTTCTTAGTTATTCTTTTTCCTGGTCCCTTATTTAGGTTTTCTAGATTCCTGCCATGAGTGAGACCATCCGGTATTTTTCTTTTTCTTTCTGGCTTATTTTGCTGAGCATGATCCCTTCCAGAGCCATCCATGTCACTGCAAATTGCATTTATTGTATTTATTGTATTGTATTTATTGTATTGTATTTATCTTTTTTGAATGCTGAGTAATATTCCATGGTGTATATGTACCACATCTTCTTGATCCAGTCATCTATTTTTGGGCATTTGGGTTGTTTCCACAGCTTAGCTATTGTAAATAGTGCTGCTATAAACATAGGGGTGCAGGTGCTCTTTGGAATTAATGTTTCTTTGTCCTTTGAGTAAATACCTAGGAGTGGAATTGCTGGATCATATGGAAGCTCTATCTTTAGTAGGTTAATTTGATTTTTTAAAAAGATTTATTTTTTTATGCATATAAGAACTTGAGTACAGGCCAGAGTTGTGGGGGGTGAGAGGATTCACCAGAGACAGAGTGGGGAGCAGAACAGTTACACTGACGAAACACACTGCTGAGGGGAGCAGCAGGTGAGACAGGTGAGGTCTGCTGTGCCATGTGGGTTGCTCCCTCTCCGGGAATCGAACTCATGATGCAGAGGCTGCGGATAGCTTCCCAGTGCTGTGCTTAACCTTGTGCCACCAGGGAGGCCCCTGGGTAATTTTGATTTTTATGGCCCCTTTGCTCACCCTCAACACACTGATATCATAACCACCTTTTGGGTTGAGACTTGTGGTTTGAAAATTACTCACCTCAGGGGCAGCTCTGTACAAGAGAATATACTCAGTGCAGTCAATTTCCCCAGTCTGAGTTACATTGGAAATAGCTTTGCTTTTCTAGGACACCTGATTCATAGTTCATCTCCACAAAGCTAGGCCCTTAACAATTTTTTTCCTAATATAAATTTAAACTCATTCATAGGCACTGATAGAACTTAAAACCAGAAATGAGCTTACAGGAAGAGTCTGGTGGATGTGGAAAATATATTGAACTAGGAGACCAACATGTGAGTTCTGCTTCTACTTTCTTCAGTGCCAGGTGTGGATCTAAGATGAACCCCTCAGTGTCTGAACCTGCATTTCCCCGTCTGTGAAATGAAGAGCTCAGACCCTTTCCAGCTCTCCATACTTAAAAATTGTGTAGCCCTGTAATTTTAACAGGGTGGTCCCAGGGAAAGTGCCAAGTTCCCTGCCCCACCCAAGGGAGGGTGGACCTGAGCAGGGAGGAGAGGAAGCTGGAGAGGAGACTGGGAAAGGAAGGAAGCGGGATGGAGAACCAGGAGACCAGGAGGAGGCACACAGAGCAGAGAGACATGTGAAGAAGCTGTACTTGTGTTTTGTTCCTGGGCTGGTTTAAACAGCTGTGGGTGAGAGACCCATGGGGAGGTTGACAATGGCGGTGTTGATTTTGATTTTGCTCTTTTCCTTCCAGACTTGTCTGGCTGTTTCAGACCCTTTTCTATGGGTAGTCACCAAAAGGTGCTTTAGACTTGTGGCAGGCTTTCAGACCTCAGAGGCCCTGCTTTGGGCTAACCCTGTTTGGCTGGACATTTACCCACAAGGGGACGGGTAACTTCAGGTGCTTGATTTGGAAATTTTATTCTTTTCTTTTTCTGTATTGCACACACTTAATTGTATTGAAGTTCCTTTCCATTGAAGGTCTTTTTAAAAAAGATTTATTTATTTACGCATACAAGAACTGAGGTACAGTCCAGATGTGTGGGGGTTGGGGTGTGTGAGCGGATTCACCAGAGACAGAGTGGAGAGCAGAACAGGCAAATTGACTGAAATACATTGCTGAGGGGAGCTGTGGGCGAGACAGGAGAGGTCTGCTGCACCACGTGGGCTGCTTTTGGCTGGCTGGGGGAATCGAACTCATGCTGCAGAGGCTGTGGAGAGCTTCATAGGTTGCGTCTTAACCGCTTGCGCCACCAGGGAGGCCCCTCCATTGAAGGTCTTACACACTAGAGTGTTTCGTCTTGATGTGGTGGATGGCAGAACCTATTTAGAGTGGGCAGGTTTGGGGGCTCTGGAGAGCCCTTCTCCCTTCCCTGTAACAATTTCACCAATGACATGCATCAAAATTCAATGAACTATGTAAGGAAAGTGTTTTTTTTAAAAAAATTTCAAATCAACTAATTTCAAATACTGTCCCATCAATTATTTAAGCCATTTGAACTAGAGCAAACATGAATTAATTGACTTGCTGGTATGACCTTGACATTTTTTCCCCAAGTAAATGGGAGACCCTTCCTTTAAGAGTCATACTGGTTAATCCTTGAAAAAGATGCACTATGCATTTAAAAAATATTCAAGGAGATACTCATTCATTCCTTTCTTTTTTTTTTTTAACTAGAATACCCTTTTGAATTTTATATTTTTACAGATATAAAATACTTTGTTCATCATTTATTTGAAATTGCATTAGAGCAGAGGGCACTTCTGAGTTTGGCAGATGATGGGAGGCAAAGACCTTCTAAGTGGGTATTTTCTTTTTTCTTTATTGAGGTAACAGTCATTTACAACATGGTACATGATTTAGGGGAATAAGGAGAGATTAAGAAAAGTGCAAGGGGACTTTTAATTTCCTTAATACATACACGGTAATAATATTTTCTTTTAAAATATATTTCCTCAGATACCAGTTAAGGGCTTGCTTGCAATGGGGCATTTCTCCTCCAAGTGAATGGCTCTACCATTTTACAGATGCAAATGGAAATGGTACATCCCAAAATGCCAAACCTTTATTTGAAGAAACCTGCTGTGACCTGGCATTTCAGTGGTATTATATTTTGAAAAACCAGCAGAGAAATAGGTTTTTAAAAAGGCATCCATACAAATGGCTAATATGCACATGAAAAGATGCTCAACATCACTAGCTACCAGGGAAATTCACATTAAAACTATGCACCACTTCACATCTGCTAAGATGATTAGAAGCAAAAAGACAGATAATAACAAGTATTGGTGAGGATGTGGAGAAATTGGAGCTCTCATATACTGCTGATAGAAATGTAAAACGTTGCGGCCTCCTTGCAAAGTAATCTAATAGTTCCACAAAAAGGTTAGAAACCTGTTAGAAACAGAAAGATCAGAAACCCTGACTCAGCAATTCTACTCCATAGAATTGTTATTCATTCCAAGAGAAATGAATAGATACCCCTACACAAACACTTGTACTCAAATGTTATCACAGCATTATTCTTCATAGCCAAAGATGGGAACAACCCAAATGCCCATTAGCTGAAAAATACATACATAAATACATAAAATTCTATCTACAAATAAATATTATTTTGGCAATAAAAGAAGCGTAGTACTGATAATGGTAAAATCATTACACCGATGGAAGAAGTCAGTCACAAAAACCCATATATTGTATGAGACCATCTATATGAAATGCCCAGAGCAGGCAAATCTATAGAGAATAGAAAGTAGATTAGTGGTTGTTTCAGAGGGCAGGAGGGAGTGGAAGAAATGGAGGATGGTGATGGTGGGTTGGGGGGAGTGTGATGGCTAACTGATACATAGTTTCTTCTGTAGATAATAAAATTGTTCCAAAATTGATTGTGATGATGGATGCACAAGTCTGTGACAATACTAAAAACATTGCATTGTACATTTTAAATCAGTGAATGACGTGAAAGATGAGAGCTGCTATTAAATATAAAATTGCTATTAAAAAAAGACAAGTATATTGAGAACTTACAAGGAAACAACAAAATTCTCAACTTTGTGTACTCTTCCCTGAGGCTTCCCTATCTCAGATTATAATAATCACAGCAAATCATTCTATCCTCTTTCTTCCCCCTAGGGGCCCAGTGAGACCAAACTCTTTTCTGTCCAGAATTTGAGCTGAGATTTTTTTTTTTCTTTAGGAAACTCATGCCTTACGAGTTGGAGGCATTATTGTGAAAATTAAAGGCTTCTGGGCTCAGCGATGAGGACATATTAAAGGAGTGCTCATCTTAGCATTTGTGTAATTCTATACCTGTGATGGAGGAAAACAAGATTAAAGCTCCATTTCTGAAGCCAAGAGTAATTTGCATGAGATAAAGGGCACAGTCAACAGAGAATAGTATTCCCTTCCAAGAGTTGTTTTTATTCAGGGAAAGTTACAAGGGAGAGGAGCAAGTCATGCTGGTGTAAGACAATCTGTACTCAGGAGGTGAAGAAGCCACAATTAAAGCCTGATGTCCAGGAACTCCCATTCTGCAGTCACTTTGCAAGGCCACTGAGAATCACAGAGGGTCCAGGAGGACGGTATTATCGATTTACAGCAACAACTATCTTGAAATCTCATATCTTTCTCACCTGGTTTCCAAACTTCATTTTGTTAAAGCGCTGTGACCACAGTGTTGGGCTGTGGAGAACAGCAAATTTGTGTTGTGAATTTAACTCTACAGAGTGGGAAAACTCCTCAGTTTCTGTGCCTTAACACTTTAAAAATGCATTTGAGAACAGTCATTAAACAACTTCAGTAAAAAAGTGACTAAATTGCACCTTAAAGAGTTAGTTACCCCCTGAGCTAAGCATATTTTTTCTTGCAAAAGCACTCTATTAAAGAAAAATAAAATAGTAATCACTTTTAGGCCTTTTTTCTAAGATCATGTGTAAAAAAAATAAAATAGTGCTCCTTTTAATAGATTTGATTATGTCCTCTTTTTTAAGACATATCTTAAAATATGTAATACATATTTCATAAAATATTGTGGCAGTGCAATTTAATTTGGTTTTTAGACATATTTTAAAACATGTTCTAATTTAAAAAATGGGAACTATATGAATTAGAAATGTAATAATTAGTGGATTTATATGTGTCACTATTCTTTCTGCTAGTTCACAGCACTGCGCTAATGATTACTTATGCATGCAGAAAGGTAATGGAACTAGCAAAATTCTCAGTTTTAACATTAAGGCCAAACAGAAAAGGTGTAACATCTTTTTCAATATAACATTTAATGTCAGAGAATGAACTCTATTTTAATTCTAAAGGTTACTCTTCAAACATAAGCTAAGAGCCCATTTTGATGAGCCCAGTAGGAAGCATGTGGACATGGCTTGAGGCATCTGTGCCCATCAGGCACCACTAACTAACTACATGTGCAGCACTTGTAGTCTTGGCAACTACAGAACCACTCTAACTTTCAGTTTCCACATTGTAAAATACACTGATGGGAAAATTAAAGAAGATAGTCTATATGCATAGGGCCTAAAAATACCAAGTTTTTTAATCAATGACTCTTCCAGGTTACCTTGTATCTTGGTTAATGGTTCAAATCTAGTCTTGATTCCTTCACAATGGTAAATGAAGCCCTCTAACTTCAATTTTCTGACTCATCATTCTTTTTTATCCTTTGTCTATCTGCTGTCATCTTGCCCTGTTGTTTCCATTTCATCTGCCCACCTTGTCCAGACAGGCACTCTGCCCCATCTTCCCTGGTTCCAATCATTTAAACCCATTCCATGCAACCATTTCATTGACACTTGCACTTTATCATGTTCATCTCTTTCTGAAGTGACTCCTAGCCTCCCTCTTCAGCCTTACTAATGGCTATTCTAATCTTTAAGTTCTACTTTCCACTCATAATGGACTTCTTCAAGTTCCTAGAAAGTATAGCTTCTGGAAGTCAAGACTATCATATGCTCTCTTAAGTCTGAGTCTTCCACATTCTCTTTCTCTGCTTGGCAGTTCTAGCCTTTTCTATTAACTGGCAAATCCTGTTCCTTCACTTCCCGCTTTAATGGTCCTTCCTTGGGAAGGTTTCTTTGAAACCCACTACCAGGTTCTGTCCTTTTCTAAAAGTTCTCACACCTTTCACCCAGGTGTATCACAGACTGACTATTCAAGAGGTGGCATACTCCTTGTAAGCAGTGATTGCATAGTCTCAGGCCCCAGCCCAGTAAGTGCTTAATAAGTGTATTTTTAAAAGGGCAAAAGAATAACGACATAAGATCGTATTTTTCAATAAATACAAGTCAGTCCTTGAACTAGGTATGAAGGACGGAAAGGCATGTAAAAAAATTCACAGTCTCTGTATCCAAATTGTTTCTTTCTGTTTCCATAAGTGCTTGTAGTAGGGTAGGGAGGCAGAATCCTTAGTTGAATCTCATTTACCTTGTAATAATAATATATTGATAAAGTAAAAAAAAAGTTACAATGCTGATTCTGGGAACAAAGGAAGAAATATTAAGCAATTTTCCAGTTGTTGGATTTCCCCCTTAAATATGAGTACTACCTTTCAGAATTTAAAAGTTACATTGCTTTCACTGGATCCAACTATCTCATATGTATCTGTAGTTTCAGAACTAAAAAATGTGACCCATACATAGAAGAAATATTTTTCAAGTGATTATAACAATCTATCTTCAGATATTATATATAGAAACTGGTGAAAACATTTTATTCCGCCCACATAGAAAGCTGAAACACATAATTCATGCCTCTAAATTCTCAGACCACTGTCTCCATCAAGGTATTCTCAATGAGACCCATAAGGATTCTGTTCTAGTAGTTCTCAGATTGTTGTAACTGACTTTCCTTGGATGCTAACTATCTAGATCTGCATAGTCCAAGCACATTAGCATCATATGCCTGAGCACTTCAAATGGGATGAATCCAAAAGGGGATCTGCTGTAAGTATAAAATACACATTGGATTTCTGAAACATAGTATGGAAAAAATGTAAAATATTAATGCTTGCTATATGGTTACATGTAGGAATGATACTATGTGGCCTTATTGTGTTAAATAAAGTATACTTTTAATGCTAATTTTATTTGTTTGTTTTTATTTTTTTATGAGTGACTTAGAAAATTCAAAATATGGCTTGCATTATTAGATTCCCATTTGACAGTGCCAGTCTAGAGTCCTGGATAGTTGATTAATGGATCTGGAAAGCAAACTGACTCATTGCCTGTTCAGTTATGTCCAATTCATTCTTTTCTTTGCCAAAAGTTTAATAGTTCTTAGAAGATAAAGAAATGAAACATATCATGTATTTGCCTTTGTGGAATTCCTACTTTAGTCTAGTGGCAGGGGTATATTGAGATATATAATTGAATAATTTTAATAATGTGGAAAATTAATATTGGAATATGGGAAGATGATAATGGGACACAGAAGAGGGGTAGATAACTGGCATGAGATGGGGCAGTGAGAGGTTAGGAAAGACTTGCTTGGGATGGTTGTCTGAGAGGAATGTTGAAGGAGAGTATGGGTGAGATGAAAATATTGGTGAACTCAGAATAGTCTGGAGTTCCAGGAATATAATGTTGCAGGGAGAAATGGGAAATGGAGTTGGATAGTCTAGTACTGAGGGACTCTTATACAAAACTGAACTGTATTCTTTAAGCAAGGGTAAGACTTCTGGAGAGTGTAAAGCATGGCAATGTCAGGCATCTTACCTAGGTGGAGAATGGATTTTAGTTTAACTAAATATAGCTGTAGGATAATGCTTTAACTGCTTTTAGTTGTCTTGTTGTGAGAGCAACTCAAGACTGACCAAGGGAGACTTTTGAGAGGCAGGTATAGTGGAGAGATTATTGCAGTGGAGTTATTGATGGGGCAGCTACTGGGAAGACCTCTTGAAACTAAAATGATCAAAGACCTTTGCATCTGTGGAAACAAATACAAATTTTCATTGGATTGAGATGACCCCTAGTTGAGTGAGCTTCTTCCCTTTTCAATGACACTCATAGCTGCTTTGGGCTACTGCTCTTAGATTAAATGCTGTTTTATCATCTTAGGCACTCTAACCCTACCTGGGACATATTGATCATGTTCTCTCCTGCCACAGAGAGACTTTGCATAGGCTAAGTCTCTCTTTCCTTCTGTACTTCTTCTTTCTTTTTCTCCAGTGTCAGTTTAATAGTCAATTCTTTGGGAAGTCTCCAAGAATGTAGAGGTTGATGAACTTCTACCATCCTCATGGTACCTATCACTGTTACATTGTTCATTTTCTGATAGTCATTCTTGTTATCTACATTGTACTTAGAGAGGGCAGACATTCTTCACATTTCTGCTTACCAGGTTCTTTGCACACTGTTTGGCACCCACCAGGTACTCGATAAACATTAACAGAATGAATTAATTCTAAGTCTTGAAGGCATTGTAAAAATCTGAAAAAAGTATTGGTTTTGGTCAGCCCTTATGGAACATCACATTCTGCAGGCTGAAAATGGACACCAAAAGCTAATTTTTAAATCATTTTCACCTATCAATTTAAAAAATATATAATGAACACTTTTATAGTCTCTGAGTTGTATTTGCTTACTGGGTGTGAAGGAAACCAAGATTTTCCTTTTATTTACTTTTTGTCTATTTAGGAAAAATGCATAATATTCAAAAGGTAGCAAGATTGAGTTTAGGGAGTGCCATAAAACCTTTCCTGACTAAGACTGATCAGTCCAGGAGTCAAGTAGATGCTCTAAATAAATAAGCAAATAAATACCTCAAAATTAAGTAAGTAAATATCTCATGGAAATTGAAGCAAAATAGCCATAAGTGTTTCCAATTTAATTGGAAGGAAATGTTCCAGACATTTGGTTTAGCTGTTATCAATTCCTTTGTTTACACTAACAAGAGAGTAACACACTATGGATAGCAAGGAGGGTGAGATAGGGAAGCTGAATATTACTTAACTATCTATCTATCTAAAATTATAAACGTCATTTAGAATTTTAAAATAAATAGAACTTGGCAGCAACTGTGAAATTCTCCATTCAAGTCAGGTTTATGTGAAGGTACAGGAAAAGATTTATCATCTTTGATGTAGCCAAAAAGGGCCAGTTGTACATTTTAGGAGATTAGGAGCAGTAAGTCCTAGAGAATTACAAAAATCAACTTATTTTTTTTTTTTGTAGTTAGTAATAATATTGCAGATGGCAACACCTAACATCTGTGCAATTCTTTCTAGTTTACAAAGCCCTTTCTTAAAGTATATTACATGGTTAATTCTCAAAGTAATCCACGGGTCAGCAATTACTTTCATTTTACAGATAAAGAAACTGATCTTCAAAGGTTAGGTGGTATCATGGGTTGGGTTTCCTATGGGCAGAGCCTGGACAGGGGTTCTTGTTTAGTACAGGAAGAGTGTTTTCAGGAGAAGGGGAATAAGGAAGGTAGGAGGGAGGAAGGGAAAAAAGCTACAGGGGAGCATGGAGACTAGCTTCAGCCTGATCCCATGGGGAGCTCTGTCACATCTACCCAGTAAAGGAGATCTGGTTCATGCACAGTGTCTGTTATAAGTGGGTTGCCTAAGGTAACACAACAATGTATCTACTCTGCTTTGGATTCAAACCTATTGATTCCAAATTTAGTGCTCTTTTCAATAGAATTGAATGGAGACCAGTGATTCTACTTTACAAAAAAAAAATAAAAAATCTTGTTGCTATATGAAATATGCAGAGGCAGAATTTATTAATTATATGCTAATACAAACATTGTCCTGGAACTCGCTGTTTTGATGTTAATGATTAAATTGTGTTAATGAGAAAACATTATGATCATAGACTTATTTTCTGAATTCCTTTAATGTGAAATCCAGAAGTTAATAATCCATATTGCCTAAAAAGTTACTTAATATGACAAAAAGTTTCAACTTTAGATATGTGACAAAACCTTGGGTAACTAAATACTTGTTCACTATTGCTGCACCATTCCTTCATAGAATATTTTTGGATAGAGAAATCAGACTGAGAAATTAACCACTTTTTTTTTGGAGTATCTTCGCCATCCCATGCTGAGGATGATTATAGATGAACCTGTTCACTTGTGGATTACGCGCTGTAAAATATGAGTATTGATTGCTTTTGAATCTCACATAAATATTTAATAACATGTTCTGCTACAAACTAAGATTAATGTAACAGAATTATAGGGCCCAGAATATTTCAACTATAATTTATGTCATGGCAGCACAAATGTAAATAAAACACAAATAAAATGGAATGTGTTGTTTTGCTAATAAATGATATAAATATTTTCTCTTTTTGATTAGAAAAGTAATATAAATGGTCATGAAAAGCATGGTGCAGTAGCGGAAAGAGGATAATATTTGTTCAACTGGTCATATCTGGGAATAAAAATTCCTTCAAAAATACTAAAAAAACTTTCTTCATTTAAGTTAAATTTGTTTAACTTACAGCCTTTTAAATGAGTGTAAATCAGTTACTAATATTTTGTGTGCCATGCTATTGAACCTCAATAGGAACATAAGATAGGAACATTCAGTTTTCTTTTAAGAGAAGAACCCCCCCCCCCAGAAATTTAATAATAACATGAATAACATCACTGTACACATGTGAGAGACCCATTAAGACTCAGTAACTCACCCAAGGGGCTTCAGTTACCACCTTCAATAGCCTTAGCTAAGACAAAAGACTTTGGGGTGGTGGGGAAAGAAAAGAAGAGGTCATTTATGGGAGGTTACTAGGAAAGACACAGTACACACAGGTAAGGCCATTATGCAGACTGAAGTTCTGCCTTCTCTATTTATCAAACTGTAAGAGATTGTCTCCCCATAACAATGAAAGATAGAGGTCTTTCCTCCCTCCCTCCCTCTCTTCTTATTTAAGGAGCAGAAGGAAAGTCATTTTAAGAATTAGATTTTGGGCCTCCCCAGTGGCGCAGCAGTTGAGCGCTGGGTTGCGAAGCTGCCTGCAGCCTCTGCAGCGCCGGTTCGATCCCTGGCTGCCCCCGGCCACCAGAGCAGGGTCCCACATGGCGCGTAGACCTCTCCTGCTGCCCGCTGCTCCCCTCAGCAGTGTTTTCGGTCCATCTGCCTGTTCTGCTCGCCGTTCTGGCTCTGGTGAATTCTCTCACCCTCCCCGCGCTTCTGACTGTACCCAGTGCTTGTATAAATAAATAAATCTTTTAAAAAAAAAAGAATTAGATTTTAACATGTACAGTAGCATTGAGCTTTGTGACGGAGGTCATGTCTTTTCTTGTGATTCAACTGACAATATTCCAATAATGAAGAGATTTTTGAGAAGGTGAAAATCTTCTGGAATAAATTTTGTATTAATTTATATTATTTAAAGTAGCATTGTCCAACTGAGATCTAATGTGAGCTACAGATATACTTTTAAAATTTCTAGTACTCACATTAAAGAGAGTAAAAAGAAAGGGTGGAATTAATTTCAATAATACATTTTATTTCATACGCTATATCTAGAATGTTATCATTTAAACATAGCATAAAATTTGTGAAGAGATATTTAAAATTCTCTCCTTCTTTCACTTCAAAATCTTCAAAATCTGGTGTGTATATTATTAATATAGGACAATTCAGTGTGCTCTGGAGCATGTCACATCTACCCAGTAAAAGGGATCTGGATGAGGAACAAAGAGGTTATTGTAAGTGTCAACGAGCCACATTTCAAGTGCTCCACATTCACGACCAGTTGTGGCTACTTTACAGGACCAAAGAGAACAGAGAGAAGAATGATATGCTCGAGTTAACCTAAGACAGCTCCTCTCTCCCTTTTTCTAAATAAGGGTACTAGTTATATACCCTGAAGAGTAGAAAAAGCTCTTTTCATTCTTGCAAGATGGTGTGTGAAAAAGCTGTGAAGGCAGCTACAAATAGAAGAAATCTGAAGCATAGAAGATGGCAAGGTTAAGAAGGCCAAGGCCAAAACCTTTCAGGGGAAGCCCCACTGCAGCTGAAACCATGCCCTGGTCATAGGAATTGGCAAGAGGACATATTCAGCAGCTAAATCCATGACTGAAAACAAAAGGAAGAATATTCTTGCTACTGTCAGAAAACCAGTTGGTGAGGACAAGAATGACAGTATCGAGTGGCTAAACTTTGCAAAATGCTTAGAGATTGTCCTACTGAAGATGTGCCTGAAAGCTGTTGAGCCATGGGAAAACCCTCAGTCAGCTCCTGAGAAACCTGTGAGCGAGCCTCACTCCGGGATCATTCTGATTATCCTAACAGGGCGTCACAGAGGCAGGAGGGTTCTTTCCTTGAAGCAGGGGGTTGTGGCTGCTACTTGTGACTGGACCTTTGTCCCTCAATTGAGTCCCCTCTGTAGGACACACCAGACAGGTGTCATTGCCACCTCCACCAAAACTGATTATCAACGGTGTGACAATCCCAAAGCATCTCACAGATGTTTACGTCAAGAAGCTGCAGCTGTGTAAGCCCTGACATCATAAAGGTGAGATATTTACATGGAGGGAGAAATACAAGATTACAGAGCAGCACAAGGTTGATCAGAAAGTTGTGGACTCACAAATTCTGTCAAAAATCAAAGCTTTTCCTCAGCTCCAGGGCTACCTCTGCTCTGTGTTTGATTCAGTGGAATTCACCCACACAAATTGGTGTTCTAATTTCTTACAAAGAATCCAATTAAATAATGATCATTTCTTTGTGGGGAAAAAAGTAGAAAAAAGGTGAGTTTGTTTCGCTGCCTTCGTCTCTTTTTATCCTTTACACACACATATCAGATTTCCCCATATCTAATCAGGAGAATGTAAAGGGAGGGAAAATTCCAAAATTCAGCAGCATATGGTTTCCTACTAGCTATTATAGTACAGAAAGAAAAGAAAGGAGAACCCTTGTTCCCTTCATCAAAAATAAAAAAGGGTTCTCCAGTGGGGCTGCCTGGCAATGCTACTACTTGATGAAGAAATCATGCCAGAGGTACTGCTGGAAACTTCTCCTTCACATAGATCCACCTGACATTTTAGAGCATGCAGCTCTAAATGGTGGACCCCTTGAGGGACATCAGCTTGCCTACTCTAGAAGGTTTATGCCTCTTAGTAGAAAGTAATGGGAGTTAGTTGAGAGGTACACCAAGTTTAGCTTTTGTAGAAAAGATCTGACTTGGGTATCTTTGTCCAATTAGGGACATTTCAGTTTGTTTCAAATTCTCACATCAGAATTCATTTTAAACTCAAATTATAAGAATAAAGCAAAACAAATATGAAAATGTAACTCAAGTGCTAATTACTATAGTGCAGGCACTTAAGCATTTATTGTCCTGTCACTGTTTCCAATGGTGCATCTTGTTTCTCTTAACTAGACTTCTCTGAAACCCCAGTCTGTCCAGGTCTCAGGGCTACACACACATGAAGAGCTCCCTAAGGTACTTAAGCATGTAAAGTAGATGTTAGTAGATGTTAGTAGAACATGTTAGTGGAAATAAGGAGAGATGGAATTATCTGTAGTTCTCTTTTGGAAATGTTCTACTTCAGTTATTCATGGAAAGAAGAGTATGTTTAGGTGCCTTATAAACTCTTCTGCATTAGCTTCAACTTCTCGAAAGATAATCAAGTTTGGTGATCATCAGCTCTTTTTATGGGATGTACTTTAGTGTCTATGTTTAGATATTGCCAATCACAGTGGAAGGTTATTCATGTGGACAAATTGCAAGATGATAAGAGGAGCTATATGGATAGAGTATTAGACATACACAAAATTACTGGATTTCCAAACAAATGACAAAAATAACTATATTAAGATCAAATAATGATCATTTGAAAAAAGTTTAAGGAATTTTTCAGATTGACAAGACCTATACTGTTAGGGATAGAAAACGGCTCTCACATACTCCCCCAGATGTGCACAGCAGCATTTCTGAAGTCCCGCAGTCCAGCTGGGGCTATCACTTTGTTTCAAGGACCAGATAAGGTCTGGCAGGTCTGGGAGGCCTGGGAAAAGTCTTTTAACTACAGTTTTCCCCACCTGGAAAGAGAGAAGGAGGGGCAGTTTCAATTAGTCCCAGAATGGAGAGTGATGGGAACAAGGTATGCACAATGAAGAGGGCCCTCTCCCCACCCAGGAAGAACAAAACCTTAAAATCCCTCCTGCTTTACAGCTTGGTGCAGCTCTCTTGCTTTCTTGAGGCTGCCTTCTGCCTCTCACAGTGCTCTGTCCTGTTGCTTCCCGATACACTTTTTTGCTGGTTTCATTGTGGTGCTGCATGAAATTCTTTTCTTGAGATACCAAGGACCCTCAGGTGTTGTGGTCCCCAACAAAATGATTCTGTTTGACACAGTGCTGGGCACTGTAGATAACTAAAGCTTGGGGTACCTGGGTTGGCAGAACTTTGAGTACCGGGACACACAGACTGCTGGATGCCAGGCAGCAGATTTGAAGTCTCAGTTTTTTCAAAGTCTGGCCACTATGCCTCCTGTTTCTCAGCAGTGGTCATAGGAAGACAAAGATGTCTTCTCTGTTGAAGAACTGCTGAAAAATGGATACTCGCAGAGCTCTTGATTTTAAAGAGCATTTTTGACTAACACTTCTCCAAAGCAATAAAAAGATTTAACTTTCTCACTTCAAATGTTTATAAATCTTCAATGGAGAAGATATTTTAAAAAGTAAGCAGCATGTTGGTTTATGTGATCTATTTTAAATGATGACTGACAGACTAAGAGATCGTATACTTAGAAAAAAATGTATTTTATAGTCATATAATATGCATGCTTACAACTAGAAAGACTTGTAGAACTAATTTCAATGAAACTGAAGGGAATTACTAACAGTGCCAACAGACAGTGCCAAGGAGGGGGGACCAGTCACTGTCTGTAGGTTCTCACCTGTACACTAGCAATAGCAAGCTCACTCAGCTTAGGGAACAACAATGAGGTTTATTCAATAAGCAGGAGATTGGGGGAAAAGTTCCCACAAGTAGCCAGATATCTCACCCTAGGTAGTGTTGCAGTGTTCGTAGTCCTAAAAAAGGCTGCTCATCCAAGATGGTGCTGTTCTATCAATGAGGGCCTGGAGCTGGTGGCATACCCATTAGCAGTGCACTAGGGTCCAACTCATGGTGGCCAACTCATGGTGGTGCTCACAGGTGGGGCTGCTGAGGTGATGCCACAGCAGCCCATAGCAATGGCCTGAAGGCTGGGCTGGACAGCATCAGATGCCAGACCAGATAGCAGTGGAGGCCACAGCACTGGGAGGTGGTGACAGACATTTGATGTGGTCATTTCAAGTAGGTGTTTCTGTGAAAGTGGCCAGAACAGAGTCCCAGTCCCGGTCACCTGTCAGCCATGCTTGTTAGCACCGGTCACACTGGTTACCAGAAGGCAGTGTCAGAGACACTGTGTTACTACAGCTCTCTGCGTTACTGGCCTATACCAACAACAAACATAAGCTGATAGCAACCAGTTCTTTTTGAGACACGAGGCCAGGTCAGTGGTGCTCTTTGCACAGTTTCAGAGGCAGGGGTGGAGGCAGGTGCAGCGGCTTAGGCTCTGCCAAGGCCTATGGAAGCCTGGAGGTCTAAGGAGGTCTGCAGGCCTGCTGAATCTCATGAAGTCATCTATTTGATTCTTCTTCTTTGGAGGTCATCCAAATCCTTCTCTCTTTGGAGACCAGGAGCAAAATTTTTCTTTCTTTGGAGGCCAGGAGTAGAATGAATCAAACTAGCTCTTGCTCTGCCTTATCGCCTCTTTCAGGGTCCCCCACCCTACAAACCTGATTGGACCATTTTTAATTATTCCAATTTAATTGGTTAGCACCAATTAGTTTACTTCCATTTTTCAATCCAAATAATTAACTAATGACACTGAGTTTGAACCTGATGGGTCCATTTATGATCCAGGCACCAAATACAAAAAGGAAAAGCCCAGTGCCTGCACAGATTCTACCTGCCCTGAAGTCAGGTCAGGTTCATGGGCAGTGGACTCCGAGGCCAGCTGGAGCTGGCCACAGTGGGGCTGGAGGCATACTATACACAGTGCTCCTTTAGTGGTTGCAGAGGGAGTAGTTGGGGGGATTGTAGCAGAACTGGGATATAGGTCCCAGCTGCTGCAATGTGGGTTCCGCTGAGAGCCCACCATGTTGGTGTGGCACTCCACTGGCTTCTCTTCCTGTGGCTCTAGGGAGCTGCATCAGTGCCAGAGCTGGTGCAGTGGGGCCCAATGGTCCTTCCCACATCCCAGAACCAGAGGCCAAAGTGCTTGGGGTTTGTCTCTATTGCTGGAGCTTGCTCTCTTGCAATGGCCTTGCTACTGCAGGCCCAGTGGAGCTGCTCATACTGGGGGCAGTGGACAATCAAACTCTGATTTTGCAGCTTTCAAAGTGGCCTGGGCCTGCTGCAGCCTGCACACACTGGGGCAGTGAGGTGGAGAACTGCTATTGCCACTTAGCCTCCAGGCACCAGGGCTTAGGCGGCAAGCCAGCCAAGGCAAAGCCCTAGTGCCCCATGGCCTCTAAACACCACAGAGTCCCTGTTACATTAGCTTTTTAATTTACTCTTTTTTGGCATATTCTAGTGAAAACATTTCTAATAGCATGTAAGCTCCTCAAGGACAAAAGCAGGGGTCTTTTCATTACTGTATCATTGGCATTTAACACAGTGCCCAACTCCTAATAACTTCTCATTAAACAACCGTTGAAGGAACAGGTGGGTGAATCAATCAATAAATTACTTGAATAATGAAGAAAGGGAATGGAAATAACATATTTAGACCCAGAATGCTTTGCGTTGTCTTGTTTTAGGAGCTTTACATAAGCTCTTCTAAGGCAGTACTGCTTAAAGTGTGGATCTGTGCCCATCTGCAAATTATTTGTCACTAATCCATGACAAGGTAAGTACGGAAGTTGAGAATACGCATTGAGAAATTTTATAGCAATCTGACATAGCCAGAACAGCCAAGAGCATGATCATACTTATTGCAATTCAGTTTTTTTATTATTGTTTACAAAACTATTGATCCAAAACAAATTGGAAACTACAAAGTAGTTAATCAATCAGAAACTGGTCCTTTAGCAGAGAGTTTGAAAAGCACTACTGTAAAGTATGTTCTACAATTCCTATTTGACCCATAAGGAAACCAAGGTTGATCAGCCAAGTAGCCAGTAAGGGCTGGGATTGTCAGAGCTGAAGGCTCCAAGCCCTTTAATATTAGGAAAACAGATAAATCTTGAAGTCAGGAGCTTAATTTTATGACCTATTTTTATTGATAAAATGAAAATAGAAAGCATCTGCTTAGTTTTCTATATTCCAAATGCAAATTGAGCCTCACTGATGTAAATAACAGCCTCCCTAGCAGCAGCAATCTTTAGGATTCATACTAGAAGCAATGCAAAGCAGAAAGAAACACATGAACTTGTGGAAAGGTGAAGCTTTATGCAATGGGGCAGACCTAGCTTATGATATATATATGGGAGCAATGTGTGTTAAGGGAGAGAGAATTTAATTTACTCTCCACAGAGAACTCTGTTCTACTCAACCATTCCTGCTGAAGCATATATCTGGAGGGGTCTGCCTACTTATACTGATATGGGAAACTGACAGGACTAGTGAGGCTTTGTGGGGGAAATTTCATCTACACATTTCCTTAACCAACTAGTTGCCTGGAGTAGCCAGGATTTTGTGGCAAACATGCTGTTTGTTGTTTTGTGCTTAATTTGGACAACCACTTTTGTTCTGCATTTTTCTTTAGATTGAGCATAGAGAATTTTTAGCGACTTCTCAGGCAACCAGGGACTCCCTGGTCAGTGACAGCAGAAGATTCTATCAAGTGATATTAAAATTTTATGTGTTACATATTCAGAGTTATCTCCCACTCTTGATTGATTGTATAGGTACAAAAGGAAATACATAACCTGGAAGAAACAATACTGAATTTGTGAAAGTGTATGAATTTTCCTAAAAATTAAGGAAAATAAGCAATTAAAGTAGTAATCAAGGACTGGAAGCCGTAAAGTAACTTGTTTGCAGAAGCACTGAGCAAGTCTAGTAAGGGGATTGAAAGATCCCTGCAAGGTTGGCACCCTCAGAGGTCCCCCATGTTCAAGCAGAGATGGAAAGGCCACTTGGGGGCAACGTTGTAAAGGGCACTGGAGGAGCTTGTGGTCACTGCAGGAGAGCACCAAGGGCTGCTTTTCACCCCAGCCTCTTACTGAGAGAGAGCTGATTCTTATGCTGTTTCTTGAGTGAAATCCTAACCCAACTCATATAATCATTTCAGATTTTAATGTGGGGGCTTTTTAAAACCCAGCTCAAGAATCACTTCTCTGTGCCTTTCCTAATCCTCCCTACAAAGTAAAATGCATATTTTATTAAGTAGTACTGGTAGCATTTTTTGGTGTGTTTTTGCCTTTACATTATTAAATTATAATTTCTTCAAGAGCACAGACAGCCTCTTATTCATCTCCCTCTTGCAATGCCTAATAAGTAATGTGTCAAGGCATAAAATTGGTGTTTGAAATATGCATGTTGCATGGAGGTGGAATCTGAAATTTTCTAAAAAATGAGAGACAACACTTGTAAAATTTTTTTCTGCCACTTTGATGATAACTGACCATTTAATGTAAAAAATAAAATGACTGTAGGAATGTGGAAAATATGGAAAATATTTATTATAGGATTCAGAGAAAATCACCAAAAAATAGTATGCAAATCATGATTCACCCAGGAAATACATACCATTGATAAAGAGAAAAGTAGGAAGAATCATACAAAATGGACAATAATTTTATTTAAATGATGAATGTTATATACTGTTTCATATATGTAAATATATAGCAAATATAGCATATATACCATGTAATACATTGTTCTATATAGAAATGTAATCTATAAATATTTTATATATTGTTATATACTGTTTTGCACATATGAAAGATAAAAATATATATAACACAATGCATTTCCCTAATTTGGTGTTTTAAATAGTTTATAATGTTAGATTACCTTTTTTGACAAAGAAAAATTTCTAGGATAATGATGAAAATAAGTCCAATTACTTTGAAAGATATTTTTTACTATTATTTCTTAGAAAACTGTAATCCTTCAGAGTTTGTGCCAATCAGCAACGAATGAGTGAATGAGGGAGGATTGTCTTGCTTATTAAATATGCCAAATTCATGCTGGCTTAAAATTTGGAAATTTCCTATCAATCAAAGACTTCTTTCTTTGACTCAAATCTTAGAAAAATTAGAGGAAATTTCCTTCATTTTACAACTTATTCATTTGATTATATATGTAGACTTATATATTTAATATAGGTCCAGGTTTTAACAAGAAGTTACCATGTCAGAAAATAGTTATAATGCCTCCAACATTTATTTTGACATACTCAGTTAATTACAACTTGATGAATACTCTTCTGAAAGAGAATATTAATACCACCATGCCTAATGAATACAATATAAAGAATGAAGGCCAATATGAAAGTATAAATCACCCCCCATAAATAATTTTAGAGGAATATTTGTGTTGTTTAAATATCAACCCAGATCCAAACTTTGCTAATATAATATTTTCACCGTCTTTGTTCTTGGTAAATGACTTCTTTAGTAAATAATTTGAAATTTTAAAAAAGGTTTGAAATTAACATAACAAATATTTTAAGGTACCTGAAGATACAGGGTTTTCAAAATCTGTAATACGTTCCCCTTGCTCTGGATTAATTACCCTGGGATTAATAGATGTTATGGGATTAATTATGGGATGTTATGGGATTAATAGATGTTGCTAAGCTATTAATTAGTTCAAGAACATTTTTTAAACTAGGTAGAGAGATGATAAATTTTAGAATTTAAAGTATTTTATTGTCTAGCATCTATGGATTCCTTATTGGTGGGATTATGAATTAAACAGATTTCACACTATGTCATCAATAGCTTCCCTTTCGTGCTATGTAATTGATGATCCAGGAAAGATGGAAAAATAACCTGACCAATGAAAACGTCAAGATATGACTTCCCAGAGTGGTGCCTGTCTATCTAATTTTAGAATGTGAACAGAGGGTTCTAGTATGAGTAACCATGCAAAATTGTTAAAATCAAGATCTCTAAGAAGTATCTTTGGAAGCCAAGGTGGTCCAAACTACTCCAGCAGTCATGTTAACCATAATAGTTTTTCAGTTAATGAGCAGAGGCACAAGAGCTCCGGACTAGAGGAGGCATTTCTTGAGGGTCAATTGACAAGGGGCTCCAGGTAATGTAAAGGATGTGGATACTCTGGAAAGAGCCATACACCTCAAGTAGCCCTGGCCATTGTGTGCAAAGTTAAATTTTAGGGCATTGTTTTAGGGATGTGCAGCCTGGAACTATTTATCATTAAAGATTTCTCTAGGCATGTACAATTTAAAATTGTTTTATTGAAATAACCTTCACTTAGAACATACAATTTAAAGATGTACAGCATTGTAATTCTATGTCTGTATTATGACATTGATTCTGGCCAAAAGTCTAGTTTCCACCCATCACTATATAATTAACCCACTCTATCCTATTTACTCCACCCCTGTATAATTCTAAATACCGCAAACTTATAAAGTTGAGCTCAAATTCTGTTTTATAGAATTAGAAGTTACCATCTGGAGAAATGTTCTGACTTTAAGTGGTGGAACCCACTGACCACTGCAAGGTGTTTTGTTGCGGTCCATCCTGAGTCAATGGCTTGCTCCTTTTGCTTGGTTATTTCAACTTCAATGAGAAAGTCCTTGCCTTCATGTGTTGGGGAGTGAAAATACAATAAGGTGATGAATGGGCAATGGTGTGACTCTCATAACTCCTTGGCAAAGGGTACTCATTTGTGAAATGGATGCCCTAACTTGTAGAATTCCTAGGAAACACAGAAAATTCCAAGAAAGAGTTACTGTAGGCTGGCTCTCCAAGATGCACCAAGCACTTGCCTGATATTGGGCCACGAAACTGGAACGCCACCCAAACCTCCTGCACAGTAACTCCACTTTGGAGTGTTTTGCAAAGAAACATACCTGGCTTTGTCATTGTTATTTCATTTACTAAAGTTGATGAGAAAATAGACTTGTTTTCAAAACAATTTACTTTGCAAATTGTAGCCACTTGAGAAAGCAAAAGTATAGCGGCAATGTGACAATTTTGAACTGTATCCCAATGGTGATTGTTCTGAGCTCTAGTTCTTGGTACATCTTCCATAGATAGTTGGGCAAATTCAAGAGAAGAGAAACAATGGCAAGTGAATAGAAGTGGAAAAGATGTGGTGAATGTATTTATATGTGATAGCATTGGCTTACAGTACTATATGGTTCAGAGGTATAGACACTCAGACGTCAGGTGTATGTTACCACACCACACCACATCCACCACTAAGGTACCCAAAGTCCTGCACCATAGTCCATTGTGCCCCCTCCTCTCTTTGCTCTTTCTCTGCCCATTCCTCTCTGGTAGCCTCAATTCTACAGTCATATTTCTAGGGTTTGTTATTGGTTTGGTTTTATCTCACCCTTTGTTTTGTTTCTCTATACTCCCCATATTACTGATACCATCCATTATTTGTCTTTCTCCTTCTTACTTTGCTTTGCACAATTCCCTCCAGTTCCATCCATGTTATCATAAATGGCAAGAGTCTTTTTTTTTTTTTTTAAACAGCTGAGTAGTACTCCATTATGTATATACCATATCTTCCTAATCCACTCATCTGTCTTTGGGCACTTAAGTTGATTGTTTGTTTGTATATTTATTTTTTATAGCATTGTTCATTTTTGTACGATGTTTGATTTCTCTTCTCAGGTATTGTCCCCATAAAATTACCACCACCAAGACACTCGTGAGCACTCTTGTGCTCTTCCCTTCCATTTTGATTCCTTTCTCTCCCCCTCCCCCTGATGAATGTCTCCAATTTATAGTTTGACTGCTAGTTTTGTCTTTTTAAAATTTTTTCCAAGTTGTTTCCTGGTGTTGATTTTTAACATAAAATCTAGAAAATTATTTGAGCAAACTTCCCAGTTCAAAAATTTTCTGTTATATGCCAAAATTAATAAAGGATAGGACATTAAATATGAATTGTTATAAAGAGACAAAGCAAAAGGCAGGCAGCCCAAGGCTGACACACTTGGAAGCCAAACATTGATACTTGTGTGCTGGGAACTCTGGTGCTGTTTTGTTAGTAAAGCACTTTGTAAATGCAGTGACTGTTCAAAGAATTGATGAAGCAGTGAATGTGTGTGAATGAGCATTTTCTAGAAGTGAGTTTGCAATGGTTAGGACAGGTGGTAGATTTTTGATTTGATTTATCTAGATTGACTCTACACTAATCTCATGAATCAGACAACTGTGAAACTTCAACTTGTACTATGTGTGATTTGTGCTTTCTAGTTGTGATTTCTACTGTTATTTCACTTAAATTTCCAGGGTCCTTGGAATGCAACATCTGGGAACTTTTTGCCTGGGAAACTTCAGAAAAAGTATAGGTTTTTATTTTGAAATACTGTAAGTACCACCAAATCTAATTCCCATAACTCTCAGTGCCAACATTAAAGAGGCTATTAGTTTATAGGTAACCCTGCCAGAGTCATAATAAAGAAAATATGATTCTCAGAACTGTCTGCTGTGCTACTATCTGTCTTTCTTTCAGCATCTTGGAGCTCATGCTTAGTGTTTGACCTTTCATTTTTCTATTTCTCCTTTTTGACAGGGTAAAATGAGCACAACCCACAAACCTATATATGGTTTTAGCTTAATTTTGAGTGTAGTAGGTACGCTATTTCTACCACAAAATATCTTATTTGCAAACTGAACTAAAACAATTAAAAACACCATTACACTAGGCATGAATGTAAAATGAAATCAGAAATATTACAAACAATGTGTTTTGGTTAGTATTTGCCCTGACTAGTTTCTGTCCTGCACGCATGCTTCACTCACTTGATTTTTTTCCCCCCAGTGAAGAGTGAGCTCTGAGTAAGTATTCAAAGGCACATCTCCTCCTGGAACATGAGGGATAATTTTCACTAGAGAATATTCACAAGACAACTAGCACAGATTCCTTTTTCCTACCAACATTTCATTCATTAGCACTGACATGAATTGGAGAAATCAATTGTCCTACTAGCTGGCCTTGATGCACAATGACTGAAATAAGAAGGCAGGATTATATACATTTCTGGCATGATTTTTTAAAATTACATTTAAAAATTACATTAAAAAATAACAGTAATTATTTCCTGGATGTATCCTTAGGGGCACCTTGCCTTGTTTCTTTTACAGAAAGACATCTCTGGATCAAGTGTATCCTTTGCATCTGCCTGTATCCTGGACCCTAAGGCCAAATAGAGGGCTGGAAGATGACTCAGGAAAAATTACAGCTACTTGAAAGACTGCTCCAGGACTGGCTTGGAGTATGTATCTAAGGACTTCTAGCAGAGAATTTTGATTTTAAATGAAAGACAAAAATTTTAATGCAAAAAATTTAATTATTTTATGAGTACCTGTCAGTCAGACTTGTAAGAAGTCCTTCAGAGGAGGGTCTTCTGGAGGTCAAGTAAAGGCTGGTCCTCAGCTCTCACATGATTCAAATTCATGCCCTCTCTATTTCAGATATTGTTTTATCCTAATAATTGCTTTTCTCTTCCTGTAGTAATATTTTCCAAACATTAAATTGTGGAATCACGTCATAGTACCTAATCAGTGGGACCAGATATCTCTTCCTACTGTATTTCTTTCTCAGTATCATGAGATAGTTTTACCACTTAGAGGCCTGAGCAGGAGGGACTCAAGGACATGGAGGGGTCAATGCAAAGTCTGAAATTTAAGAAAGCTGGTGCCTGTACATGTTAAAGATTGTCTCACACATAAAAAAAATACATGGTTAAAATGAATATTTTATATGGAAAGCTGAACGATCGACAAAGCCACAGCTATATCTTTCTCTGTTAAGTATTACTTAAAAATCCCACTCCCCCCACCCTTGTGTGTATGTGCATGTGTGTGTGTGTGTGTGAGGGGGATCCTTTGTGTAAAAAAAAAAAAAGTACATGATCTTGATAAAAAACAACTGAGGTCAGATGGTTAAAGTCACACATGCTGAAATGACAAACACCAGGGTCAAATGCAACACACAAAGTTGAAGGGAAGGGGCAATTGATTTCTTTGTTGTCCACACAGTCTTCTACCTTTTTCTGACTTGAATGATTGATAGGTCTTTTCTTCCCAATCACACAGTTCTTTAAGTTGTCCTCACCTCAAGAGGATTTCGTCTGTCAGTCAGCCACTTCAGTCAGCCACTTCTAAAATTGTTTTTTATTTTGAATTTTTCCTCTGTCAAAGTTCACATTTGCTCTTTACAGTCACAACATTCTTGCCTTCTAGTTCTTGCACTGCCACATTTCTGCTGGAAAGTTCCTTGTTTTCAATGCTATTTTTGATTTAATGATAAGCTTCTTTCTTTTCTCCTTCCTAGTCCAGCAGCCCCTCTTTGACTTTATTTCTCTTTCCAGGCACAAACTCTACTGTCAGTGATGTCAGTAGCTTAGAATTCCTTATTTCCTAGAGCTTCTGATATCTCCCTCTCTGGAAAGCACCTACCATTTTCTTCACCTGTTTCTTTGTTTATAGAGTCAACATGGGTGAAAGGTACAACAGTTCTGATCTATCCTTCTAAGAAGTAACACAACCTATCTCTCCTTAGTTGGACCTGCATGATTTCCAGAAGTCCTTTTACCCATCCCTCGTTGGAAGTATGCCACATGCCCACAAAAATGATGTAAAAATTATGAAAACATTTCCCCAACTTCTCCATCTTACTTTTTCCACTATTGCAGCCCACAGCAGTCTTGGAAGATATTCACTGTCAGCCTCATCTCTTCCTCTCTTCCAAAGACATTGGCATTCTGACCAAATTCCCTGCAGCTTTCCACCTCTCTTCTTTAACATTTTGTCATAAGATACCCATTCTTTCTTGCTCCCAGCTATTCTAGATAGAAGCCATCTTTCGAAAATTAACATTTCCTTCAACATTCTTGATTCTAGCTCTTCCACATCCTTCTAGAGCCCTACTATTAGTTATTTGATTTTATGATATTTAATATTTCTTTTGCCACTAATGAACTCTCTTCTACTTCTGTCGGGAGGCAATTCTCCAAGGGTTTCCCACCTTTCTGCATGTCTATGAGCAGAGCACCTTTGTTTTGGATTATTACCCAAGGATTTCTGGAAAGCAAATAGCCTTGGAAAATAGAGAGGGCCACTCCTTTTAAAGCCAAGGGTAGGTTTGTTTACTGTCCATTACAAATATTTAGGATGTTTAAATCCATGTTCCTCTCCTATAATGCAATTCATTGTCACCTGGCCTTTTCTGCATCAGTCTGTGGGAAATGGGCCTACATGAACAGGAAAATGCTGACACTTGGCTACTGCTATGGCCATGAGTTTGATTCCTGGTGGACATTCAGATCATGCTGTGGCAGTGGAAGTGCAAACATGGAAGTGGAAGACTAAGTGCATTGTTTGTGACCTGAGCATTTACTTGCCATATGCCTCCTCAATATGGCTTCAAAGGGGGAAGGAACATTCACAATCTAGTGAGTTGCTGAAGTAGAAGGGTAAGTGGGTTTCTATTCTATTTAAATTTAATGCATATTTTATGGACATTGATATATAACAAGGAGAGCAAAACAGAATTGCTTAAAATTCAAACCCACATGGCTCAATATGTGACCCACAGCATTGGGAAACCTGGGATTTTATTTGCAATTGCCAAATATCTCAATTTCCCCCTCTCTCCACATAAAGTTTAGAGACTATCGGGCACTGAGTTTCATAACGTCACTCCAATTTTCATTGCTTCCTTTTGTGCCATGTCACAAAGCAGAGATCAAAGAGGTTGTCCGGATGAGATTAAAATGGTATCTGAAGCATGAGCTGTGACCAGATGTTGATTCTCAGCTGTGATGTGAATAAAACGAAATATGGAAGAATTTACTCTCGGAATGGGTGGGATGGGTAATAACAGGAACTTGACAAGTAGTTCTTAAATATTTAGTGTAATGTCTCAGGGATCCTTTTTCTCAATGTCAATTAGTACTAGTATTGGTTTTCTCTTTGGATAGGTGCATCTTGACAGGACCTATGGAAGCGTGGGCTTATTTCCATACATAGAGATAACCTATGCTTCTTCTTACTTACTGAGTAGGAAAGCTGAGGTCTTTTCCTCTCCCTTCCTCCCTTCCTTTTTAGTAAATATCTATGAAGACATTTTTCAGCTCGAAGAATTTATACTGTTGTAGCAACATGCGTGGGAGGATGTCATTTGAAGGCAAGAGGACTATGATGAAGTGGGTTGTGTTACACTAAAAGCAGAAGAAATAGTGAAGAGCAGAAGAAATACAACTTTGAAGAATGCTAAATATCCTCAGTTGACAAATAGCAATTTTTAGCGACCAATAATGCAACAACTAGGGTTTTTCTAGCTTGTTTTTGCCAACATTTTTTTTTAAATTTCTCTTTTTCTTCCCACTACCTACCCTTGAATCCTTGCCAAAAAAAAAATTCCTGACATAATTTCTCACTTGCTGTCCCCTCATATTCATAGAAGTTCACCTCTATCAATAGTTACAAAGGCCAGTCAGATAAAAAGAATCATTTGGACATTTTAATTTCAAACAGATACATGTTTTGTTTTATTATTTTAACCATCCAATCCTAGCAAAAGGCTTACAGAGACAAACAGAACACTTTATTAAAAGCTAATATTTGGATTGTACATAGTAGAAAGAATATGTGATTTAGAAGCATGGAAACTAGATTGCAGTTCTGAACTTCCATTTAACAATAAAGTGACATGAAGATACTTACCCCATTTCTATAATTCTTACTTTCTCCATCTGTGAAATGGTGAAAACAATATCTTCCTTATAAAGTTGTGGTTAGGATTTAAAATATTTCTTGGGAAACTGAAATTAATTTCAGTGCAAAAATTAATTCCCTCTTATCATTATTCCATATACACTTCATGCCTAGTCTGTTTTAGCACTGTATCAAAGAACAAATTGTTGACATTAGATTTCCATTCATTCTGAAGAATTCAACGGGGCCTCATCTAGCCACCATATACTTATGAAGTGGTTTCTTCAATCTATGCTGTTTCCAAAGCAGTGTGCAGAATGGGATAATCACTGAATTTGATTACATGTGGCTTAGCTCATGAGCATCTCCATGTATGTCAGCTGTCAATCTTTCCTTAGCAATGGTAATTCACCTCCAACAGCTTTAACATTTGGGAAATACTTCTGTGCATTATTATCTAAAATAAATCATTGACTCTTCACTTGTCAACAGAGACAATTCAGTTTTGCGGGGCCAATATTCAGAATCTTCTCTGGGTAGAAAAATGTTGAGGCAAATGAAATTTAAGTGAATCACAGGAGGAAGCTTGCCTGAAGGGGGTCTCAGACTTAGAGTGGAACAGAGAAATGATAATACCTACGTGGAGAAAAAGAATGTAGGCAAGGACAGCACCTGTGTATTAGGTTTAATAATATTTCATTATAGTGGTCTGAGTAAGGCAGAAGAAGTAATATAAGGGCTTATTTCCAGATAAAATGTTAAGTTCTCTCTGAGCGTGAGACAAGGCATCAGCATTAATAGTGGCTTATGTTTTACTTTGGACATTTGCTTAAGTTGTACTAGAGACTCTCCAGGCTTAAAGTATTAAAGAATGCGTATAGTATCCTCATTCTTGGAGTGTTTAGAAAATGAATGATCTTAGCTTGGCTTGAAAACTATAGAATAAAATGTATTTTTAGCATAATAAATCTTTTCAATCCTTTCAGAAAATAGATCCGTAGAAAGAGCAAGCAGATGGAAGCCCATGTGCTGTTTTGTAACATGTCCAGGGTTTTAAGATTGGATAAACACTAAAACCCTGCAGGCGCAAATCTGTCCTTTCTCAAACAAAATCCTATGAAATCAGGAGAGCTGCTCTAATCAAATATGCACATTAAAAAATCCAGGAACCCCTGCCAACTTCTCTGCTAGGGCGATAAGATAAATGGCCTCAGTGCATGGACATTAATCCATTTCTTATTGACAAAAGTATGCATAAGTACTTCTAGGGTGCTTATTACTGTAATAACCCAAGCATTCAGGATATTACACCAAATAGAAAATCGTATTGCAATTCTGCTAAAATTACCTATTTTCCCAAATGCTTGCATCACATTATTTAACAAGACACTATAATCATTTAAGGTCATGACTACAATTTAATTATTTTTTTCAATAATTAATACTTACACTGAGTCCTCATGAGAGAACTGGTTAGAAATAAACATATTTCTCCCCTCTTATATTTCATATTATTTCATACAGCAACCTTTTTCTTTTTGTATGTGGTTGCAATAATGAAAGTATTTTGTTGAAGAAAGAGCAATATGCATTGGAATTTGAATGTGCAGAACAGAAAGCGAACTTGCTAGAGAAGAAATGAGGCTTTTCTGAAGCTTGTATCTCTAGTACTTGGCACTGTAATTTATTTATAAACATCAAGTAGGCATTCTTAAATTCTTGCTGAATGACTGAATGAATAAAATGTTGGAGGTTAGAATCTCTTCACAACTCATGGGTGCTGGTGTAGTGTTTTCCTCACTTTCCTTAATTCACTTATTTCTTTTGAGATCATGGCTATGGAAATGTTTGGTTGGAACTTTTCACCATGGTAGAGTATGTAGTTTTAAAAAATGTCTGTGGTGTCGTTTAAAGGGTAAACCTGGATTCCTGGCTAAAAAATAACCCAACTATGAATACCTGTTGAAATGCTTTAGAAATGCTAGTTACTACTGGGATAATAATTTATTCATTTAATTATCAACAACATTTATATGCAAATGCCAGGGGGTTTCAAGGATGACCACGTTACATTTTTTCCACTGTGAAGCTTAGAACAGAGTCTGGTGGAACTGACACATTCATGGGCAAGGAGAAGGTATTGCATTCTTGATGGCGGGGAGAGAATTCTGGGACTTGTGAAAAAAAGTCACTTTCTCTTGATTAAATGTGAGAAGGAGGAAGACTCCAAGAGGCTTGAAGGGTAAAATAACTATATGGTAAGGGGAAAGAAATAGTTGTATGAGAGAGCAAGATGTGTCCAAATAAAGAGACAGATAGTTCAGTGCAATTGACATAGGGAACTTTTGTCCAAGAAAGGGTGTGGGGACTGAGACAGATGGGGGAAGCTGTAGGGCATGGGGTCTGCTAGGCAAGCAGAGGTTACAACCAGGGGTGAGGTACAGGGGAAAATTCAGTGTAATTCTGTAACATCTGGTAAGTTCACTTTCTGCATTAATAAGGAAGTAATACTAACAGTGATAAAAACACAGGTTCATGGATTGGGAAAGTAAATATCCCAAGATATCCACGTGAAAGTACTTCAGATTGCCTAGAAAAAAAGAAAGGTCTAGGACTGCTAGTGTTATTAGGCCAGCTTATATACTGATTAATGGATTAATGAAAAAAATCTCAACGTCAAGTTGATTTCCCAAATACATCCAAGTTACTTCTTCTGTCTCCGATCTCTCAAATAGTTGGTTTGTGGGCAAAGGATGCAAACTAAATTTATATACAGTAGCTGCCTCATTTTTACCCATCATCAGGTCAATCTTTTACTGCCAAATCAGGTGACATATTCTAAAACCCAACTGATTCTTCAATTATCTAAACGTCGAAGTTATTGAAGCCAGGTTATTCCTCATTATAGCAACTATCCAAAGGGTAACTATACTAGCAAAGAAATGTCTAATGCTGCTTTCCCTGCAACATTCAACTATAAAACAAATAAAGCAGAGAATAAAAAACAAAAGTAACGCAAAGATGCTATATAGTGATTATTGTTGCTTACATGTAGCTATTAAACATGGCACAGGAATTGTAAAAAGGGGCTAGGCAGCAACATATGTAGAAGTTATATGCGTGAGTACTTTGGGTTTTAATTCTTCATCTTCAAAGTGACTATAGTCAGATAAGGTAATTAATTTCTTTCAAAATATGGGGTTTCAGCTGCAATATCGTTTCCCAAAGGAGAACAGACTAAAGACTCATTTACTTCACCCCCACCCCCCATTTAGTCAAACTTCTATTTTCTTTAAAAAGAAAAATCTCTAAAGAAAGAGATTTATCATCCTTGGTAACCTAGATACACATTCTCAGGAAATATCTAAATTAATCCCTCATGCTGCAATTTAAACTTATTTCCTTTTATTCTTTCCTCAGCAAAGTAAGGGAACAGCTGTCTGCAGCCCTTGTCATATGCCAGCAAACTATTCTTATCACCCTTCAGTTTTCTCTCCTTCACGTTGAATACTCCTTTTGCCTTTCCTTATTGTTCATAAAAATCAAACATTTTACTCTGAATTCACTATTGTTAGGATGGGAAACTCCATTGTGTGGCCCTGTAAGTAGGATTTGACCCACATAGAATAAGTTGGAGAACAATGGATAATTTGCAATTCCCACTACATGTCTGCCTATCACACAGATGTTAGAATTAGACTCTTTTTGACTCAGCTTTGACTGAAGTATCAATATGATAGGTACCAGACACCAAGAAAAGTGGCATAAGAGGTTTCCAAAGAAATCCATGCTAGGACCCACAGCATCTCTAACCATTATAAAAGGATTCCTTGTACCATAAAAAAATTAACTCAAATTAATCAAGATGTAAAGTAAGAACTAAAACTACAAAATTTTTGAAAGAGACACAGGGAGACATAGGGTTTGATAATTATTTCTTGCATATGATATCAAAAGCAGAAACAACAAAAGATAAAAAAGTAAGTTAGGCTACATTAAAATAAAAAAGTTCGTGTATTAAAGTACACTACCAACAAAGTAAAAAGATTATGCAATATATTTGCAAATTATATCTTAAAAAGAATTGATAGCTAACACATAACAACAAAAATAATCTGATTTAAAAATGATTTTAATACACATTCTCCAAAGAAGATATAGAAATGGCCAATAAACAGATGAAGAGATACACATCATCTTTAGTCATAGGAAAATCAAATCAAAACCACAGTGAGATATCACTTTATATTTGTTAGGAGAACAACTTTCAAACGAAGAGAAAATAACAAGTGGGAAGGATGTGGAGAAATTGGAACTCTGTGCACTGTTGGTGGCAATGTAAAAGGTGCAACCTCTTTTTAAAACAGTACGGTGATGTCTCAGAAAACTAAAAATTAAATTACCATATGAACCATCAGTTAGACATCTGGAGTTTTACCCCAAAGAAGTGACAGCAGGAACTTCAACAGGTATTTGTATACTCATGTGCATAGCAGCATTGTTCAACTATAGCCAAAAGATGATTGTGACTTAGCGTCCACGTACAGATGAATGGAAAAGCAAAATGTGGTGTGTAGGTACAATGGCGTATCATTTCATCTTATTGTGTATTATCAGGGTGCTGGCCAGAGACACGAGTGTGAAAGAATTCACAGATACAGAGTAAAGAACTAAAAATGTGGATTTATTGAGATACTTGTAAGAAAGCAGGGGGTGGGACTGGAGATACCACTTATGTGGGAAGGAGGGAGCTCTCTTTGATAACCTTTTCGCAGGCTTTCTCGGGACTGGAGGAGCTGGTCTTTGCCAATTGCTATCAGCTGGGACATCAGATTTCGGTGGGCCTTCCGCACAGAAGGTGTCCTGCCTGGTTCTGTTTGCCCTGTTTCCGCATTTCTCGGGAGTCTCAATAGCCCTCAATTGGTCATGCGGACCCTGGGCCAGGTTCCCATGGCAACTCTGTCGGTTTCCCTTTCTTATCTATTTTCTGTCTCCCAACATTGTTCAGCTGAAGAAAGTGCAGAGACTAAGTTTTAACTCTATTAAGCGACACCTTGACATTTGTAAAGGCAGGAGATTCTGACACTTGCTACAACATGATGAACGTTGACGACGACACGCAAAGTGAAATAAGCCAGTCGGGAAAGGACAGAAATTGTGAGTTTCTATTTCAATGAGGCAGTGAATGTGAAATTGTGAATGTCATAGAGAAATAAAGTAGAATGATGGTTGTCAGGGGCTGGGGAGGTGGGAATGGGGAGTTAGTATTTAGTGGGTACAGAGTTTCATTTGGGGAAGAGGAAAAAATTCTGGAGTCAGATGATGCAAGCGTGGGGAGGGACTCAATGCCACACCTTGTGCACTTGCAAATGGTTCTGGTTGTATATTTTCTTATGTATATTCTACCAGTTAAAAAGAGAAGTTAGAGTGTACAGGAGAGAAAAGGGAGTGAGGAGGCTGTCTAGGAAAAGGCTTGCTGTGGGTCCCCCTCCACTTTGCCCATCCCAGGGGGCACAGTTTCTCTTGCTGCAGGTCCAGTGGGGGCAGGCAGCTGCGGGTCCCTAGGAGAGCTCTGACTCTGCACCAGGGACCGCAAACCAGTAACACTTACGAAGGGCAGATTCACTGTTTAGGTGAATTCACTGTTTAGGTCTCATGACCACAAAACTGATACTTTGGCATGAGCAACTGCAGAGTTTTGGGGGACAAAGAACATGCATATGCCATCCAAGCAGAAGATAGATGGAGGTTGGGCTTTCTTAGAGTTCATCTACCAGGCCTTCTTTAGGGGCAAGAGCACCTCTGCAGGAGTGGTCCACAGGCTCACCACGGGGCGGCTGGCCGATGAGAGCATCTAGGCAGTGATCATTTGGAGACCGTGGGAAGGCCAGGGAGTGGGGGCATATGGGATCTCTAGAGTCACATCAGGAGAAAGTCAGCTTTTAAATCTGTGAAGGGCATGGAGTCAGCTTGCAGGGGCACGTATGAAAGCGAGGACCGTTTTATTCCCTTGCCTTCCTCCTCGCCTCTGGGACTAGCACTGGAAAGGGATGAGACTCTGGTGGTCCAAAGCAGACCAAGCCCAGAGAGAAGATTCAAGGGACATTTGAGTTTTGACTAATACCTTGGACGATGCTTCTAATGTCTTAATACCACTGCATGAAATGGCACTTCTGTGTGAGCAGGAATGTTATGGGGTCCACAGAGGAATATGATGTAGAATTCAAAGGGATACCGGGAGCCAAAAAATAAAAAGTGGTTACTAACTACCACCTACAAGATGGAGGCTCCACCGAGATACCTTAAGAACTGGTGTAGGTTTTCCTGGGAACCCCCTAGAGGTGACTGTGAAGACAGTGGCCCCGAGCACATACCTGGGTTTTGGTCTGTTTTAGTGTAACCACTTATGTCTGTATTCTTACGTCACCTGCAACAGTTTACTTAACCTTTCTGAGCACTGGTTTCTTCACTTATACAATGAAATGAAGCTAATTATAGTATCTGGCACCTTGGTGGTTTGTAGAATTAGATGAGACATTGAAACTAAGTGCTTAATGAATGTGAGCTGTAATTGTTATCGGTAGAAAAAATTACAGGTGTTTCCTTCTTGAAAATATAGTTTCCAAAAAAAAATATATATAGTTTCCAATAAAGAATATCATGAGTCTTCTATCTGAAATCCTAGAAACTTGCATTTAACAAGGAAGTTGGCAGCAGAGAATTATAGATATCCAACTCCCATCTCAATTTAATACAGGGCAACATTAACTGCCATGGGCAAGGTCTTTTGCTGGGCCCATTTGGAGGAAAGTGTCTGTGCAGAGACTGTAGGAGCAGTGGAGAACCTCCTCTTTGGTTGTATTTGCTTCATAAAGCCTTTACCATGGCAACAGGGAAGCACTTGCAAAGAACTGCAGCTGACACTGTGAAAAATATCACCTGCTCCCAAGGTACTCAAAATTGCACAGTATGACTCATGGTGGCTTTTTCTTTCTGGTATCTGCTGGATCATAAATGCTGAGCAAACATAGGGTATTGAAGAGGTTCCCAAGCTACAAAGATGCCTTGTGAGGGAGAAAGCACATTTATGAAAGCAGGGATGTGGGATCTGCCTAGAATATAAGAAAGTGCTCTTGAATTCAACAAATGTTTGCTACCTGCTTCTTAGGAGTCAGGCACTTGTCTGAGCACTGGGGAGCCAATGGTGAATAGATGGAAAAGGTGCCATACTCCAGGGAGTTTATGGGGCAAGAGTGAGATAAAGGACCAGAGAGGAAGTTAGACTATGAACCCACAAACAAAAAATAAACCCAGAAATTATTCTAGAGTGATAACTGTCATGAAAGATGGGTGGTTAAGAAAATGAAAGAAGGGACCTAGACTTGAAAAGATCATGGCAAAGAATATTCCTGCCACACAGATGTTCTAGAGATCAGGGAACTCCGAAGGTGCCGGAATAGGCCCTAAGTGTAATTAGTAATTTAATTTTATTACAGGTTTGATAGAAACTCATTAAGGAGTTTTAAACAGGAAAGTGATATAATCTGGTTTACAGTCACTTAAAAATATTAATGTGGTTTACATTAGAGAATGAACTGGGTAGAAGGTAGGAGACAAGGTTGTGAGAGGCAAGCAGAAAGAGGTTGGAATGTCCAAATAATAAAGGCTGATGCCTGGACTGTGGTGGTGGAGGTGAGAGGTGAGAGAGGCTGACTGTGCATGCTTCCTCCCAAAGAGATAAGAACACCTCACTCAACACTTTAGTACAAAGCCTGCAGACATAATAAGTCTCAAACTAGTTCCCCGTTCTTTCAGGTCTGTGTCTCCTCCTTGCAACAAGACTGTCATGTCATTCAATACATAGATACCAAACACTTGCCATGTTTACAGCACACTTGGTCCTCTCTACCAAGAACTTGCCAGAAGGTAAGGGACATAAGGCAAATACACAATTAACCATCAAACAAGACAGACTATGGCAAAGATATTAGGCTTGTTAAGAGAGAAATGGTAGCACCCACAGGCACACACAGACACTCTCTGAAGAAAGGCCCTTTACAATGACCGTGGAAGCACGAAAGTTCAGTATGATGGCATGACCATATCTGCAAATGAATCAGAGGAGGTGGAGGTCATAGAGAGAGACTGTCTAGTTGACAGGGGCATCAGCCTGGGATCAGATATTGGTTAGGGCAGTAGGGGATGAAGATGGAAGAAAGGGAATAAGTGAGAGATATATTTAGAAGGTGGGTAACACTGCACTTGGCAATTAATTGGATCAGGGTAGGGCTAAGTAAGAAAGAAGAAAGAATGACTTGCAATTCTCTGTCTTCCTTTAACTTTTGTTGTAAAGAAACTTCAATGGTAGCTTATAGAAGGTAAATGTAATTGAACTATATTTGATTTATCACAGTTTATCCAATTCTATGCACTGTAGCATGTGTGTATTTGTGTGTGTGTGTTTAATCAGTTTAGGGGAGTGCAGAAACAACTTGGAACAAGTATACCAGAAAACAGATTATTAGCTTAAATTTTTTAATAAATTCTGATATTTCATATTTGTGTAAAACTCATAATGGCTGTATTATGTAGTTACTAAAATCTCTGCTTCCCTATAGAAATTAAGTTTCCAAGCACTTAGGTGTCATCCAAGCTCATCCAGTAGGAAGGTGGAGGGGCCAAGATTTTGACTGAGGTCTTTACATCTGAATTTGTTTCTTTTTCCCCCAACAAGTTGAGATCTTCTTTAGTCATGTGTTACAATACTAACTTGGCAATAACAGGACTAAAAATTAATCATCATAGTAAGTAATACATATTTACTTAATGTTTTTCAAAAGTAGATCAGAAGATTTCACAGAAAACTCATCAATTCTTTCAGCAACACTCATGCAGACACAGGGACCAGGATGATGGTTCTTGGCAGTGGATAAGAAGGTGAATACGATGGGTCAGTGAATGTTCCAGATTGAAAGCAAATCACATAGGAAAAAGTTACTAGCCTCTTCTTTGTTTTGTCTTTTAGAGAACATTGTCTCTTGAGAAACGAAAGTTGAGGATGAAAATATATTCTTAATTTAGTGGGTATGGGCATTTACATCTCTAAGAAATGTATGCTAGAACATGCTATGGAGTACCATAATAAAACTTTAGTAGATTCTAGTTCTTTTCAAGCAGACTAAAAAAATACACATCTGGCTTATTGTATAAAGAAGATAAATAATAGTGAAAATATGCCCTGGATTTTGTATCAGGAAAGTCTAAAAGAAAAAAAGATACTGTTGAGGAGAAGTTAGCAATATCAATGAACTTAAGGAAAACAGGATGAGTCTGTCTGAATAAGCCAGAAAAAGTGAGATGAAAGATAATTATAAAATTATTTTTGACAGAGAAAATAAAAAGTAATAAACTTAGAGAGGAAACATTGAACAATTTTAAAAACTTCAAGAGGTAAAAAAATAATATTAGTTTGATTTAGAGGTAGAAACAACCACAAAATTTATTATGATGCTATTTCATAAAGTAAGAAAATTTGAAAGCTCAAAGAAAAACTATCACAGAGCAATAAAACTCACAGTCAGATACAGGCAAGTATTTCTAGAAATGATTTTGTAACAGAGAGATAGAAAAAGACAGAGTAATGACACACAAATAATGCATTTTTTTGAAGTCTGGGATTGTAAGTCCTACCCTGAACATGTGTGAGGAGGCTTCATCTCCCTCCCCACTCTCCCAAATGTTTGAAGAAATTTCCTGTGCAAATTAATTGGAAAGGATTTCATGGAATAAATATATTATTTGGAGAAATGGAAAACTTATTTATGTAAAATTATTTGTAATAAAAAGATATATATATATATATATATATATAATCCAGTATTTGTTGGGGGTTTACAATGTAGATAATGTACCCACGAGAAAAGTAACTTTGCAAAGAGATAGATGATTTTATGATACATGTGTAGAATGAACAATAGTTAGACTTTGTGTGGCTCAGAAGGGAGAATACTCAAAAAGGAAACTTTCTGGAGGAGGAGGGCTTTGCAGTGGCTGAGGTTGAGTAATGTTTGGAGTGTTGGAAAAGAAGTCAGAGGGCCATTATAAGACAGAAATTTGTCTTGAGTAAAAGCATACAGGCCACATGTAAGCCATGATTTGGGAATAGGACAAACCCAGCCACCTGGAGTGGACTTCCCTCGTAGAAGAGCATAAAGATAAAGGCTATTGGTGTCAACAAAGCAGGGACAGGAGATTAGACTGAATTGACATGTTATAGCCATGAAAAACCACAGAAAATTTCAAATAGAGTTGTAAATAAGTGAGAATAACTTGAAGACCAATGCAAGTTGGCTTGGGAGGGAAGAGATTGGTGGCAGACATCAATAAGGAGGGTGTTAAAATGATGATGATGTTGAAAATACACTAAAAAGAGCAGTTAGCATTTATTGAGTGCTTACAATGTGCCACCTATCATCGTCTCATCAGATTCTTTCAGCATCATTATGGGAATTATTACTCCTATTGATGAATCTTGTCCAATAGAGACAATAAGAAACATACCTGCCCTCCCACAAAAGTAGGATTATTCAGTTTGCTGCAATAAAGGAGAGCTTATGCCATGGGAAATTGTGGGGTGGCTTGGGAGTAGAGAGTAGGCAGGCAGGGGCTGTTTGTAGAGTATAATTCTGAAGAGGAACTAAGGTGAATGGGGATCATTTCTGGATTGGGATTCCTGGAAATGGGATTAGCTCTAGGATGGTTGCTGCTATGAAGTGAGGGTAGTTTGGCAATTGGGTATCTCAGTAATCATTTTTTAGGATGAAGTAGGGCTGGGGAGGTCATTCAAAAGATAGGGGGTAAGACATTTGTGTCTGCAGTATGACCTTGGAAGAATCAGTTTTGCGATGACTTTGTTTTTGATGTCATCTGTTACCAAACTTGATGTTAACCAGGATAAGTTCTACTTTCTCAATCCTCAAGTTTTCACTAATATACAAGGGATGAATCTGAGACACAGACTGGCTTCACCCTTCTGGTAAGTAGCACAGCCAGGATATGAAGAGGGAGATTGTTTAGGTGTGAGGTAGGAAGGGTCTAAACTGCAAGAGAAGACAGAAAAGAGGGGAACTGTGAATGGAAGACATGAAAAGACTTGGCAATTAATTAAATATGAGGAAGGAGAGAGAAATCAACTGAACACAATTTAGGTGCAATCAAGGAGTGTATCGGCAGGGTAGAAAAAGAATTTTATTTTAGACTACAGAAGAGAAATGTAGAACTTGACGATTAGCATAAGATCAAGAAAGTAAAGCAGATAGTTTCTGAAATATCATCATCATATATTTCACTCACTATCAATTAATTAAATAATTTACATCATTATTACCTAAAAGATTATCCCACCCACATGGCATGGCACTATATTAGTTCATATCACTTTGTCCTTAAAATAGGATGTGTGAAGGAGGTATGACTACACATTTTCTAGGTAAGTCTTAGGAAGTTAAAGTGACAATTTCAAGGTCACAGAGCAAATCATGAGTGGAACGAGACTTGCACTGGCTTTATTTGCTACCCAGTGTATTCCAACCAAATAATCTCCTAAGGTACCAAAAATATTGGACTTGGTATGACACTAAGACGTATTTTGGTAGCAATAATAGTTTTAAATTTAGTAAGTTGCATGAATGTCAGAAAAATCCTGACATTACTAAAGAAAATATATAAATTTTTTGCTTACACATCAAGGTGGTAGACCATGATATTTAAGGATTGTTTTTTCATTTTTGTTAGAGGATAATACATTTCCCTTAGGGCAAATAGCATAGTTGCAAGATATTTTTTTTTTTTTACCACTTTGAGTCAGAATGGGTGGTATATTTTAAGAATGAAATTCAAACACTGCGAATCTGGCATTAAATTATGGACCATTAATTCTATTGGGTAAAGTGGTATCTAGCCATCAAATCCTTCCTCCCACAGAACTCTTCATTTGTAAAATAACAATATTACTAGACAATGCTTCCTTCCTAACTCAAATTTCCTCTGTTTGATATTAGAGAAGATATCCATGAATATATTTCTGAATATTTTAGTTTTATACTAAACATTTAGTTTAGTATAACCAATTAAAATTGTTTTTACTAAATTGGATTTAAAAATGTAATAAGGTATGTGCATAAAAACAAATATACTGGTTCTGGTTAAGAAAATGGAAAGGTTTCCTTTTTTAAAGAAGGTTTAAAAAGGTTTAAAAAGGTTTCTTTTTTTATTTTTACATCATTGCTCATTTTTAAACAATATTTGCTTCTCCACCCCCTCAGGTGTAGTCCCCCTAGAGTTTCCTTCACCAATGCACCCGTGCACCATCACCTCAGTGCCCTGTGCTCCTCCCTCCCTCCCTCTGATCCCTCTTCCTCCTCCTCCCCTGCAGGATGTCTCTGGTTTATATTTGTCTATTTTTGGTTTTGTTTTGTTGTGTTTTGAATTGTTATTATTTTTTACACTGATGTATTATTTGGTTCCCTTATATTCCTGCTATAAGTGAAACCATCCAATATGAAGAAAATGGAAAAGTTTCTATGAGGAGAATCACAGGCTTTCTAATCACTTTCACTTTTATCAGTCACTGAGGGATCCCCGATAAGAATGATTGGTGTTATGGCCACTAATAAATCCTGCAGGAAGGCAAACAAGGGAAGACTAGGTTTGGTAAGCCACCCATTAGGTCTAAGAGAAATAATCCCTTGCATTTTTGTTAACTAAGTGACTGAAACAAAAGGTAAATGCTCTCGACCTAGACGAATGACTGCAGAGTCCAGTGAGGAAAGGTGAAAAACAAAGGACTAAGAAATCTGATCAGTCACCATAAAAGAAGTGGAGAAATGATGACATTTTATTTTCATAAGAACAGAAACTCTTCACACCAAAGTCTGAGATAATATTAAGTCAAAGCTTGATTATTCTGACTAGTTTCAAAGATATTATAGAAAAATCAATGACTACTTGAGCTGCTCTGCCACGTCTTTTAAAGATGGCAGTTATAGTAGGCACTGCCTGTTCTTCGGTTTCTATGCAGTAGCCCTTGAATGAACCTGCTTGGTGAGGGGGAGTGTTGGTAGAAAAGAAGAGGGCAAAGCTATTTTAAGCACAACTTGCCACAGCCCAACCAAGATTTTGTCCTCTGAATCACAATTTCCTCCTTCAGAAATATAAAACCATTGAGGAGTTGTCATAAGCAGAAACTCCTATTCATTCAAAACCTTTTAAAAATCTTCTCCAGGGATAATGTTTTTCTTTCTCCTTGCAAGATTATTTTTCTACAGGCTGTTTTCTCCTTCAGTTCTCTTTCAGCATCGGGATCTATGGAAGTTAGGTTAAGAATTGTCTAACATTGTATATTTGAAGAATTCATTGATGTTTTCACTGTAGCTGTGGGTGGGGGTAGGATAGGCCTTCACAGACATATGAAGTCCTAGACCTTTGCAGGACCATCAAAGAAGCCTTTCTTCCACTTGGCCTTGGAGTACTCACAGTTGAACACTTCAGGGGATAAGTCACAGTGTGAAAATAACAGTGATAGAAGCCTACCATCGACCTGGTGTATTTACAATGGGAAAAGGAGCAAGAAACTTACTTAATTTCATTTCTTCTTTTGCAGAGATTTCAGAAATAAAACTTCTCTTTGAATTCCTCAAAATTCTCTATTAATAAGGGGTTGGAGTTTTAGGGTGAACTTGGTAGGGTATTCCTTAAGGGAAAGATGTTATTAATGACTTCGGATCATGAAAATAAAGAAATGTTCAGCATATCTATGCAGTATGATTAAACTGTTTCAGAGGCACATTTTGATTTAATTCATCTGCTGCCAGGCTACTTGAGAAATTGCTGTATTTTGTGCATATTTTGGACGAATTGCTTCAAAATCTTGACAATATGTTTAGTTTACATAAATCAGGCAAAACATATTTTGTTTTGTTCAGCATGCTCTGAACTTTCACAGTTATTTCATTATCTGTTCAGATGGTCCCTCAGCCTTGCTTCAACTAAAAGGAAGATTGTAAATGTTGTTAAAATAAAACCCAGCTGATGCACTGGCAGCTGTGCAGTTTTCAAAGGACCTGGGTTCAGGGATCTAGCTTAAATCCAAGCAGCTTATCTTCACTAGCTTCTCATGGTGATAAGCATTACTACATATCACAGTTTACAGAAATTTCCCAATCTTTCCTCTTTAAGGAAATAGATTTTCATTTTAGAAGGCTCTATCTTACCCAACATTCCTTCTTGGTCTCAAGCATTTCTGATTTCATTTTTTTCCCTCTTTATAAAAATGTTCTAAAATTTGTCCTACATAGGGTGATTTAATTTCGAATCAGTTATGACAACTTTATATTTCTTACTTTCTCTCATTATTGTCCTTTATGGTTCATTCAAACTAACTGTATTCAAATATTTTTTCTTTTATATTAAGTCTGTTTCCCCATTCCTTCTTTTAGTTTTCACAAATTTTAAATATTAGGTTTTCAATTTTTGGATGTGCTCTCAAGAGTTTTAGGAAAATATTCCATGCCTTCTCCTGACCTTCAAAGACAAAGTTGGCTTTCTCATTCTCTCATCTGCTCTGGGGAATTCTTCATGCCAAATATTCCTTTTTAAGAAAAAATTTAGTAATAATGGAACTAGATCTCAATACCATCTCCTTTATTTTAGAACATAAAATATAAAAAATAAAATTTAGGAGTCAATAAGAGACAAAAGAAAATATTAGTCTAGACTTAGTATCTTTGCTCATTCATTCATGTATTCCACAAATATTTATTGAGTGATAAGGAGATACTGTAGAGGACAGTGATCAAAGGTCCATGCTTTCTTTGAATACATAGTCTACGATTGATAAAGACAAATAAACCATTATAACACTGATAAGTACCACTAAATGAGAAAGTACATATTATTTTATTAATACTTTATCTTTAAGAATTAATAAGAAGGGATAAAATAGGATTTCCTTGTCTTTTTAATCCCTTATGTCTGAATACATTCTGAGCAGAGTTTGCAGTAAAAAATCAAAATATTCATTGAAACCATTTCAGAACTTTAAGGCTTCTGCCTCTGTTTCATTTACACTTTTTTCTTCTTCAGTTTAAGAGGAAGATGAATTCAGTATTTGCTTTAATTTGATTGTCACTTTCACCTGGAGAAATTTTATTAAAGAGCTTCTGAACCATGGTGGAGAAGACATCCTACAATTTAAAGTGCACATTCTTGCCATTTCTTCTTCACGGTCTTTAACTTAACAGTTAACAAGGAACTCTCCAACCTCAATAAAAATGTATCTCCGGTCTCTGTTTAGTTCCTCTTTACCTATTATTGACCACTATTTCTAATAATTACTACAGCTCAACCTGTTTTCTCTGTAGTTCACACACTAATCTTTGGCTCATTACTTTAAAGTTTTTATTTGGAACAATTATTATCCCACACACTTGGATATAATTTATTAGAACTATCATATGCATTTTTTCATATGCCTGTTGGCCATTTGCATTTCCTCTTCAGAGAAGTTTCTTTTAAGCTCTTCTGCCCATTTTTTGACTGGATTATTTTCTTTGTTGTTGTTGAGTCTCATCAGCTCTTTGCAGATTTTTGTGATCAGTCCTTTATCATTAGTGTTGGGTGCAAAAATGTTCTCCCAGTTGGTGGGGTTTCTCTTTGTTTTTGTTATTGTCTCTTTTGCTGTGCAAAAGCTCTTTAATTTGATGTAGTCCCAGCTGTTTATCTTTGCCTTCACTATCACTGCTTTGGGTGATGTGTCTGTAAAGATGTCTTTGATGTGCAAATCACGTAGTGTTTCGCCTATATTTCCTTCTATATATTTTATGGTTTCAGGTCTTATGTCTAGTTCTTTAATCCATTTTGAGTTGATTTTTGTGTATGGTGTGAGGTGGTGGTCAAGCTTCATTCTTTTGCATGTAGCGACCCAGTTTTCCCAGCACCATTTATTGAACAAACTTTCTTTGCTCCAATGCATATTCTTTGCTCCTTTGTCAAAGATTAGTTGACCATAAATCTGTGGGTTTATTTCTGGATTTTCTATTCTATTCCATTGGTCTGTATGTCTGTTCTTGTTCCAATACCATGCAGTTTTGATGATTATGGCTTTGTAGTATAGTTTGAAGTCTGGGAGTCTGATGCCTCCATTCCCTTCTTTTTTTTTTCAGGAGAGCTTCACTTGTCATCAGGGAAATGCAAATCAAAACTACCATGAGATACCATCTTACACCAGTGAGAATGGCACATATTAAAAAAACTAGCAACAACAAATGTTGGCGAGGGTGTGGAGAAAAAGGAACTCTCCTGCACTGTTGGTGGGAGTGCAAACTGGTCCAACCACTATGGAGAGCTGTGTGGAGATTTCTGGACCTACTAAACATAGAGCTTCCATATGATCCAGCAATTCCACTCCTAGGTATTTACCCAAAGGACACAGAAACATCAATTCCAAAGAACACCTGCACCCCTATGTTTATAGCAGCACTGTTTACAATAGCTAAGCTTTGGAAACAACCCAAATGCCCAAAAATAGATGACTGGATCAAGAAGATGTGGTACATATATACCATGGAATATTACTCAGCATTCAAAAAAGATAAACACATGCAATTTGCTGCAACATGGATGGCGCTGGAAGGGATCATGCTCAGCGAAATAAGCCAAAAAGAAAAAGAAAAATACCGGATGGTCTCACTCATAGCAGGAATCTAGAAAACTTAAATAAGGGACCAGGAAAATGAATAACTATAAGAAAGTGAAAATCAAAATCAACAAAAAACTATGAACCAGAGACACTTTTAGGGGGGCGGGGGCGGGAGGGGAGGGATTGGGGTCAGAATGGGGGGCTGCAATTGTATGGGGAATATAACAATAAAATTTATTAAAAAAAAAAAAAGAAAAAAAAATGAAAATGGGATAGAAGTTCAAAAATATAACATAAGGTTTATGGGCAGATTTTTTTTTATTTTTTTTTTTAATAGAGGCATGTTTTATTTTATTTAAAAAAAAAAGAACTATCATATGCAAAATAAACTAGCAATGTTACAATTGGAAAAATTTTAAAAATCAAATAGATTAACTCTTTCCAGTGTTAGGACTTGGCCCAGTATTGATTTAAATGAAAATTGGCCTCACTAGGGTGATTTTATCCTCTGAATGAATGAAATCTCTGGTTACTTATAAAATTTCTATTCCTATTATTTTTATTTTTAAATTGAATCCTTTAATCAAAGTTAACCAAGGCTTTATTAAATACCCCATCTCACTTTCATGCGTGACTTGCACAGAGTATTATGGTAGGTAACAGTAGGTATCAATGAAGATATAGAGGAAACACAACTTCAGACACAAGCAGAGGGAGTGAAAATGACTATAGCCACTTTGGAAAATTGTTTGGTAGTAGCTATAAAGGATATGCCTATTGTAAGACCCAGTAATTCCTCTCCTACTTATATACACAATAGAAGGATAATGAAATATCATGGACAAGAATGCTTATAACAGTATGAAAATTCACAATAGCTCCAAAGTGGAAGCTGAATGGCTCATCAGTGTGCGAGGGGATAAATTGTGGTATAGTCATACAATGTAACATTATAGAGAATTGAATTAACAAGTATCAACATCTCCGAATTTCACAAACATAATATTGAACAAAAGAAACCAGATACAAAAAAGCATACAGTAGATGGTTTCATTTACATTAAACTCAAAAACAGGCCAACTAATCATCAGGAGAATACCCTTCTGTGGTTGGACAAGGGGATTGATGGTTACATGAGTGCATTTAATTTGTGAAAGTTCATTAATGTATCCACTTTGTAAGTGTACTTTTCTGTGTTCTTCAATTAAAAAAAATAAAGAAAAATTAAATAAAGAAAGAATTCTTCAATAAAAATTTACCGGGAAAGTGAGAAAGTGAGAGCAAGCATAGAGTGAGTAACTGGTGAAAAGTCAGAGAGAGAAACTAGTGAAAAGATAAGCTAATTTGCTCAAAGGTTGCATCACAGGTCAACCTAGACAAATGAGTAAATTTTGAAAGTTTACTTTTGACAGTTTTCTTTTGTGATCTCCTTATTAATCTCAGGATCATGAAGAGGGGGACTGAAAATCTTTATTTTTCCTTTTTCTGTGCCAAATTACCATCAGGAAAGATGTTCATCAATCATTTCTTTTCATGTATAAGCTTAAATGAATGTAGCATCTTTCCCAGGGGCAGCTGCATTTTAAGCCTTAAAATGTTTCTATTGTGAAATAAGATGTCTTCAGTCATTTATTAAAGGAACTTCAGTACCTGGAGGCAGTTTTGAAAGTACAAGGCTTCTGAAATCAAACTGATTAGGCTTTAGCTTGCATTTTTCATGAGCAATGCCAATGTTTTTTTCTTTGGGGAACCATTCTTCATATTCTCAGAGCATCTTATCTACATGCTTTTACTACAGAAATATATAATTCCACTTTGTAATATATTCTTTTTTGTTATTCTGTTTTTGCATAGAAGAACTGGGGTGTAGACCAGAAGTGTGGAGGGTGAACGGATTCACCAGAGACAGGGTGGGGAGCAGAACAGGTGGATTTACTGAAATACACTGCTAAGGGGAGCAGGGGCTAGACAGGAGAGGCCTGCTGCACCAGATGTGGGTTAGCTCCCTGGCTGGATCGAACTTAGGCTGCAGAAGTGATAGTGCTGAGACTTAACCCCTAGGCCACCAGGGAGGTCCTGTAATATATTCTTACATGCTTATTGTCTCCTTTAGACTTTCAAGTTCCTTGAAAGTTGGGATCATCTTAGCTCACCTCTTTATCTCCAGTGACCAAGTACAATATCTGATGCTGAGCAGGCAATCGATCAAAGCTGCTGGGAATTTTACCGTATTATTAATGATCGTCAGGTTCCCACACAACTTATAGTTCTCCAAGGTATAGAAAAATAAACTTTCTAAATTCTTTATATGTTGTCTGTAGAGCACTGATATAAAAATCTGACAAGCACTGCACAAAAGATAAAGTTCAACTCAGGCCTCCCTGGTGGTGCAACGGGTTAAATACCGCACTATGAAGCAGTCTGCAGCCTCTGCAGCACGGGTTTGATCTCCGGCCGGCCAGGCAGCAACACACAAGGCGCAGCAGACCTCTTCTGACTCACCTGCTGCTTCCCTCAGCAGTGTACTTCGGTCAATCTGCCTGTTCTGCTCCCCACTCTGTCTCTGGTGAATCCTCTTACCCCACGCATCTTTGACCTGTACCCCAGCTCTTGAGTGGATAAATAAATAAATCTTTAAAAAAAAAAGTTCTACTCAATATAACAAGCATATAAATGTAAATCCTCTGTCAAGTAACAATAACCAGACTATGGCAACACATTAAATTAATAAAATTTCACAACAAAGAGATTACTGCAGAAATATAGAATGGACTGATAAAAGGAAACATATTAATATAATTTAAATATTTAAAGACTGAAGGAAAAATACATGATCATTTCCATAGACCCAGAAACGGCAGTGTTCAGCAGCAATTTCTTATTTAAAAAGTGCCAATTAAAGTAACAATGATAGATATTTCCTTGACATGCAAAATGTACCTCCTTCTTTATCCATGCATGTATACACCCAATCACCCACCTATCTGTCCATCCATCCATCCATCATCTATGTCAGCAAAAATTTGTATCAAAATTAATGGAGAACATAAATAGCATTCCTACTAATGTTACAGAGGAAACAAGGATACCCATTGTTACCACTACTTTTTAACAAATTAGACAAGAAAAGGAAATCAGATGTATAAAAATGGAAAAGAAGAGGTCAATTTACTACAACATTTAGATAAGAGTTTTTACCTGGAAAATAAGAGAACCAATAGATAGCCTACAAACAGTAAGTGAATTTAGTAAGATGCAATACCAATTAACAGAATCCAAACTGTTTATAAATAACAAATTAGAAGATACAACAAAAGGAAAGATCCAACTTATACTAACACTTCCAAAGATAAAACTTAACAAGAAATGTGGCATGAAAACTTGAAGACATTTCTGAAGGATGTAAAATAAAACTTTGATAAATGAAAAGATGCCTCATATACTTGGGATTTAAATACATGGCAAAGAAAAGCTGTTAATTTCCCCTAACAAGATATTTGAAGCTAACATAATCCTAATAAAAATGACAATTACCTTTAAAAGAAAATAAACTTATTCTAAAGTTCATTTGGAAAGATAACTAGAAGAGGGCCTCCCCGGTGGCGTAGCGGTTGAGTGCTGGGTTGCGAATCTGCCCGCAGCCTCTGCAGCGCCTGTTCGATCCTTGGCCGACGGGCGAGGGTCCCACATGGCGCACAGGCCTCTCCTGCCACGCCGGCTGCTCCCCTCAGCAGTGTATTTCGGTTCTTCTGCCTGTTCTGCTCTCTGCTCTGGCTCTGGTGAATTCTCTCAACCTCCCGCGCTTCTGACTCTACCTAGTGCTTGTATAAATAAATAAAATAAATCTTAAAAAAAAAAGGATAACTAGAAGAAACAGGAAAATTCTGATAAAGAGGTATAAAAGGGGACTAGCCATAACAGATGTTAAAACACAATATAAAGTTGTCATTATTAATGTCATACAAGCATATGAAAATATAGAGCAGCAGAAAATTTTAAAAACTAGATTCCATCACTTACAGGTTTTTACATGTTAAATGTGGCATGATTGGCATAAGAAGTTAGCTATATGAAAAAATAGGATTGGATTCACTTTTTTTAAAAAAAAAAATTATTTATTTATTTATACAAGCACTGGGTACAGTCAGAAGCGCGGGAGGGTGAGAGAATTTACCAGTGCCAGAACAGGGAACAGAACAGGCAGAGTGACGAAGAAGTACACTGCTGAGGGGAGAAGGCGGCGCGGCAGGAGAGGTCTGTGGGCCATGTGGGACCCTCGCCCGGTGGCCAGGGATCGAACTGGCGCTGCAGAGGCTGCGGGCAGCTTTGCAGCCCAGCGCTCAATGGCTGAGCCACCACGAGGCCCTGGATTCACTTTTTATGGTAGGATAAATTCCCAATTGACCAAAGATTTAAATATTGAAATAAACCAAACTATAAAAGCTCTGCAAGAAAAGTACAAAATATTTTTATAGCCATGGAATGGGAAAATCCATTTTGAACTCTGACTCAGGAATGTGAAAAATCAGAAATGTGAAAAAAGAAAAGATGAAAGCCCATTCCTAATCTGACTTCGTGTGTAACTTGCACCATATATGCAAAGCTGATTTCTTTAGGTAAGATATCAGTTAAAAAAAGAAACGGCTGAAAATGTAGCATACTAGGTAACATAAATATGGTTTGGACAGGTTTCTTCTCAAGAGATGATGATGTTTATCATTTCTCTTTGCTTTTATGCTCTAGCTTGACAATTGTGACAGTTATACAACAGTTGGGTCATAATTGGCATGGCACAATTTACAAAGCTGATGTGATACCCTCTGACAAATTTGATAGCTTTTTTTTTAAATAATAAGTTTTTTTTTTATATTCCCCATACAATTGCAACCCCCCCCATTCTGACCCCAATCCCTCCCCTCCTGCCCCCCACCCCCAAAAAAGTGTCTCTGGTTCATATTAAAAAAAACTGGCAACAACAAATGTTGGCGAGGGTGTGGAGAAAAAGGAACTTTCCTGCACTGTTGGTGGGAGTGCAAACTGGTCCAACCACTATGGAGAGCTGTGTGGAGATTTCTGGACCTACTAAACATAGAGCTTCCATATGATCCAGCAATTCCACTCCTAGGTATTTACCCAAAGGACACAGAAACATCAATTCCAAAGAACACCTGCACCCCTATGTTTATAGCAGCACTATTTACAATAGCTAAGCTTTGGAAACAGCCCAAATGCCCAAAAATAGATGACTGGATCAAGAAGATGTGGTACATATACACCATGGAATATTACTCAGCATTCAAAAAAGATAAACACATACAATTTGCAGCAACATGGATGGCGCTGGAAGGGATCATGCTCAGCAAAATAAGCCAGAAAGAAAAAGAAAAATACCGGATGGTCTCACTCATAGCAGGAATCTAGAAAACTTAAATAAGGGACCAGGAAAATGAATAACTATAAGAAAGTGAAAATCAAAATCAACAAAAAACTTTGATAGCTTTTTAAACACATAAGAATGTCCATCCAGAGGCAAGTAGCCTTCAGTTTGGGACATAAAGGGAATAGATCTTACTTTCCCTTTTTTTTGAAGCACCAAATTTTGAAAAAATGTACCAAAATTTAAAAAAAAATGCCTAATTTTTAATGGAGGTTCTTTTAATAAATGCAAGAAAAATGTGGAAGTAACTAATTAGAGTATATTCTCCAAAAACTTGAGAAGAAAGGCTATAACTTTGTCATCTTCTCATGCCTATGCTATAAAATTAATAGATGGCTGGTCTTATCAGGGATATTCCGGTGTGTCAGACACATTGGTGCAAAGACAACACTTGACCATACCTGACTGAAGGTAAATTCTTATTTAAACAAGAGAAAGAATCTAGATGTTCACTGGGAGGGATGTGGTCAGCACTGGTCATTTGCACAAAGAAGGACAGCAAAATACACTATTAACTACAGTGGAGTCTGCAGAATTGCTTTGGATCCCTTTCCCTCTGATAATGACAACCAGGATTCAAGGAGAGTCCAGGTTTATGCCTCTTGGTCTGGTGTAATTATTTATAATGCCCCCTTTATTCTCAAAATAAAATAAATGATAAATTATATGGGCTTCCCGCCTCCTATATCTTCAAGCTTCTCTGTTTCACCAATTTTCTCACCTCCAGTCCCTTGGTGCTAAACACTCTGTGCCAAGTTCCTTCAGACTGCTTGGAAGATCTATTTTGATTTCTGATTGGCATCTTCCCAGATAGTCTTCCTCCCCTATGGGATCTCAAGTGCAAATGATATATCCATTCCATTCCTACTTAGACACTAGGCTGGGGGGCAGCTTGGCTAGACAGATTAAAAACATCCAAATAATGGTCAAGGTGACAGGAATATTAAGCCAACACTTATGCTATAAAGGGTTTTAGTGTTCTGGTCCCACTGACAGAACTTGAAGAGGAAGGTAGTGTAGTCAGTAAAGGGTACTAAGACTGAAAATAAAAGATAAAAAGAAAAGTAACAAGAAACAAGAAAGTAACAAGAAAGCTTGAAGCAATTATTTTTCCAAAAGAATACAGGTTGCAACTTAAGACTGGCATTTGTCTATAAATTTTAAGGTGGAAGATCTGATTTCAAGTCATGGTAAACACTGGAGACCCTAGAACATTTTTAGATCTTTAGGGCTTCCTAAAGAAAAGACAATTTTGCCTATTAATTATGTTCCCAAGAGACTTGTAGGGAACATATCTGGGGAACAATATTAGCAGTATGAATTCATTTTTTAAAAAAAGATTTATTTATTTATGCATACAAGAGCCGGGGTATAGGCCAGAGATACGGGGGTGTGAGGGTGGGGGGCGGTGAGAGGATTCACCAGAGACATAGTGGAGAACAGAACAGGCAGAGTGACTGAAATACATTGCTGAGGGGAGCAGCAGGCGAGACAGGAGAGGTCTGCTGCTCCATGTGGGTTGTTCCCTGGCCAGCCGGGGATCGAACTCATGCTGCAGAGGCTGTGAATTACTTCATAGTGTTGGAGGCCCCTGAATTCACTTTTTATAAATACTTCTCTAATACAGTTGAAAGAGAAGTCTTACTTTATCTCAGAGACCAATGTCCCTGAGCTAATCAACCTTACTTCCTTTCAGTTCTCCAGAGTATTGGTGGCATGCTGTGTGGTATTGCCAGGGGCAGAAGTTGTAATTGCTCCAAGTTCAATGTTTTCTTTTTCTGCTCATTTTAATTTTAATTTAATTTAATTTGAAAATGCCATGTGTACCATTCTGGGAAAATAAGATTTATAGGAGGAAGGACAACTATTTTTTATCTAGTTGAGGAGAAATTGGTTAGGGATATTGGTTAAAATGTTTTTCTTAGAAAAGAAAAAGCATATTTGATATTTGGAAAAAAGTATTTGAATTTCTGATGCTATCTCTACATGGAACAGAGAATCAGCCCACTATCACTCAGAAAACAGCATTTAAATCCAAATACTAAATTGTAATTTACTAGATTTAAAGGCTACCTTTCTGATTGCTTGAGATGATTTATGGGCCACACAGGTCTTGGGACAAAAACTACCTGAAACAACAAATCCTTATTGAATATTCAGTTTTTCTAGGTGTGGTGCTAGAACACCAAACATTGTTTGTCATGATCCTGTCTTCAGGATCTGCAATCTGTTATAACAGACATAAATCAAGGAATGAACCAAATAGATATAAAATTGTAATTATGAGGACAGTTAAAGAGACTTCTTTGTGATATTCTGAGTAGGATCCTCAGCAAGGTTAGTACTTTGAGGGCTACCTACTGGGTGCTGTGAGTGTACAGAAGGAGAGCTGATATAGATTTATAGTCAGGCAGGTTCTCTTTGGACATGACTCTGAATCTGGACGATAGTAGGCATAACTTAAGTAAAGAGCTGGCTTAGGAGTGTGGTGGGGGAATAGTCATCCAAGAATACTAACTGCAAACATCCTCTAAAACTTTTTTCTGCTATATAAATGAAGCATATGGAGTCTAGATTGCATTGAAGATTAGTATGGGAAGTAGATTATAATGAATCTTCATAGAAGCAAAGATTCTACTCAATAGTTCCATTCAAGAAACATTTATTGAGTTGTGCCCTATATGCCAGGCACCATAGTAGGTTTTTTTTTAAGCTATGACATGAAACAGTTCATTTGATAGCTCAATGTAAAATCATTTAAGTGATGGTTATCATCTAAAACTTTTTATATAAAAACATAATGAGGCTTTAAAAAATCAAGAAATTATTATTATACAGTCTTAGATATACTTCTGATCAAGGCATATATCCTGAAATATGTCAAGGATGTGAGGGAACTGCTGATAGAATTCACCCTATTACATGGGGTGGGAGCTCATATTAAAAGACTGTTTCAGGTAGAAAAAATTTTTGACTGTGTAGGATTTGGTGATATCAAATGGAAGGTTGTATTTAGCCAAATCAAGTAAGACTGCAACATGAAAATTCTTATTTTTTTGTAACTTGCATTGAAACTAATGGGAAGGTGAGCATCTGAAAAATTGTCCCTGTAAGATATTTTAGCAATTTTTGACCTGTTATTAGCATCACTGCATTATTAACTGGGTTTACCCTTCTGTTTCCTTCTGTTTTTTATTTCTCTCAAAGTCCTTTGTTAAATCACCTGAAGATTTAGAAAACATATCCACTATTTTTTTTTTGGGGGGGGGAGGGCTCATTTTTCCCCTATACTTATTTTTTCATTAATTATTTTCTGGAGTAATATATGACCCAAATGGGGACTTACATTTATTCTTGTGTCATTATTTTCCCTGCCTAGAAGCCAGCTAGATGGCGTTTTCTGATTTGTGCTGCTGAGCAGTTTTCTGGGACTCAGTGAGCAAGTCACAAATCTCAGTAAGCAAACACAAATCTGTCTGTATGAGCAATTACAGGTCAGACCTCACTTTTGTGAAGCTATGAGCAGACTCTCAAGCAAGGTTCGTCTGATATGTGCAAAGGAAACAGTTAAGAATAGAGCTTCCCACAGAACTAAGCTGAATGTCTAGAAGTGAATGGTGTTTGCAGAAGCCATCTGTAAGGTCTTTATTAGCAGGAACCATAGTAATAACTCACACCTGCATGGTGGCTCAAGTTTATAAGGGTTTACTCACAGAAGAGTATTTTCATTACCTAGGATTCCAGAAATCAGCTTCTCTTGTTGGCTTGTACAAAATATATGTTCATATATTTAATCTCAAGAGTTCTTCTGTAGAGCAGACACAGTTTGAGATATAGGACATAACATATAATCTGCAAATTTTTGCAACTTCTAAAAAGAACTACAGATTTCCCACTTGATGTTAGTGTGCATGTATTCTGGCCTGGTAGTTTTTTAAAATCCCAAGCATTTTCCCTCCTTGGTGGTCTTCACTGTATATTGTACACTGTCTCAGAAACCTTTCCTTATTTCTTTTGTGGCAGATTCTTCATTCTGGTCACAGATAAATTGCATGAGAGAGTGAGAGCGAGAAAGAGAGACAGAGGCACAAAGACACCTGGCTATCCTTAACCACTAATTTGTGAGCTCCCTGCTACTACTACATTTTTTATAATTCAATGTAATTCATTTCTACAGCCTGAAATTATTTTGCTAATTTCTTTGTTTATGGTCTGTCTCCCCCACAATAGAATATATGTTCCATGAGAGTAGGGACCTATCTTTGCCTACCACCATGCCCCTGGCACTGTACTTGGGACAGGCACATACCAGACACTCGATACATACTATTCAAATGAATGAATATAATAATCCCATATTTCTCTATTAAGGATCTCATTCAATTATGCAGTTGATTAAAACATTCATCATTTTTGGGCCTCCCATGGTGGCACAGCGGTTGAGCACTGGGCTGTGAGGCTGCCTGCAGTCTCTGCAGCGCTGGTTCATTCCCCGGCTGCCGGCGAGGGTCCCACCAAAAAAAAAAAAAAAAAAAATCATCATTTTTCATTAGTTGGGAACCTGAAATAAAATAACACCACAGAGTGTGAATAGTTTACCTCTGCAGTTTCAGAAATGAAGAAAGAGAATTTGCAGAAGTGGTTTGGCCAAGGTCAAAGTCAGGACTAGAGCCAGGTCTCTTCTCCTTGCCCAGTGCAATATCCTTCCTACCACAGTTCGACCTCATGTAGAGAAGACAATATTTATAAAACATTCCAATTGTCTGTTCCTTTTGCACAAAGGTTACTTTCTATAGGCTGTATGCATGTGGACTGAAGAGAAATCTTTCTATGAAGTGGTTTGCAAACTCAAAATACCATGGTTATGGGTTTGGGTCCATGCTTTGTGAGTAATAGCATTTTAGCTGGTTATATTAAAGAACCAGAATGAAAACTGGTGAGGTTGACAGGAGAATGAATCAATCTAGTAAATGAAGGGTTAAAAAGGTCTAATTAAAAACACCACTAATAAAATAAACTGGACTCATTGTCTATCAGTTTTCAAAGAACTTCATTTGCAACAGGACTAATGCTCAAAACACAGCTATATGCAGGAAGACAGATTTGTACTGTAAGATTATGTTCTTCCATTCTATTAATTCCTTTAGAAGCCCCAACCCTATAATGTCAAGTGTTCATCAGAAGAGGAAGAATTCTAGAAAGTGATAATAATAATTTATTTTTTGTGGGTGTCTGAATTCTGAGATGACAACTCTGATTAGAGGTGAAAGTATGCCTGTGTGGAAGGGAGGCTGGATATCTGGGAAGACATCACTCCTTTAATATTTTAGATCTTGTTGAAGTTTATTTTAGTTTTCCACTTGGCTATTGTAAGTTACTTGGCTATTGATCCTGAGGATGATGGTGATGATGATGATAATGATGATGATGATGATAGTAATAGTGGATAACAATCACCAAGCAGCTACAATGTCTAAGGCACTTCTTGGAAATGCTTCATATGTATTAATCACATTATCCTCATGGTTATCCTGTGAGGATCCTCTTGACTAATGAAGAAATTGAGCAAGTGAGTGGTGGAGCTGGGATTTGAACTCAGGCAGTCTGGCAACAGTGCTCAGCAACACAGTCACTGCAATGTTTCCCCTTTAACTTAATTATTTGAAGTTGACATTCTCATTGTAACATTTACTGTAAGGAGGAAAAATGACTCCTGTGTGCAGCCTTGGTCTTCAGTACTTCCTTTCCAATACTCCCTCTTGATTAGATACTTATTTTCCCCTCCCACCCTCTGTTCTGGCTCAAGAAACAGGGACAATATTTTTCATCTTGGTATCGTCAATCGTCGGCATGGTAGCTGACAAATACAGATAACAGATGTTCGCATTTTGTTGGTTCAATGAGTGAATGAATTTTCTGAATTGAATTCCACTGTTTTTATTTTATTAATCATATAGCAAAGCCTCACAAGTACTTTTCAAATGTTGTGGCTTAATTAGTAGCTAATTTAGCTTAACATGTGGGGAGGGAGGTGGGTTAGAGAGAAAGGAAATAGCAAGGAAGGACAATATTGATTAAAACCTTTTATGGGGATACAAATACTAATCTCTATCAGTAGAAAAAATCAATTTTATTTTATTTTTTGTTGGCACAAGGCACTAAATCTTCCCCCATGTGATCCCTTTTATGAAGTGACCATCAGTAGTTTCTATGTCCTGACAATACTTTTATTAATTTGAAACAGACTAGGTTTTCTAAGTCCCATATTTCATCACAACAGTGAGTAAAGAGAATTATGATACAATAACATGCAGGACTAAAAGGAAAATAGAAGAAGGGTGGGAAAAAGGGAGGGAAGCAGGCAGGTGTACTTGCTCTTGTTAGCTGTTGTCCTGGACTACTGAGGAAGTATCCTAAAAGATTTTTTGGCTCCCTACAATCTCTCCCCAGTTCAATATACATACTATAGATTTGCTAACAAAAATTTCATCACGGGCGTCCCCAGTGGCGCAGCAGTTGAGCGCTGGACTGCAAAGCTGCCCGCAGCCTCTGCAGTGCCAATTTGATCCTCGGCTACCGGGCGAGGGTCCCACATGGCATGCAGACCTCTTCTGCCACCTGCTGCTCCCCTCAGCAGTGTACTTCGTCAGTCTGCCTGCTCTGCTCTCCCCTCTGGCTCTGGTGAATTCTCTCACCCTCCCGCACTTCTGACTGTACCCAGTGCCTGTATAAATAAATAAATAAATCTTTAAAAACAAATTTCATCACTCTTCTATTTAAAGTCCTTTGATGACTCCCCATAGCCTTGGGGCAAAGAATGACTCAGTGATGGCCACAAGTCCTCACAACTAGACTAAATTCCCTTTTCAGACACTGTCTGCCTCCCCTCCCCTCCAACTATGTCCACTCACCTGCCTCACTCTGGTCACACCAAAACACTGTGGATTTTTCTTATAATATGCCACTCATTGCCTTTGCACACTTATACCTATTGAAAATGCCTTCCTGCCTGCACAGACATCCTGCTCTGCCTAGGATGGGAAAGCAAAGCTAGGGCTGAAATCAGGCCCACTCAGCATTTCCTTCCTGCTTCTTCTGCTGCTCCAACCTTTTTTCACAGTAGCCTGGTAGAAGTGCAGTTGGTAATCACTCACTCAAGCTGCCAGCTTGCTTCTCTTGCCTCTGCTGGACATTCCCATGAACACTCAGCACCCTGCCTGTCATTCTCGAATCATATTTCTCTAAGCGTTGTATCCACCTTTCCTTACACCAAACTATCTTTGAGACACTATCAACTTTCCTTACACCAAACTATCTTTGAGACTCAATCTTGGTGTCACCTTCTGCAGGGTTTCAACATTTCTTTCCTCTCTTCCAAATCTGTGAACTCGTAGGATTATAGAGAGGCATTGGGAGGGGGAACTGAGGTTTACTGGTTAAAGTGATGCCAGGAATTTTTCTGGAAGCTTGTCATGCCCTTTCATTTTCATAAGTATTTTTTTTAAAGATTTATTTATTTATTTATACAAGCACTGGGTATAGTCAGAAGCGAGGGAGGGTGAGAGAATTCACCAGAGCCAGAGCGGGGAGCAGAATAGGTAGACAGACAGAGGACACTGCTGAGGGGAGCAGCGGGCGGCAGGAGAGGTCCGCGTGCCACATGGGACCCTCGCTGGCAGCAGGGGATCAAACTGGTGCTGCAGAGGCTGCGGGCAGCTTTGCAGCCCAGCGCTGAACAGCTGCATCACTGGGGAGGCCCCACTTTCATAAGTATTTTGAAATGATTATTATGTTTATAGCTGTGATGTGGGTGAGCTAGTTAGGGTGCCACCTTGGGTATGGAGTTCCTAATGACTGTTTTGGCTACTGGGACTTTTCAGCCACTAGGGAGATTTAGGAAAATGTTGGTAAGATGCTAGAGTCATAAAATGAATCGTGGGCATCTGGTGCAGGTTTGGTGGAAGAGTAGCAGGCAATACAGGAGATGTTACCTGCAGGGCACTGTCCATAAGAGATAAAACAGAACAGGGAGTCAGGTTGTTCTTGGTAGCCTCAACCCAACTCTGTTCCATGAGCACTGACCTACCTGATGCCAATAGTGGCTGTCCTTGCTTGACAGATGTCCCCTATGTGAACAGAGGTTTCTGTTTTCTTTAAGTCCACAGGTTGAGGGCACTGACACAGAGTTTCAGTTGTCAGCAGTGAGTATGTGCATCAGGATAGAGAACGCATTTTCCTATGTCACATGGCTTTTCAAAGATCTGGGCAATTAAGTTTAAGGACCTTTGGGTAGAAATGAATCTCCCAGTGAACATCAATTCTCAGTGGAAGATATTTCAGCTATTATTCTACCATGCTCACCAAGAAAGCAAAGGAAAAACTTTTTTCAACAGGAAAAGGATGGAGGAAAAAGCTGTTTACTTTCCACTAAATAGGTTATTATTACTTACTCTGGGCTTGAACGCCAACCCAAAGTGAAAACAGTAATGGATGGCAGAGACTGCTCATTTCCATTAGGGGTATCTAATAAAGTGCTTAACAGCAGCAGCAGCACCAACAGCAGCAGCAGCAGCAGCAGCCACAATAATGTGACTCCCTAAAAGCATGACCAAATTCATTAACACACTGAAGTCAGTTTTCAGAGTAGCTTTTAGTTGCAGACTTTCAATCTTTGTCATCCCCAGTCAGAGATAAACAAACAAATGATCGAAGGGAAAATGACAACATAGCACGTTGCCAAACACACAAATGACCTAACAAACTTCCTCTAACTTGATTAAAAAATGAAATGAACATCTGTTCTTAGTACACTGCAGTATGTATTTAATTAAAACGAATATGATCTCCAGCAAAGTAGAAAAAAGATCATCAACATTTTGAGTGTATGTCAATGCAGAGATAATATTTAAAAAAAAAACAGGGATTGTTTCTCTTTCCCTACATATATGACATTGTAGACCAAAGATGATGATCTTTGTTATTTTAAGAACAGTGAGTCTATGGGTAGGAACCACGGCTATCAATAATTAATGCCACACATCTATGCATTTAGGGATTATTTGTCACCTCAAAGCCCTTGCAAATTGCTTATTTGCCCTCCAGGACTGAAATCACTGCATCAGTTGCTGAAAAATATTCAGCTCTGTGGTAGAACATAGCAGCTGTTTGATACCAAATAACAGCACTATGCGACAATTGAAGAGAAGTGCAGTCAAATTCTGAGACCAATTAAAACTACAGGGATAAATTAGGTCGAAAGAATGTAATTATCCAAACGGATTCTGGGCAGGCCAACAAGACTAATGATAAACTCATCTTTTATAGATATAGATAGAAACCAGTTAGTTAATTTTTATTTTAAATGTTAAGATTTGCCCTCCTTAGAGGCTGGAGAAAGTGGCTTGCATTATTCTGTATTTGCTTGAGCAAATGTGTAAATGGAAAATGAGGACATGTTGCTGCTTACGTGCTCTGCTTCATAGCCCTCACTTGTTTCATCTGGAAGACTTTTGCCCTTGTTTCAAGCCCAGATACAAATCACCTCCTCTTAGATAACTTCTGTGTGATGTGACCAGATAAATCACCTCCTTCTCAATGATCTTACTGCTTTGATCTTACTCCTCTAGTGTCACCCTCATTATTACATAGAGGTTTTACTCAATCTGTCTATTTCGTTAGACTTGAAGGCAAGGGCAATGCCATTCAGTTTTACATATCAATTTATCCTTAATAAATATACTTGGAAATAAAACAATACTCCAGGAAAAAATAAGGATTCTGGAAAACAATAAAACACAGAATGAACAAAAGGAAGGGATCTTACTTGCTCTTTGAAGCTTACATTCTAAAACCTAAATGGCAGGTGGTACAATGTCTATCTTCCCAAAGGGGCTCAGCAAAACAGGGTTTGGGGAGATCCATGGCTATAATCTATTTTTAAAAAAGTACAGAAAAGACACTGCAGTCAATAAAGATATCTTAAGTTCTGCAAACAAATATATAAAGATGCTTGTAAAAAGAGTGTATATGATCACCCAGTATCCTATATAACACTTCTATTTCTGTCAAATAATGGCATCTTTTTTGAATCAGAATTGTAGCAGGACTTACTACTGGTCCATCCTATCTCGGTCTAACAGGAATTTAGTGTGCGTTGTTTTCCTCAGGGGGGCCAAGAGGAATACAGACTTCAGGATTCAAGTCAGGATTTTTCCCTTTTATGTTCTGGACCTAATGGTGAACCATCTCACATAGGAAACAGGATGAATATAATATGAGGAAACATTATAAAAATCTTCTTCCACAAACTTTGGTTGGAATAAAACTTTTACTCTTTTAGGAAGACTCTGAATGTATAAGAAAGTTTTAAGTCAATTGCATTCTTCTTATGAAGCTAAATATCAGCACATTAGGAGTAATTTTTATCATCAGAATTGTAAAATAAACATCACTCCACGAAGTGTCACTTCAGGAAGAGAATCTGAAGTTCTATCTGTTAAAATAACAAATATAAATGCAGTTAACTGCATCCTTGCCCTTTGGGGGGCTGGGGACAAAAAGTTCATAGAAAAGGTAATAGATTTATGTCATTAGCAACATTTCTTTATGTACTCCCAACAGACAAATTCTGTATTGGACCTTTTTTGGAGTTCTACGTTAATAACCATATTTTCTTGAATATGGAGACTTAGGGATCTAGAGGTTCTGACTCAAGTGAGTTATTGGCCTCATTGGGAATTCTTTACAAATATGTAGTCTTTTGTTCAGGAATAAATAGCTACCTCAGGAATCTTTTTATATAAATTTCAAACTTATTCAATAACCAAAAATTCTTGGCCTGGAGACACTGTGTCCCATGGTTAGGAATTGAACTCTGTAAACAGTCATGAATTATTGTTGAATAAAAGATAGAAATGCAACATATTGTATTTTGCATTGAATAAAGTAGGCTATTTTTTGAAGGAGGATTATTGTATTCCAATGATACAATACTTTTGCCAAGCCAGGCTTGTAAAGATCTCTTTCTTTCTCTCTCTCTTTTTTTTTCCCAACTATTCTCTTCAATCTATGAAAACATTACAAAAAGCAAAACATAGTCATACACTGATGTACCTCAAAGTATTGTTTGGGCATTTGGGTAAAAAGTCTGATTCTATTTCCAATTAAACAGATAAATCTGATTGTTACAATCACACACTCAAAAGATTTCTAAGAAGAAGACTGACTACAGATGAAACTCAAATTCATTAACTTCATTTTCACATTGGGTTAGCCACGATCAGTTAGGTCAACATATCCTTATTCTCCCTTTTGCATCAGCACACCAGGCAAATGGACTGCAGTGTTCCCAACATAAAAATATTTCTCTCTTAAGCATGTTGTATTTATAGCTCTACTTACTGAATTTCTATTTGTCCTTTAAGACCACATTGAATCCAACCTCTTTCAAAAGTCCTTTCTGACTAAGATTAATTTAGGTCCTTCCACAATACCAAATGTCTTCTTCAATTATATTTATGTATGTTCCCGTGTTTACATTTCTCTATCCTTCAGCACACAGCACAGTGCTTGGCCCATAGGTACTGAATATATATTCGCTGCTTTCCTACTCTTCCTAGGTGTTCCTGAATACAAAGTTAGAGTTTCACAATCTTCTTAGCTGCTTGTCAGACCTAACAACCTATGACTCCATGGCTATGAAGGCTATTCATTTATTTTACGCTCTGCCCTTTTTGAAAGAAAATATGTTACAATGGTTTTTCCAGGTTCTATAACATATAAAGTTTTAGGACATGTTTCATTGGTGTTTGGAAAGTAAATTAGTTTTGTCCAAATAATACTGTTTTTTTTTTTTTTTAAATAGAGGCATGTTTTATTTATTTATTTATTTGTTTGTTTGTTCGTTTGTTTTGTTTATACATGCACTGGGTGCAGTCAGAAGCGCAGGAGGGTGAGAGAATTCACCAGAGCCAGAGCGGGGAGCAGAGCAGGCAGAAGGACCAAAGTACACTGCTGAGGGGAGCAGCGGGCGGCAGGAGAGGTCTGCCTGCCATGTGGGACCCTCCTCTGGTGGCTGGGGAGCAGCTGGGAATCGAACCGGCACTGCAGAGGCTGTGGGCAGCTTCGCAACCCAGCGCTCAACCGCTGCGCCACTAGGGAGGCCCCAAATAATACTGTTTTGGGGAATCCTAAAGACCAAATACTTGGGAGAATAATAATAATGCATTTTAATAGAAAAGAGTTGAGTCTTTTCCAGATAATCTTTGTCATATATTTAGTTATTTAGACTGGGGGTAAGTATTGTTTTGTCAATTTTATGGTTAGAGAAGCTGAAGTTGACTTAAGGTATCAATACTACACTGGCATTTAGCAAAATGTTATTCTTCAGTATATTTTATCTGTATCTCCAAATTGTGCAAAAACAACTGTGATGATGTGACAAAAACCTCATCCATAGAATGGATAAGATGGTAATAGGTCACTCTCTGCTGGTCTTAACACAGGATATGTGTAACTTGAGTGTCTGTATTTTGGAATGAAGGACTATAACAGAGTCATATACCTAAAGACCCCCATTGAGCTCTTTGCACTGACAGAGACCCCCCTGAGGTGGTGCTATGTTGGCACAGATAGCCCAGGTGAAGCACTGTGGTAAAGAGGCTAAAGAAGACAGTGAGAGATCCTCTTCTCTTATTTCTCACTTCATTGAACCAGGTAGTTTTCTGGAAAATTGTTCATCCTGTGCCTCTTTTGCTAAAAGACCATTCCTAATAGGAATCTGGCCCTCCATATCTGTCGACCAGGAACCTACCAAACTGCAGTGCATTGCAGATTATCTCACTATAGCAAGTAATAGTGTATTAATAGGGGCTGACTTAAGTAAGGAAACAAAAACGGAATACCGACAGGTTTATGGTTGTGAGTGGACGGGAGTTGGAAGTGAGCCAGGGAGGAGGAGAGCAGGTCATCTTTAGTCCACCAAAAAGAAATTCATTATTTACTAGTATCTTTGACCAACAGGATTCTCAGTTGGTGAGCTCTGTTTTAGCATTAGCTATTTTAAAGTTTTGAGGAGTAGAAAAGCAGAATAAACAAAGGAAAAGCACACATTCTCAAGCACTTGATGAACAGTTCTATAAACAAGGCATTATGCTCAGGGTGTTGTAGATATCATTCAAGAACTACACAGAAACTGGTTTCAAAAAGAGCTTCTGTTCCAGTGTTCCTGTCAGGGCATTCATGCTTGGATCACGGAAGCATGTCTGTTCTGGATGTCCATATCACTGAGATGGGGAGATTGGAGGTAGGAGTCTGGCTTTGCAGACTAGGCTTAAAGTATAGTTAAGAGAGTTACTATGTGTATCAAACATTTAGGCAGAACCTGTAGATATTTGAGCCTGTAGTTTCCTTCAAACTTATAAAAATACAAAAGATAAAGACTGCTTCTCAGGATCAAGGGCAAATGCAGAATTGCTTTATATATTCCAACTTTGATCTATAAAACATCTTGATGAAAATGCTTTGAAGGCAAGTGTTCAGAGCATGCATAGTAAGAAGGGACACAACATGGGGGAAGAAAATGGACAAGGAAAAAAAATTGTAGATAGCACGTAGGGTAGGAAAAGGCAGCTGAGAAATGATTAGATATAGATACAAAATTTTGCAAGTTTTGACTGTAAGAAACAAACAAACAAAAAAATGGAAAATAACGGAAGTTTATGAAATAGCTGCCTGCTTACCTCTTCCTTTCTCAACTCCCAGAAGACATCCATGGGCTATGCCACAATAACATTACAAACTGTCCCTTGGGAGTTGTCGTGTACTCACAGCAGTTGGCATAATCATAATCTAGTTCAGGCCATGTTACTGTAAGAGATGTGGATAATTGGTTTCACAGAGCTAAGCTTTGTCAGCATGGCTTATCCCGGATGGATGAGAAAGTGCTCTCAACCTGGCAGGTGCTAGATACTGAATCCCACAAACCTCATTTCACTTTATTAAGCTACTCCCATTTGCAGCACATATTCCTGGCGATAAAGTTAAAAAAATAAGTGGAACAATAAACTGATCAAATCTACATATATTAAAAGCTGAACTCTCATGCTGTTTTTTGAAAGCGCTGCTGGAGGCACCTCCTCCCAACACAGTATGGTGGAGTTGTGATGCCAATGCCCCTTCTGCAACTGAGGTGACTTTTTTTTTATTACACTCACAGCTTTGGGGGGTAATTTATTGTCAGTGTTATGTTTATTATTAAGACATGGAAGCCGGAACTCCAGGTTTCTGTGATGATAAATGGAAGATTCATTTTCCTGCATGGCTTTTTTTTTTTTTTCAGAAGTCTTTGTGGGGACAGTATTGGTAGACAATTTAAATAATATTCCTTGAAAATTCAGGTAAGCAAGAATTCCCCTTAAGATATTACAAACGTCATTGCTAGTATCACCTGAATCACAAAATGAGTTTAGAATAATCTAAAGTTCTCATTATTATCATATCATAGACCATATATCAATATTGTATCAGTTATTAACCTGAAGAGGTTGCGAGATACACAGTAAGCAGAACTGTTTGTAGCTACAGAAACTTACATATTTGATTCCAGTTGATAATCCAATTCACCTAGAAATATTTCCAAGAATATCTTGCAAGTTTTCTGCTCAGGAATTGTCAGATGATAACTTTCCAGACATTGCAAAGAGCAACTGAAATTTTCTATATGAGATAGACACACTCAGGAGATTACTTTTCAAGTATGTAGTTGATAAGAATTTGGTGACAAGTCAAATTCTCGTGTAATTATTTTTAGCTACAATAAAACCTAAACCATCTCTGCTTGGCTTATTTATTATGTACAAGAAGTGAAAATTATTTCCAGGGGAACTTTACTAGGCTATTTTGATTTTGTAATTTTTGGTTAGAGATTATATTAAATTGGTACAAAAATCCAAACATTATCTCAATAAATGCCCTGAATATTTATAAATTCTTCCACAGCAACATTGAGAAATTGAAAACCATAATTTTTATGAAAATGACATGAATCAGCATTTTGAAAATATCTAAAGGTCCCAGGGATAGTGATGAAATAACAATTTTTTTTCTTTATTTTTGGAAAGTTAACAAATTACTGGCTGTACAATTAACATTAGCTGGCTGTTTGCCTCCATTAAAAAAAAATAAGCAAGCCTATTTAATCTCTATATCTTGTTATACATTGATCATCTCTATCATTTAGACTTTCTGTCTTTGTGATCAAAACATATAAGGAATTTTAGATTTCTATTGCAAATAGCAAACCTAAATCTGAAATAATTAAAACTGATTAACCCAAAAGCTACAAACAGGTGGACACCCCATGACAAACAAACCTGAACAAATATTAACTTCAATACACATTTCCTAGTGACATAAAAGATCATGGGTCATAAATATGACTGCTTAATGTAGGACATGCCAGATGGAACCTTACGATGGTGACTATTATGGGCTATTCGTTACTGTAAGGAGGGAGCTTTTCTTTTGGAGTGTACTTTTTCCTGTATGTTAAACATGATATTGAAGTCAAACAATTGATTCTTAAAGATACATATACATATTTCAGTCATTTGGAACCCATATTTCCCCATATTCTTTAAAATTACAAAGTTAAGGTAGTTTTGATGCCTCACTGCATGCATCTTTGACAGAATTTCTGAATGAAGAGTAACAGTTATATGTAGTTTATCATTAATTTGAATAATGGTTGCACAAACAGTTCTGACTTTCCTTGATGTACATTTAAGGTCATTTTTAGGGATTTTGTATTGCCTTAATTTTTCATAGTTCACCTTAATATGGTATGTTTTCGGACATCTGAGGGATGAAATCCTAGTTTTAGTTTTTTGTTTGTTTTAGGAATAAAATCCTTGGAAAATAAACCTCTGAATTTAAGGCAATTATAATCTGCATGTGACTTCCTGTAGCAGTTGCAACAGCTGGCCCTTTGTGTGGCACAAGGATTATTTCCTACATTGTATTGTTCTTTAAACAAATTAAGGCTGTTTTTAAAGATACTTAGTATTGTGATCACATTTTCGATGGAAAACTCAGACTATTAGTAGAAAACATTCAGATTATTTATTTAATGGGTCTTTCTCCAAGTCTCAAAGTGGGTCAATTTAGCCCATAACTGTTGTTCCTTACACATCAACTCTCCTAGGTCCTACTGAAATTTTAAAGTAAAAAGGAAGTATAAAATATGAAAATTCATTGAGTTAGTATTTGTCTATGTTGGAATACATTTGCTTATTCTACTTTAGAGGGAAATGCGATCCATATGCTGTTTTCTGTGGTGGTATAAAACTCGAAATCTTATCACTTAAAGACGTTGCATTGATGCTGTGCGTGCATACACACACACACACACACACACACACCTTTAACATAGTCACTTACATATTTTCAGTCTAGATTTATTTTGCCAAATGTACCCATTAACTTTCCACAAGAAATACTGGTGTCATTAACAATGTCACCTTTGGTGACCATATTTCTTAAACCCTGAATTGGGGCAAAGATTTTTCCAGTGGTTACTTCTATATTAGACCCTGAGCAACATTGGAGCCAGATGGCCATTCCTTTCTTAAAATACTTTTTCAACTTTGCCTGTTTTCTCTCCAGATTCTCTCAAGCATTTCTCATAACTTTGAATAGTTTCTATATAGTGGGGTCTTCTACATTTGTATCTCTAGCTTCAAATTGAGTTGTGCTCCAAAACTATCTACTGAGCAATCTGTTTGGTATTTGATAACATCATTTAGCTGACCAATGAATAAACTGAATAACAAATTTCTAGGAGTTACATCTTCATATCTTAGTCACATATTCATATCTTGATCTACTCCTCTTCCAACTTTCTCTCTTTTGGTAAAGAATACCTCCATCCACACTGTTTTTACAACCTCAAATTTAGGAGTCATCCTACTTCCAATCCAGCAAGTGTTGTTAATGCTACAAGTGCCCATAATATGGCAAGCCTGACCATTTCTTTCTAGACTAAGACAAACTACCACTGTCCTTTTTTGGAATATTACAGTCACCTCTTAGCTGATTTCTTTCCTTCTGATTTTGCTAGGTTGATCCCATCCAATTAATTTTCCACTACAGGTGTCACTTCCTTGCTAAAATTCACTCTTAGTTATTTCTCAATCAACATAGTATTAGATCCCATACCTCTTTTCCCTGGTTTTTAAAGCCTTATTTAGCAATCTGTATCCTTTCAGCAAGAGAAAACTAATGTTGAAATGCCAGAAAATCTGAAGTAAATATTTGGGGTGGGCCTAACTTTATATTTTTAATGTCCCAGAATGTAGAGAAATTGCTTGGTTTTCCTCTCTGTCCATGTCTTCCTCTGTCTCTAGCCTTCCTTCTTGATGTTCTAGTTTCAGTGGTCTCAGAAAATTGAATTCCATTCTTGCCTTGGGGACATGTTTGCTCCCCAGATTTTCACAAGGCTAGTTCCTTCTTGTCATTTGGTTCTTAGCTCATGTATCACCTCCTCAGAGAAGACTTTTCTGATCATTAATTCTCAGGTAACCAACCACCCACTGGTTTCTATCACACTCCAAGGTTCTTTTCTGCTACCCTTGGTTTGTTCATTTTTGTTCATCTCTCTAAATTAGAAATTTTATAAAAGCAGAAGCCAATCCTAGTACCTGAATGATGCATTCTTAACACATATTTGGTAAATGAATAAATGAATTTATCAGTGCAATCATGAGAAAATATGAAAGAGTATTTGAAATTGGAACTTTCATGGAAAATCTGGGACATTTTAGTTGCTTTACAAAATAGATTGTTTAAAATTGCATAGGTAGTCTCAGGTTGGAAGCATTTTTTAGTTTGAGGAATAAAGAAGAGGTGATACTGTTTTTTCTTCTCAAATGTTCTAACTGCTTACACATTTTAAGATATTTAACCAGTAGATATCAAAACTCTCCTGTGACCTATGGTTTTACTGATAAGTGTCACTGACCCAGCACTATGCTATCTTTCATCATGTGGCTGGTGAACACAAAAGATTAAGGCCTGACTTTTTATGAGGATACCAGGCTGTTCTGCAAACAGCTTGATTTAGCTCTAAGGGAGGTTGTTGGTGGGGCTATCAGAGGGAGGGAGGAGCTCAGTGGTGGCCAATCCTGGCTGCACATGAGAACTTTAGGGGAACTGCAAAAATATACATATGCTTGGATTCTACCACAGGATAATTAAAATAGAATTTCTGAGAGTGGGGCTCTGGCATCTGTACTTTTTTTTTAAAGATTTATTTATTTTTGCATACAAGAACTGGGGTACATGCCAAAGGGGTGGGGGGGAGCGGGCAGTGAGAGGCTTCACTAGAGACAGAGGGCCCCTGGCATCAGTATTTTTTTTTACAAAGTTGCTTTATTTACTTTTTTGAGGTTTCTCAAGCGATTCTGTTGTGCTGTCTGGTTTTAGAGCTACTCACAGTAAATACAATTTGGCTTGGGGAGCAAGGAAAAGCCTTTTTCATATGCTAATACAGGTAGATAATATCTATTTTGCTAACAATAGAGATGTTCAGTTTTTGCCTTGAGACACATTGATTTTTACTTGATCATCTTCGCAAAGTCACAAAAGCTATTAGTGGTCATAAAAAGAGAACACCTAGGGAGGAAAAAATATTTTTAAAATACTTATTAAGCCAGAGAAGGGAGGAATGTGCAATTCTGAGAGAGGGACAAGGGGTTTTGTTAGCTCAGCTCCTAGGTCACAAGAATGCAACCTACAGTAGCGTGGAGACTAGACCTCAAGTGAGAGCCCTGCATGAAACACTGTCTGTGACCAACTCTGTGACCCTGGACTAGTCACTAAGCTTTTCTTACCTTCATTTACTTTTGCTGCTAATTGGGATGAGAGCATCTGGTTCATTGGACTGTTAGAATAAACATGGGGGGGCCTCTCTGGTGGCGCAGGCAGTTTAGCACCATCTGTGAAGCTGTCCTCAGCCTCTGCAGCACAGGTTCAATCCCGGCCGGCCGGTGAGAATCCCACATGGCGAAGCCGACCTCTCCTGTCTCACCCACTGCTCCCCGCAGCAGTGTATTTCATCAGTCTGCCTTGTTCTGTTCCCCGCTCTGTCTCTGGTGAATCCTCTCACCCTCCTGTGCATCTGGCCTGTACCCCGGTTCTTGTATAAATAAAAAAAATCTTTAAAAAAAAAAAAGAATAAGCATGGGCCATGTATACAAAATGCCAGACCCTCCTGGGGATTTTTCTTTCTCTTTCTTCTCTCTGAATTATAACTACTGTCACACATTGGCAGTCTTGCGCCTGGCACATATATCTGCAAAAAAAAGTGTTTAAAGTGCTTACTGATAGAATTTTCAAATGGACAATTTTTACCTCAAGCCCTGAAAAGTGTGATTTTAACATCATATTCTAAGATTTTTCCCTTTCCTCAATTTGCAGGGGAGCAGGCATCACTTTTGTGAGCATGGTTACTTCGGAACAGATGACTGACCCTGAAAAACTGGTGAATAGGCTGGTTACTCTCAAATGATTATCCATCTCTCAGTGAGAGGGGTGGGCTTTGAGTTTTGCCTGCCAAAGTGGGTGCTGTTACACAACTGAGGAGCAAGTGGAGTTTGGACCCCAGTGCTCTCTGCAGCTGATTAGTCTCTCACTTTGAATGAGTTACCTGAAAAGAGCTCATTCATGTTTCTTCCCTTAGAACACCAGACCCTCTCCCATCTGAAACTTAGAACAAGGACCTCTAGCAAGCCTCTAACATTTTGCTTCCTATTAATAACTGAATATTTTGCTCAACTTTTGGGAATCTCTGGCTCCCAAAGTCCCAAACATGCAAATCTTTGGGAGGAGTCATTGGTTACTTTTTCTTCCACATCTGGTCTTTATTCACGGAAATGTTCATATAGGATGTTTCTTGATTCTGATCAAGTTGGCATAAGTCAAATAACACTATAAGGTTTATAGGACATTTGAATTGACATTGACTGCAAGAGGAGATATAAAATAACTCTGGATGTGATGCTCTTTAGAAAAGATATCTTTATGAAGGCTCTAATATCAGCTGGATACATATTGAGCACAGGGAAATCTTATATACAAATTTCAGGGGCAGCCATATTTTATTTATCACTAGCAAATGATATAAAGCTTACCAAGAAAATTTGTAAGGTGTTTTTCAAAGACCTTTGAAGTTAAGATGTCATTTGATCCTTAAGAGTTAGGGTATTATTAGAAACAGTAGTTATAGCAGGGAAAAACCCAACAGTGCCTCCTTGATCCTGCCTCCCTGCTGGCTCTGTCACAGAACAATCCTTCCCTGGAGTGCCAACATTCTTGGAAATGCATTCTTTGCTTGAGGCTTCCATTTCTTCACCTTCCATTGCCCACTTCAATTTGGCTTTTGTCCTTACATTCCATTGAAGCTACTTACAGTATTATCAGTGGCCTCCTCATGATCAAATTCGATGGCTATTTAAGAAATCCTTGTTTCTTAACTTCTGTGGCGCTGACTTCTGTTACCCTTTTGAATTCTCTTGGCTTCCAGCCGGTAGCTTCCTGATTCTCCCCCTTCCTTTCTGCCTTCCAGAGGGCCTCTTCATCTACTCTGGGCTCCACTGTGAACTTAGGTTGACAGGATTCATTTTCTCCAACCTGCTCTCTTGAGAGTTTTCACTTACTGCCTTGATTTAAACTGCCACATATGGATGTGCTCCTGGCATCCTGCGCATGACTTTAGCCCTGACATTGTTCCTTGGAGCTCCAGAAGTGCACTTCTGGATGTCTACAGGTGACATTAACTTATATGTCCCATGAGCAGTGAAGTATGGCATCCTAAATGGAAATTTATAATGTACTCTGAGCCCAGTTTTTCTCCTTACAGGTATCGGAGAACCATATTTCACCCAATTCTTTGTGCTAGGAACCTGAGAGTCAGTCTTGCTTTTTCATTCAACCTCATTTCCCACATCTACTTAACTACACTTCATTGGCAAATCTATTGTTAAAACATCTTTTTAACATTCTGCCTCCCAGATCTCCTCCCATTTGTAGATCTGTACCATCTCTCTTTTTTTTTAAGATTTATTTATTTATGTATGCAAGAGCTGGGGTACAGGCCAGAGATGCTGGGGGGTGAGAGAATTCACCAGAGACAGAGTGGAGAACTGAACAGGCAGATCAACCGAATTACACTGCTGAGGGGAGCAGTAGGCGAAACAGGAGAGGTCTGCTGTGCCATGTGGGTTGCTTCCTGACTGGCTGGGGATCCAACTCGTGCTTCAGAGGCTGTGGATTGCTTCATAGTGCAATGCTTAACCCCTTGCGCCATCAGGGAGGCCCTGTACCCTCTCTTGTTTGGACAATCATAGCAGTGTACCGGTTGTCTTCTCTCTGCATGTTGCAACTTTCTGCTAAACCACCCTCCCCATCCCAATATACATATCGTTATAAGAGTGACCTAACAAAACAGAAAGTCTGTTTCACTTTACATTACTTTCATGCTCAAAAAATACTCCAGGGTTCCTTGCTATCTTTAGGAAAAATCATAACTTGCTAGGTACTTGAGCATTGTCCTCATAGTTGTCTCACAGAGGGCCATTCCCCGGCACATGTCTTAGTTTCCATACTTGAGTGAGCTGTGTTCTTGGTTTTCTTGCTTCTTCCTCTTTCACCTGAACAACTTCTACTCATCCTTCAAGATACAGCTCAACATGCACCTTTTCTGTTAAGTCTTCTGTGGCTAAGAGAGATTTAAATACTCGCTTCCAGAGCAAAGAGAAAGCACACGATGGCTATGAAAGTGCTTTCTGGAATTAGATACAAGTGAGCTCTCATCTTAGCTCTACCATTTTACAACTATGGGCACTGAATAAGGCACCTAACCTCTCTAAACATGTACAATGTAGTACGTAACTCGATATTTTGTAAGTATTAGATGAGATAGTGAATATAAAACACTGAGCATGGTAACTGGAATATCTCAATGAATGATATCTATTATTACACTTTCAGGGCATGTAATTATATAACAATCAAATGAGTACTATGTTTCTGGTTCATTATAATTGTTTATATGTCTGCCTTCCCAAAGTCTTGTGAGCTTCCCAAAGTCAAGGTCATGTTCTAAGAGTTATTTCTTTTGGCCCTTTAGTGTCTGACCATGGTAATTATTAAATGATTTTTTAATGACTGCATAGAAGAACAAATGGCTATAATATCAAGAGAAATAAGTCTGTTTTTGCTCCTTTTCCAGAAATTTCAGACTAGTTATTGAACAATGTCTTGTTAGTCCTTAATACATCCTCCTGAAGCTGTTAATAATGTGCTCATTTATAATTAGAATGTATGTGCAGATATAGGTAAATAACAACTGCAACTTCATACAGTCAATAGGCATGGAACTAAAATTCTCTAACTGTCTTGAATTTGTATGACCATGGACTGGCACATGTTCTCTCTTTAGAGTTTAAGCTCTATAGCGGATCATTTCTGTATCCCAAAGCTGCTTTCTTTATAAGTACAGCACAAATATAGCTGGTCTTATGGACTGAAATATAGCCCATAAAATTCATATGTTGAAGCCTAAAATCCTCAATGTATGGTACTAGGGCCTTTAAGGAGGTAATTAAGGTTAAATGAAGTCATAAGATGGGGCAATAATCCAAAAAGTGGTGTCCTCATAAGAAGGCAAGAGACATTAAGACATTGGATGGTTTTCACTCTCCCTTTCCCTCCCCACAGGCACATACACAGAGAAAATTCTATAGGAGGACTCATCAGAAAGACACTCATTAAGAAGACACCAAGGGAAGTTTCACCATAAACAACCCCATTAGCACCTTGATCTTGAATGTACAGCCTCCAGAACTATGAGAAAAATAAATTTCTGTTGGTTAAGGCATCTGGTCTGTGTTATTTTGTCATAGGACCCTGACCAGACTAATATATCTGGGTTACAATTTTTTGCTGTAATAATAAATATACATACATAGATATCATTAAGGGCTACGGCACTAACATTCCAATTCCTTAATGTGTACTATCTCTTTAAATACTTTTTTTATAAAGATTTATTTATTTATACAAGAACTAGAGTATAGGCCAGAGGCACAGGAGAGTGAGAGGATTCACAAGAGACAGAGCGGGGTGCAGAACAGGCAGATGGACCAAAAACACTGCTGAGGGAAGCAGCGGGTGAGACAGAAGAGGTCTGCCTCACCATGTGGGTATCTCCCTGGCCTGCCAGGAATCGAACCCGTGCTGCTGAGGCTGTGGACAGCTTCACCAAGCTGTGCCACCAGGGAGGCCCTCTTTAAATACTTTTTAACAAATGAAAGAAGTAGAAACAAACATTACATTCATTTTACAAGTGAGAAAAAACAAGATCAGAATAGTTTAGCAACTGGCCCAAAGGTATGGATAGCAGGAAGTGTCAGATCTGGAATTCCAGATGCTGTCTTCAGAGCCTATGTACTCAACCACCATACAAAGTAATAAAACTGAATTATCTGTCATTAGTGAAAAAACCTAAGTGGTTAATAAGACATTCTATTAACGAAAGTGAGAAGCTCAGTAAAAAAGAATACAGTATATGATTTAAAATGTCATTTTAATGCATAAAGGCACATTCATCTGCCAATATTTAACTGGAGAGAGGAGTACGTAGTTGGCAAAGGCAACACCTATTTCTTTAATGGGGACAGTTAAAATTTTGCATTACCTGTCTTCCATAAACTATCCTGGAAGTATACACTGAAAGGAATCCCTTATAATTTCCAGTCTTAATTCTTTGAAGGAGGACTACTTCCTCAAAGGCCAGTGCTATTTGTATAAATATCTGTTTAGATTTTTAATACTTTTCCTCTTTCCAATCTTTTAAAGTTACCATACTCACACCAATTTCAAAAGATTTTTTTCTCACATATCCTTACTCAATCTCTCTAAAATGCTTCAGTTTTTATTAAAGCAATGACCCATTTTTACTGTTCTTGTATTACATGGGTTGATATACTATCCTGAACGTACAATAATCTCAACTGGAATAAATAGTTTGGGGAGCAGATGCAACAAACTTAGTAATCAGACACTGGGTTTGGAGGGAGGGGAGTGAATGGGCATCCTCTTAGCCTGATTGGTAAATATGCGCAGGAGCAGGTCAGCCTGTACTAGAAGAGAATAGAGAGCCTTTGGTTACGCTACACAAGGGAGTTTCTGCTGTAGTCCTATGCCTCCTGATGCTGTCAGAAAATGCTATCACATTCATTTACACTTCATATTCTAGGTTTTAATCTCAGTGTTTTCATGCGGGTACTTCCTGTTCTTGGGCAGAGTACTTAGCACTTCACAGTTTATTCCAAGTGTCAGTGGAAAGTTAGACTCGTTTCCTAAGTATGATTAGAGGGGAAAATGATGAGTACTTCATAAATGGAGTGGGATGGTTTATAGTTAGCAAATGATCAGTGTGGAAAGTAGTAGCACGAAGCAATGAAATATGAACTTTAGGCATTGATTTAATATCACTATCACTTGTGGATTTATATAGAACACTACATCTTTATATCCAGGGAGAGATGCTCAGCAGACAGAGTAAAAAGAAAATTGGAAATGAGATGCCTGGTTTTCTTTAAGAGTTCTGTTTTCAAATGATTGAGTCTTACTCTTGCCCATTTTGATTAAGGAGGCTTAAAGCCTTTTTAAATTTTATTTTAGTACAGACATAATCATTTTAAGATACTCAGAATTAGGCAAACTTCTTAGAGGGCATCCTCAAGTTATTCTGGCCCCTAAGAATAACTACCCAATGAATCCAACAGAGGATGTGTGGCGATGGGAACTCTTGGTGACAATTCACAGGCTTGGGGCTGAGATGGATAGCTGAGTTTATCTAGTTATATGGCAAGAGGTGATATGGAGAATGAAAAATCTTGCAATTTCAGAAAAATCTCACATTGCAGCCAATCTTGCCTTATGCAGGGTTTTAAGTTGGGTGGTTTGAATACTGACTATACCGACAAGGAGAAATAAAGTATCTTCTCCATGGGTATAAGGAATAAGGTGTTTGGTGAATTTCTAAATGTGGGTACTCTTTCCCAGAATGTCTCAAACTCACTAGGCAACCCTTGATAAGTCATGTGTTATATCTTACTCATTCTAAAATTGTGACGATGATTAGATTTGTCATAAAACACTTTAAGGATTCTAGGGATCCATGAACAAAATGAAAGTTTACTTCCTTTTTTCCCTTAAATTCTGAAGGTCTAATGAAATAACTCTTAGTATGAAATGTGGACTCTACACATGTATTTTGGCAAATGTGACCTGTGTGTTATTAGGGTTGAATGCATACATTTTAAAGTATAGTTATGTCAAATTAAACTATGTTAATACTTTTGTTCTTGTAATAGCTGACATGAAAATCTAACATATCCTATTACTTTTTACAGGTAAACACAGTGTACTAAATGTGAAACTGTGAGGAAAGCCTTCTTGTTTTTGCATTTCTCCCCTTGACATTTATTATGAACAACTTCATTTCTGCCAAAAACTAGTTTTTTGTGTGTGTGTCTGCAAGCCACATTTCAATATGGAAATATTTATCAATTTAAAATGCTGATTATGGGGAAAAGTCTTATTAAATGTGAACTCCATGACTTATCTCATCTGGCACCTCCAGTTGTGGTTGACACACAGTAGGCACTCAATAGTTATTAAAAAAATGAATCTCATTTTCTAATTAAGTTTCAGAAGCTGTTTCAATCATTGCCAAAGAAAACAGTTCTATGGAAACAATACTACTTTGCCCAAGAAAACAGCAGACAGGAAATTTTGGAGCTACACCAACAAAACAATGACTTACTATTCACGGCAGGTATCTCCAATCACATAAAACATAATATCAGAAAAATACTTGATTAAATGGTATTGTCTTCCTTTAGGGCAAAAATCTTCCTTCAATTAATAGAACACTGTTAAACCAGTCATTTTTCTTTCTTGTTATATCTGAATTGTTAACTGGATTAAGGTATTTTCTTCCCAGAAAGTGGAGAAAAAGGAGCAAATACACGTTTATTATTTCCTCAGTGTTTCTCATCATCCTCTAGTATGGACATGACAGTCCTTGGGAAATGCAAGAAATAACTAACCCAAATTTAGGCAGTTCTCAATTGTTCAGAGCTCATTATCCAACATGCGGACTGTTTACTAATGGGAGAGGGGTAGAAAGCAGAAAGTGGGACCTCTTAAAGAGACTAGATATGATGATGTCTTGGCTATTTTGTAGAGTGGAAACCAATGGATCCTCAAAGATGTTTGTCAAGTTCTCAGAACTATTGTAGGAAAGAGTTCTACAAGTCATGCTATTGGGCCTATATCAGCATTAGAGGACGTAAACTTCAAGGTTTCTTACAACTTCAATAGCTCTGACTCCATTACCAAGTAAAAGCATCTTTATCTTATGTAATAATGATAATAAATGCTTGAAGGATTCTTACACTAACACTTGTAGTAAAATCTAATGCACTGTGGAAAAGTTAAAAAGACCCAGAGAAAGAAAACCTCAATGGCTTAATACTCTCCCCAAACACTCACAAGGTCAACAGATTTTTAAATAAGAAATTGAACTTGAACTTGAACTTCATTCTCAGCTACCAAGAAAAATATTAGGTAAATTGCATGAGTAAAGTAGATCTATTCTGGAGTTATCCAGAAAAAAATGGATGAGAGGAGCCACTTAGGACAGCTAACTAGGAAGGATAGCTATCTTGTTAAAGCAATGGGTTACAAGATAGCACTCCAGACATGGAGTTTTCTTAGAGGTTTTGATAACCAAATGAAACAACAGGACATCCCTTGCATATTATTTTCATCTTTAATAAATTTTAAATAATTAAATGGGATTCTTAGTTATAGATGAAGAGTAGACACTTGGGGAGTAAGTAGAAGCAAAAACTTTTTGGTATATCAAAAATGCTGTTTGGAAAGGGTGGACTTTTCTGATGTGATTTAAACACAGTAATCCTCATTAAGAAACTTTGTTCTGAAGGGAGAAAAGTGAATTTCTTATGATTTATATAATGTATACAAATTTCTCTGAGAGTTATACAATTGACTCAAACATTGGAATAGACTTAAAACATGGTGCCAAATTTAGGAAGCTGTTTGTTTTGAAGGTTTAAATTTATAGATCTCTATCCACTTGATAATATTAACACTTTTTCAAGAGACAAATGATATCTGCTGTCATTTTGTAGAAGGGATAGAAGAGAAACACCGCAAATTGAAGTGGGAAGTGTATAGTAACTCTATAATTTAAAATGAAATTATTTCAATATCAGGAGCTATTTTGGTCTTTATTTGTCAAATTGGCCTCAGATTTTCAATTCTCTGTGAGTATATTCATGGTGGGAAGTCATATAGTAAAGAAAAATTGTTTGGGCTGAGTGGGGAACACAGAGTATTTGGCTCCTAGTTCTGAATTTGAACCACTATATTCCATTTACCACTTTAAACATTACTAAATAACATTTCAGACATAGAGGTCTTTGATTTATGTGAAAGGGCAATTTTACAAAACATGTAGGTCTTTCTTCTGATCCAGTTATTGCGTACAGTAATTTGAGAAGGTTGGTAGATAAATCTCAGTAACGTTCTCAAACTAAATGCCAAACACCCTAATGCAATATAGGATATGAAACGCAGGGTCACGAGGAAGCAGCAGTCCATTTTTATACAGTTCTCATATATTCTACTTTGTGTTACACTTATCCTCTCTATCATCAGTTATCACAGTTTTACACATGCTGATCTGCTACCTTTCCTTTACTTATCTGTAATTTTATATTCTGAAATTGCTTTAAAAAAGAACTTTACATCAAGGCTGTCTTCTATGAGTCATAAAATTCACTAATTGAGGACTTTCTAATATAATCTCTGAATGGAATTCTGGAAAAGGGTAATGAAAATGGTATCAGAATTGAAGCACCATGTCAAATATAAATTGACACTTTCCTCTTCATGTCCTCAATGGGGAGCTCAGGCACCAGGCAGTTTGCAGGCAGCCATAGAGATGACTGATAGGAAGTTGTCTGTTTTAAATTCAGCCTGAAATGAATGTGCCCGTCTGCCTGGCCACTCAGTCTGAGAAAAAGGTACATACTACCTTGAAGTTGTGCTGCATGCAATCTGTGTGGCTGTAATTTTATCCTTCATTCCTATGGTCAGCATGAGGGGGAAGTGAAAAGGGTCTCCAACAGAGACCAGTGCCTTCACTTAATGGAGACAAGTTTTATGCTAAAGAATAGAGGAGAGGTGGGGACTCTATCCAGTATTTTGCAGGTTGAGGATGAAGCCACCTTTTTCTTCCTAAGCCAAAGCCTTGATTGACAACTACCCAGGAAACAACAAGCTAAGCCACAAACCAGGTGAGTGTTGGGGACTTTCCAGAAGTTTATATGCTTGCTGATAGGGGCAGAGGGAAGCACCACAGAGCTCAACATTTTGAGCTACTTACAGCTGGCCATGGAGATACTCCTGTCACCTGCTCTGCAGGCTGTACTGGCAGCTATGTTTAAAGGAAATGTGTCATCCAAATGCTATACATTACTTACAAGTGACTCAGTAGGAAATTAGGCTACAAAGGTGGGTGGGACTTAGACTATATTGCTTTGTTATTTTGACCTTTACTGACTGAATGCTTTTTAGAGAAAGGAGATGTTGAATCTAGCCACAATTTAACATCCCCCAAACAAAGAGAGGTGATTTCTTATCCTCCTTCAAGGGAAGTGAGGTATCACCCAGCTGAACCTAATGGATTAGTAGAAAGCCAGAGGCCAATGGAAATTAGTTTCTCTTAATAAATCTTCATTTTCCAGGGCAGTATAAACAATAATATCTCTGTGTGAAAACTCATTCTTTATTTCCATAATTAGAAAACTAAGCTGCATAGCTGTTGGCTAGAAAGGGGAGAGTATTAATTATAAATATCACGCAGCAAGTGATGGTAGAGTTATCATATGGCCCACACACGAGAGCTATTAACACACAGATGCTATTTTAAACAATTCATTTTTAGTCTAATGTTGGGTTATAAGTACAAAGCATGAGGACAGTAGCACCTCTGATATCCTGGACTAAAGAAAAGAAAGTGTGTGTGGGGGGAAAGGCCAACTTTATTTCAGATGTCTGGAATAATAGGATTTTTGTATAGGAGATTTCAAAAAACGGTTCAGCATTGGCATTTTCTTCTCCCAAAGTAACAAATTTTGGACTTTGTAAATACATGAATCTATAAATTACAAAAATATCGTACCAGACAACTGTTGTGAAGAATTGCATACTTGATTTTTTTGGTCCTAATATCAGGCAGAATGTTATGTATTGCTGTTTCCGCTTTCTCTATTCTGAACACTGAACTTGAGTGTAAGAAATAAATTTGATAAATAAATTCAGGCATGTGTGCACAACCACCAACACACACACTATTTTTAAGAGTACTTCTATAACACACCATATTATAATTCATAAACTTAAATAAGGGACCAGGAAAATGAATAACTATAAGAAAGTGAAAATCAAAATCAACAAAAAACTATGAACCAGAGACACTTTTAGGGGGGCGGGGGCGGGAGGGGAGGGATTGAGGTCAGATTGGGGTCAGAATGGGGGGGCTGCAATTGTATGGGGAATATAAAAATAAAATTTATTATTTAAAAAAAGAAAAAATTCTGTAGGGCCTCCCATGATGGTGCAGCGGTTGAGCGCTGGGTTGCCAGGCTGCCCACAGCCTCTGCAGCGCCGGTTTGATCCCTGGACACCGGTGAGGGTCCCACATGGCGCGCAGACCTCTCCTGCCCAACGCCTACTGCTCCCCTCAGCAGTGGATTTCGTCAGTCTGCTTATTCTGTTCCCCGCTCTGGCTCTGGTGAATTCTCTCACCCTCCCATGCTTCTGACTGAACCCAGTGCTTGTATAAATAAATAAATAAATAAACAAACAAACAAACAAACAAACAAATAAATAAATAAATAAAAATTCTGTAGTTTTTAGAAATGCTTGGAAAAAAACATGGTGGCAACAAATAACCAGGGCAATAATTTTTATAAGACCAATTTTATAATTGAAAACTGGAGACACTTAATTTGGGTGACTTTTTAAGACACATGAAGTGCATAGACCCCTGATGACTGTCCTATGGGGTTGCCTTAGATGACTCATTTATCTACTTCACCACAGCTCAACCTTCTCATAATCTGTATCATTTCTAATTGCAAAGGGGGTAAAGAAAATTTCATACATGCCCTCTCTCCCCCCGTATCTCTCAAACCTAAGAGTCTCATTATACTGCTAAACTCATAAAATGACTTAATAGCACTTTGCAAATATGCAAGGCTGAAATAACAAATACAATATTATTCAACAGTCTGTTGAGCTTTATGTTTATATATCACTAACTATTTCGCCTCTGGGCATTTCATGTGTAACAGCATACTACAAAGAGGAAGAGAGAAGATGCTACTTTATCTAAAATAAGAATTCGTTAATTCCCTGGTGCAATGTAGATTTAATTAAATAAAGAAATTCATCTTCTTTGTTTTCAGATGATTTCAGCACTTCCTGTGAATTTTCTGGGGTCTGTTCCATTTAGATCATTCAGCATTAGATCAAAGAATAATAAATCATAGTCATAAAATATCAAAACTGGAAGAAACCTCAGAAGTCATTTAACCCCATCTCATTCTAGTTGAATGTGAAGGGTTTAGGTCTATGGCTGCTCAACTAACTTGGCACCTGGAAGGGTCACTTCTCTCCCTAATGGGGTTTGCTCTGCAGCCCGTGGGGGCAATGCCATGAACTATTGATAGAACTGATTTACAGAATTCATGTATTCTGAGCTGTTTGTCACAGCCATCACCCAGCACCCTTTTCTTGACCAGGTTAAATTCATCTCCTTCAGACTCAGCCCCCAGAGCCCCACCCCACAGATGTTTGTAAAGGATACTGGTTAGCAGCAATCATAGAAACACAAATAAGATGCTGTGAACGAGGAGTCCTACATTGAAAGAGCCAAAAATACTCACCAGTGGAGTTGATAGCATCCTCCTGAGATCCCAAGGCCTACACAAACCAAACACATGTAAATAAGGACAGGGGGAGGATGAAAAAAGAGCAATGTGTTTTCAAAACCACAGGAAAAATTAAATGGTTTTCAAAACCCAGGGTTTTGTCCTCTAAAGTGTGGTCTACCTGACTGTTCTCACCTGTGGGTAATTTTTTAAAAAGCTCATTCATACAGGCACTTAATTTTTGTCCCCTATTATTAATAAAAGGTTGGGGGGGGAGAGAGGGAGGCAAAGTGCTTTTTTTGCTTTTGCTCCCAGGCTGAGGGGCGTTGCCATTGGATTGTTTACTGTGAGTCACAAAGGAAAGTCACGCATCTGTGTTTTTTAAATATCTATTTACTTAAAGGAAGAATAAAGAAGATGCTTTTAAAAATACATGCGTATATCTTGTGATTGAAGGGAGGGCCAAGGTTCCTTTTATCAAACTGTTCCTTTCCTGAAGGTATTCCTTGAGCCTTCTCCTTATGGGAGAGTCTAACAAAACTCAGCAGCTAGAGACCAAAATCTGGCTAGAGATAGTTCTAATCTGGAGGCACAATATTTAGAAAAATTGGAATTTGAGCGTTTCTGACTTTGCCTACACTTTTCCCCTCTCTTTGGGGTCCTCACCACCTCCAGATGGCAGCTGTTTTCAGTTCCTGGAGGGATGAGTCTCCAAGTGTTGTTTTTTCCAGGGCAGGAAGAGGCTGTGAAAAGCCCTGACCTTGGAGAGCAGAGTTGACCTTCCCAGTTATTTCTCTGCTTCCAGGGGAGGAAGGCAGGTGAGGAATCTTCCCTATTCACTTCTGCCCAAGAGAACTTTCAACTTGAGTTCAGGGCAGAAAGTGAGGTACGATCTGTAGCAAGACTTCCCTATGTTGGAGATAGCATTAGGGATGAGCTGTGTCTTCTCTGGTCCTTGGACACAGTCCTGCTAGGAGACTTCAGCTATTAAATGCTTCTGCTCAGCTAGATGTTAATAGATTACTCCCCTTTCCTTTCCAACTCAAAGCAGGTTTGGGTTGTTTTCTGCCTCTAGAGCCCCATTGAGAGTGAATTCCTTAAGTCACAGTGAAGAAGAATTTCAACAGGATTATATAGGCTGCAAAGGAATGAATTAATACTAGACATTATTATTGACATCTCACATGATTGTTTTTGCAGGTTGTTGTTTTAATCATACTGCTGTGTATAACTCAGGGACATACACATTTATACAAGGGCACAAGAATTCTCTTATCTATATGTTGTGATCAATAAGATTTTTTAATATAATGACAGAGGTTGAGAAAAATGTGAAAAAAAAAGGTGCAAAGTAAAATTGTAAGTCTCTTTTGGTACAAGTCCAAGAAAAATGGGCAGAATAGAATAACAAGATGAGTGCAGACATTGTAGTCAGAAAGCCTGGGCTAACATGCTGGTGGCAACATCCACTGAGCCCATGACTGACCTCAGGAAGTTACTTTCCTTGCCTTGGTTTCCTTATCCATAAAGTGGGGGATAATAACAGTTAACAACTTCATAAGATTGTAAAGGATTTCATGAGAAATTCAGGAATAAGTTCTTTATACAGTAGCACATAACAAGTCTTTGATAATTATTATTATCACTACTATTTAATATAACTAACAAATTGACATCCTGGCACTCCTTTTCAGAATTTCAGAAGCTCCCCAGGACTACGACTCTAGATTCTTGAATTTCTCACTGACTTTTAAATTTCATATCAACCACAGCTCAGACCTTGGAATGAGGGAGTGATTTGGTTGATACTCTATATAAATATTTTAGGATAAAAATAAATTTTAACATGTAGTTCCATAGTTTAACTCTTGAAGTTCTTAGGTATAAAATTAATGGTAATGGTGAAGAAGCGCTGGGAAGATAAAAGTGAAATCCAAACAAGTTCAAAATACTTGAGAAACTAACAGATTGCCCAACATTGCAAACAATACTAATAAATAAGATTTAATATTTCCAAGAACAGAGTGGGTAGTCTTTAGCCTGTCTTCCCAATTTCCATAAGCATCCTGAAAGCCATTTCACAACAAAAATAATCTAAGTAAAATCTCTATGCCCCTTCTATGGAGAACTCTGGAGCCACCCTAATGTAATATATGCTAGTAAGAAAATGAATAAGAAATCAAATGGATCATGTTGGTTTTTTTTTTTTTTTTAATGCTCTTCATTCTTTTTTTTTTTTTGGTAAAAGATTTATTTATTTATTTATACAAGCACTGGGTACAGTCAGAAGCACAGGAGGGTGAGAGAATTCACCAGAGCCAGAGTGGGGAACCGAACAGGTAGACTGAGGAAATACACTGCTGAGGGGAGCAGTGGGCGGGACAGGAGAGGTCTGCGCGCCATGTGGGACACTTGCTGGTGGCCGGGGATCAAACCGGTGCTGCAGAGGCTGCAGGCAGCTTCACAGCCCAGCGTTCAACAGCTTTGCCACCAGGGGAGGCCTGGATCATGTTTTTTATTAGGAGCCCATATGGCCTAGACAACATTTTTTCTGGGGTTTCATAAGTATCTTTAACAGCATTTAATTATAGTTGTCAAAACAGGTTAGAGTATACTTTCTTTGCCCTAACAAAAATTTTGCCTATTTTCACACCATAGGTGAAAGAATAGCTGGCAATACTGAAACTATGGGCTTAATGGACATCTTAGATACTGACTAGAGATCAGTGTTACAGACCCAATCTGAGCAAGGGTGAACTTCTCTATGAAAAAGTGGACATTGTAGGGCCTCCCCTGGTGGCACAGGTGGTTAAATGCAATGCTGGGAAGCTGCCCGCAGCCTCTGCAGTGCTGGTTCAATCCCAGTCAGCCAGCGCGGGTCCCACATGGCGCAGCAGACCTCTCCTGTCACGCCCGCTGCTTCCCTCAGCAGTGTATTTCCTCAGTCTGCCTGTTCTGTTCCCTGCTCTGTCTCTGGTGAATCCTCTCACCCTCCCGTGAGTCTGGCCTGTACTCCGGTTCTTGTATAAATAAATAAATAAATCTTAAAAAAAAGAAAAAGAAAAAGTGGACATTGTATATAGATGGTGTAATCAAGACTTCCTAACAGAACATCCCTAAAACAGGTATGTATGTACTAAATGGACAGATTAATATATTTGTAATTATAACCTTGTAAGTTGTGTATGTATGTAAATGTTTTTAGGCAAACACTGAATAATATATTTGATTCTTACTAGCATACTACAGAGGAGTCTAGAAACATGCCAAGCATGTGCAGAGAGGACCTGATGCTTAAAAACATGAAGAAAGTTCTAGGAAGTTTAGATCAGCAGAGTGAAGAAGACAAACAACAACAACAATAATAACAGCAACAACAACAATAACAATAATAGCAACAAAACAGAAGCTCTGAAAGCTCTGACTTGTCATCTTGGCTTTCCTCAAGGGGACCTTTGCCCATGGGAACCAGTGGCAATGGAAACATGGCCCCAATCTGACCCCCCAGGAGACATTCATACACATTTTTTATTGTCATGACTAGATGTTGATGGTTTGAGGCCAGGGATGTTGCTGAACATCCCACAATGCACAGGACAGTCTCCACAATAAAGGATTATCTGATCTAAAATGTTATTGGTGCTGAGGTTTACAAACCCCAGGTTTCTCCTACCTCTGGGTATGAGTGGCCCTAGATTTGGGTTCATGCTGGTCCTGATCGGGATCGTCTAGTCGGTATCTTAATGACTAGATACACAAATGTCGAAATACAAAGCTGCACACTGAAATATAAAACTGTACGCATCAGCCTTGCAACTTAGTCTGCTCTGCTTTTTGAAACCCAATGCCTGGTTCTTGCCTTCTCCCCCTATCCATGTCTTTGACTTCATTCTCTGATTTTCTGACCACACGAGGAAGTGTGGTCTTAACTTTCTTCTGAGTCTTTGGGTACTGAATCCTGATCCTGCACGCAAGTCTTCTGAGCTGGATTATGTGGACTGCCATGGGACCCTCCTGATGCTTATCTGCTTTTCTGCTCCAAGGCCTTCTTTAAGATGGTAATGACTGAATAGTAAGTCCAAATAATAAATATCTTAGATTTCAGGGCCTGGGTTTTCTCTGAGATCTAGCTCTTGGAGAACCCAACATTGTCTATCTCAAACTTATCCTTTAAAAATACAGAAACACTATGGTGACCTCCCCAAATTCATATTTTTCAGATACAAGTTTATGGTTGGAGAATCTAGAGAAAAATCAGCACTTTTATAAATCAATTCATGTAGTAAAATGTAATTTTGAATGCTGATGTGGTAAAAGTAGAGCTATATAACTAAGTGAAAAAAAAAGCAAGAAAACCACTTTCTCTGCAGGCAGGTAAATAAATATTTAAAACACACTGGAACAAACCTGGATGATTTTCAAATGAGCATTTCTCTGAAAAGAGGTGTAAGTAACCACTGATGTTAACTGTTGGAAAGGTTAATTACATATCATCTTCCTCCTTTTTATTATCATAACTTTTGGTAATGTATCCTTTTCTCAATTATATAGCTTATGTCCATTGCCTGTGTATAATTGCAACCTCAGATAACATTTCTGGAAAAATCACAGACTTCAGTGAATGCTGGTTCTGGTCCTGTCTCTTAGCCAATAGCTGAGAGCTGCTTTCTTCAGCCAGACACAAATTATCATAAATAAACATAGCTGACTTACTATCATAATGGAATGGTTGAAAAAATATCATTTGGCTAGATATGAAAACAGTACAATTTCCTTAGAAGTTAATGTATGTGCTTAAAGGAAAAGTGTATAGCTGTGTGGTTTGGCAAGGCCTCAGTTCAGAAATTTTACACACAATGAACACACATTTTCAGAGCGATGCATCTATATTGATTTCTGATGTGAAACAAGAACTCTCTCTGGTCTTAGTGATGACAGCAAAGATCATTTAATGAGCATTTAATCTGTGCTGTGAGCAAAGCCTTTTACACGGATTATCCCAGTTAATCCCATAATGACTTTACTAGGTAGGTCTTGCTACGCTTTTCCTACAAATCAAGGAGCTAAAGCTTCAAGAAGCAACTTGCCCAAGATCAGATGGCTGGTGACAGATACAGGGCTTAAATTGGGTAGCAGGACTGGGGGCCTCCAGTACTCAACTGCCATGCTAGCTTCCTCTCCATGAGATTTGAGGATTTTCACACAGATTTTAGGTGTACAGTATTTGTATATACTACATTATGATTCACACCAAAAGTCTACTGGATAGTTTCCATCCACCACTATACAATTGATCCCCTTCCCTTCTGTTTTGTTTTCAAAACTTGTTTTTGTTATTCTTTGCTTCATTTTTTTTTTAAATTTCAGTGTACAGCTTTCTATTTCGACATTTGTGTATCTATATTATGACAACCACTGAAAATCTAGTTTCCAGGTAACAACACATACTTGACCCAATTTACCTATTTTACCTGTTCCCCCATGTATAATTTTAGTGCTCTCCAAGTGATTATAATGTGGAGCCAAGAACCATTCCTATCACTTTGCAGGCAGTTTGTTGCAATCTCCTAAGAATCTTGTTCATCACACTCCATGAAGGGTCCTATTCATCGTTTGTTAAGTATCCTACATGATTCCCAAGTATATGGTCCTTAGACCAGATGGGAAGAAGCTAATTTAAGCATGAAAGAGGAAAACATCTGGCTCAATGAACTTATCACTATAATCATAAATGTTAAAATGATCCTGAAAGAAGTCGTCCCAGACCCGCAACAATCAGCATCACATGAGAACTTGTTAGAATTAAAAATGTGGGGGTTCACCCCCAGACCTAGTGAGTTAGAAACTCTGGGGTTGGGGCCCAGCAATCTGTGCTAATAAGCCCTGCAAGGTGATTTCAATGCACTCTCAAGTTTGAGAACCTCTAGGGAAAGTACAATGATAGTCAAACATGTGGTTTAAGCAAATTAACACTATTGAATATATAATGACACTTGCCTATGCTTACCTTAACTCTACAGATAAAGGTCATAGATTGTCTTGAAAGGGACTTTTCCCATTAAACATTTCTGACCCCCAGAATTACTAACAATATGTACAATTGAAACTGATATTTCTGAGGGAAAAAGAAGTGAAGGCTATATAAGAGCCCCAGCAATAATGACTTGGATATGACTATCCTCACACTGGTTTTGGAGGAAATATATTCTTTAACTACATATTAGCATAAAGCAGATTGACTGAAATCAGTGGGAAAGTTGACATTACATTTAGCTTAACAAAGGCTGCTGGAAAGGACAGTGGTGGTGAAACTAATGGCACACTTATCAGCACAATGCACAATCAGATAATTCCATTTGAAGGTTTCACAAGTTCAGGTACTTTTCTCAGCAATTATCTCCTCAATAGAGCATAAGTGCCAACAAACAACCCTGGGTGTGTGCCTGTCTGAATGGCAGGGGCTGGGCTCTATTGTCAGGGACAATAATGAGCGAAAGCTAAGGACATCATTTCCTGCAGTGTGCTTAGGCAGCTGGGGTCCAGAAACAATTGTCTTCTGATGTCTGGACATCCACTACCCTTCCGTGATATGGTTACATTGAGTCTCTTCCTAGCCTATAGATTTTGGAATAGTCCCTAACTGGGAGCCATGAACTTTAAAAACTTAAAAATGTCTTAAAATAAATTGTGTTAAAGAATAAATTATCTTCCCCATCGGCATAGCTAATTTGGACTCTGTGCTGAGACAGGGGTATCCCAGTCATTTCTTCTCAGGAAATTTATTCTAGTGAATTTTACAAATATATTTTGCCCAGAATAGACACTAACTCTGGTCTATTCTTTTGTCGTATAGGAAAGCATTAAAAAATTAGCCTATTAGTGCTCAATTGTTTCCTTAATAAATTTAAGAATATTCCTAATACGTGATGCATGGAAAGCAAATGGGGATCGGGGATGATTATTCTGGGATTACTACTGCATATTTTCTCAACTAAGAACATAGGCCAATAAATTTAAGTGGTCGTGCCCTTAGTCTATTGGTGCACTTTCCAAATTTATAACATTCTAGCACAATTCAAGGCCCAAGACATTTAGATTTGGAGGTCAAATGGCCAGAATTTCCTCTTTCCCATTATTGTCCTTCCTCAACAGCATACTGCTTGGTTGAACTATGAGCCTTGTACAATTTTTCTCCCTCTGAGTTCAGTTTTTTCTACTCCTATGGTTCTTCCTCTTGGTCATTCCTCTCCTAGCCTTGGGATACAATTCCCCTACATCTTCAACTTTTCTCTGGATTCTTCTTTGTCTTCATTGTCTTTGGTGAAAACTTGACTTTTCTCCCAGAAGGCACCTCTTCTTGGGTCAGATGTTGGTTCTCTATCATCTAGCAATGAAATAATTTGCATGATTTAGATTCCTTCCCCGTCTCTCTTTCTGAGCTCTGCTAACTCAGGGTTGCGCCTGGAGATGCACCATGGCAGACTTTGGAATCTAGCTCATAGCCTTCCCTTCCATCTTATCCGCTGAAGTCATGTTGCAGGACCTTATTGCTTCACAGTCACTAGCCAGGGTCCCACGGCATGGGACTGTGGTATCCATGCCATGAAGAACTACTTGTAATTCCTCAACAAGACAAAGTTTTTCTCATGTCTGTGCCTTTTGTACATGTTGTTTCCACTGCCTACAATGCTGCTCCTCCTGACAAAGCCCTTCTTCTTCATCAGGGGTCACTCAAATCTCCAAGAAGCCTTTTGCTTCTGTTCTTCAACAATGTGTTTATAGGATTTTTAAAGCATACTTATTATCTAAACTTACTGTGTATTCTTCTTGGTATTTGATCTTTTAAGAGAAACATATTGAACATCTAAATTGAGTCAGGCAATATAGATCTTCAGTGATTCAATCATAGATCTGGGTAAGTGTTTAAAGGACTCCGTTTTTGTCATTAGCAACTATTAACACTACCTGCACACAAACACTTCTTTTGTTTTTCTTTTTAAAAAATCGTACTATTTTTAAGGTAATGATGGTTTATAATAATGGATATGATTCAGCGGTACAGATTCACACCCCTTCACATGTGCTACCACACCATACACACCAGCAGGGCACCTAGAGCCCTCAACCTAGTCCACTGGGCCCCTTATTCCTTTATTCCCACTCATACTCTTCTCTGGTAGCCTTAATTATGCAGTCAGATTTCTAGGATTTGTTTTGGTTTAGCTTTGTATGTTCCTTTGCTTTGTTTCTTTATATTCCACATAGTAAAGCCATCTGGTACTTGCCTTTTTCCTTCTGACTTATTTCACTTATCACAGTCCTCTCCAGGTTCATCCATATTGCAAACTGTACAAATTCCTTTTTTAAATATAGCTGAGCGGTAGTCCATTGCAAAACCCAATTTTTCATGTCCATGGTAACTCTTTTCCAGTTTTATTAAGAAATAGACAACACTATTTAAGTTTAAGACATATAGCATAATGGTTTGATTTACATTTTTACATATTATGTTAAATGATTAAATCTTTAACCTCCATCTTCTCAAATATGTGTATAAAAATACACTTCACAATTATTATTTGCCTTTTGTTTTGTCAACTTTCACTGCTCAGACGAAGAAACACTAAACATCACATTATTTAGCCTTATGTCTCCTGGAGAATAATCAGAATTACAATAGTTAACATTTACTGAAGGTTATTGATCATAACCTTCATTTATTAATCCTGTAAAAACTCTGAGGATGTAAGAATATGAATAATATATGTTGTTATTTTATTTTTTTATTTTATTTATTTTATTTTATTTTTATATTCCCCATATAATTGCAATCCCCCTATTCTGACCCCAATCCCTCCCCTCCCGCCCCCCACCCCCCAAAAAGTGTCTCTGGTTCATAGTTTTTGTTGATTTTGATTTTCACTTTCTTATAGTTATTCATTTTCCTGGTCCCTTATTTAAGTTTTCTAGATTCCTGCTATGAGTGAGACCATCCGGTATTTTTCTTTTTCTTTCTGGCTTATTTCACTGAGCATGATCCCTTCCAGCGCCATCCATGTTGCTGCAAATTGCATGTGTTTATCTTTTTTGAATGCTGAGTAATATTCCATGGTATATATGTACCACATCTTCTTGATCCAGTCATCTATTTTTGGGCATTTGGGCTGTTTCCAAAGCTTAGCTATTGTAAATAGTGCTGCTATAAACATAGGGGTGCAGGTGTTCTTTGGAATTGATGTTTCTGTGTCCTTTGGGTAAATACCTAGGAGTGGAATTGCTGGATCCCGTGGAAGCTCTATGTTTAGTAGGTCCAGAAATCTCCACACAGTTTTCCACAGTGGTTGGACCAGTTTGCACTCCCACCAACAGTGCAGAAGAGTTCCTTTTTCTCCACAACCTCGCCAACATTTGTTGTTGCTAGTTTTTTTAATATGTGCCATTCTCACTGGTGTAAGATGGTATCTCATGGTAGTTTTGATTTGCATTTCCCTGATTACAAGTGATGTTGAACATTTTTTCATATGCCTGTTGGCCATTCGCATTTCCTCTTCAGAGAAGTTTCTTTTTAGCTCCTCTGTCCATTTTTTGACTGGATTATTTTCTTTGTTGTTGTTGAGTCTCATCAGCTCTTTGCAGATTTTTGTGATCAGTCCTTTATCATTAGTGTTGTGTGCAAAAATTTTCTCCCAGTTGGTGGGGTTTCTCTTTGTTTTTGTTATTGTCTCTTTTGCTGTGCAGAAGCTCTTTAATTTGATGTAGTCCCAGCTGTTGATCTTTGCCTTCACTATCACTGCTTTGGGTGATGTGTCTGTAAAGATGTCTTTGATGTGCAAATCACGTAGTGTTTCGCCTATATTTCCTTCTATGTATTTTATGGTTTCAGGTCTTATGTCTAGTTCTTTAATCCATTTTGAGTTGATTTTTGTATATGGTGTGAGGTAGTGGTCAAGTTTCATTCTTTTGCATGTAGCGACCCAGTTTTCCCAGCACCATTTATTGAACAAACTTTCTTTGTATGTTGTTATTTTACATGTGAGGAAACTGAGGGAAAGAGTCCTTAAGAAGTAGGCCCAGGCACAGCAGACCTCTCCTGTCTCGTCTGCTGCTTCCCTCAGCGGTGTATTTCAGTCAGTCTGCTTGTTCTATTACCCGTTCTGTCTCTGGTGAGTCTTCTTACCTTCTGCACCTCTGGCCTGTACCCCAGCTCTTGTAAGCATAAATAAATAAATCTTAAAAAATAAAGAAGTAGGCCTAGAGCAGTGTGAAGACACGGTGTACCTGTGGGAGAATGGAGATGCCAAGTGGAAAAGGGGCTTCTAAGCTGGATCCCCAGTGGAATTCTGCTAAGAACTATTTTCTTCTCACTATTGGCTTTGAAGAATACTGAGACACTTTGTCCAAACTTGTCAGCAGATCACTTTCAGCTGCCGACATAAAGGAACTGGAATAGGGGCAATCATTCATGCCTAGGAAATTTGAAAGCGATGGATAAAGCTTTTATGGCAGAATCCACAGGCCCCTTTTCCTATCACTTCTGTGTCAGCAAGTCACATCTGCTGTCAAGCAGGCAGCACCTTGATGGCTTCTTAATGCAACTCTGGTGACATGGTTTTATGTATATATTTTAAGGGAGGCAATAGCATTACTCAAAAGGGCCCATTGGGAGCATAATATATTCTATAAGGAATCCACAGAAATATGAATCTCTATAAACCCAGGGAGTCATGCCAGTTGAAAAGAATTTTTGTTTTAGATGTTTAATTTAAATATAACTGCTAGTTTTATATATATATAACTAGTAGACTACTGATTAAGACAGACAACTTATTTGTGCTTTCCGAAGGGGATATGCTTTTGCAAGTAGGTCTTCCCCAAGGCTTGTACAGGCTGTCAGCAATAGAGATATTAGAATACAATTTCCTTCTTTTGCAACAACGTTTTATTCTAAAATCAATGCCACAACTTTCATAGCTAATGGATTTTGTTGGTATGCATTCATCTGCTGCAGAGAAAATCATTGTTTAAATCAGGTTGCTCCAAATAGGATTGACTAAAGCAAGCAAGATGGTATTTTTGTCAAAGCCACCTCATATTCCAATTGACATATTGTATTCTAGTGCTGACAGCTGAAGGCTAGAGTTTTGATTAATTCATTTTGCTCTCATTATAAACAAAATCTCTCTTCCCCGAAGGTTCCAGCAATCACTCTAGCAAGTGTTGGACCTTGACAGAACAATGCTTATTCTTTGGTGGTCACTATGTGTACAAGAGAGAAAGGGTTGCTTTTGTTTTCTAAATCTCCTTGAACATTGTTGAAAGGGCCTCATTTGTGAATGCCTGTGTTTCAACAAGTTCATGGCTACATTTTATTTTTTCTCTTCATGGAAGTAGGCAGTGAGGGAGAGGAAGCAGTGTGTAGTTAATCCAAAGCATGATAGACACCTGCTAAGGAATCATCTTAAAGACCATTTAAAAGTCTACAGTGAGGCAACACCCAACACAGTCTGTGTGATTGAGTGCAGGGTAGAGACAAGGGCAGTCTCCCTGCAGATCTGTTCCATCCTGTACTGAGCAAGTCAGAAATTACAGACGGATCCCCATCCCTGAGGCCCCCAGGCTGAACTCTGAAAGCCATGTGGACACTTACTCTTTGGGCTGCAGATGTTGATGGTTTCCCAATAGTTGAAAACATTCCAAGTTACCCAATTTCTTGTTTGATATTTAGTCACCAAAATACAAAATTGACTTCATGCTGTATTCCATGATGACGATAGTGAGCAATACTGCATTGTATATTTGAAAGTTGCCACCGCAAGAAAAAAAAGTTGCAACTGGGTGAGGTGCTGTTAACTAGCCTTATGGTGATCATTTTGCAACACAGACATATGTGCAGCACACCTGAAACTTACTCAATGTTATATGTCAATAAAACTGGAAAAAGAAATTACCTTCCTCTTTATGAAAAACTAAAAAAAGAATTGACTTCAAGCAATTTGAGGGTGATGAATTCTATACTTGTCTCCCTAACCTAATTAAGACATGATTGAACATGTGGTCTGACAATGAATTTTAGATATTACTGATCTCCTCAAATCCTGGACTCAGGTATCACAATGATGCGGATCCCATGTGAGCCCAACCCCCTACAGGTCAAAGTGCAGTATTGCCAACACTTACTGAATCTGGGGAAGTAAATGTAAGACTGTACTCAGCATATACTGGTACCTGATGTCTGTGGCCTCTATACCTGCCGTGCACTATGAGTTATTGACCTGACTTACCCCAGTGCAATACTTTTTGAACTGCAGCATGTATCAGGATTGGCTGGAAGACTTGGTAAAACACAGGTTTCTGATTTCTAGTCATCAGTTTCTGCTTTCATAATTTTGGGTTGAGAGATCCTAGGGAAAATGAGAACTTGAGACCTTGGGCAAGGGAATGCCTTACTTTGCATATTTAAATAATGAGGATTTCAGTACAGGCCTATGTTACTTTTTTTTTTTGGTGTGTTTTTTATTTTTTGAATATTTACTCACAAAAGGATGAAAAATATTTATTCAGAAACATTTGTATGCTAGATGCTTTCATACCTGACCTCATTTAAAGCTCACAATACCTTGATAGGTAGGTATTATTCTCCCCTCTTCCTAGTTAGGAGAAAGGAGGCTTAGAGGTCAGTTTACTTGCTGACATCATGAAGGATAAGTCCTCACGCTGAGATTGAATCTGGGTTCGTCTGGCTCCAAATCTGTACACTTTACATAAACATCCAGGCCTCTTATACCTGCTTTCCTTCATCGTTGTAAAAGGGATTGTATAAAGCTTCTAGAGCAGGAAAAACCCAGGCTTAGTCAAGGCATGCCTCTGAGTTGACTATGTGAATGATTGATTCACTTGTTTTAGACAGAGGCTGTCCAAATTCCAGATGCTCCAACCAGCCGTACTTAATTTCTTTGTGCCTGGACATCAGTACGCTTATCTGAATTCTGATGACTTTGCCTCTGGACCTTAACTCTGATTTGTTTTCCCTCAGGTATTCAGCCAACACGCCTGGTGTCTGAACACCAAGTTTATCCTGAAAAGGCTGCTGGTGAATTGATTTGTAAATACAATTGCCATCTGCCCAGAATGATGCCACTCAGAACAGGAGCAAAAAAATCCTTTGCTCCATCACACCCTCCCTATCTTGACCTCTTTCCAAGGACAGGGATGGTGATTTGATAGCTTTTTAAAAATGGTATGGATCACAGTACTCCCGCTCAGTCACGTTATAGTTAGGTTAATTCATTTCACACAAAGACAAAAATCCATGTTCTGTTCACAGCCTTGCTTACTGTGATTGCGTAATTTTCAGTAACTGGTAAGAGAAAGAAAACTGCAGAGTTGGAGCAGAGAGCCAAATTTAAATTCTGACCACCAACTATTAATATTTACTGAATGTCTACAGGAGGCACACTCCTTTGCAGGATTCTTCTAAGATTATCCTGGTTTTTTTTTTTTTTTTACACCATAAATTCTCATTAAGATGTTTTATGCCTTAATTTCCAATAAAAATTTAGGGAGGTAGCATTCTTTTTTCCTCGGAGTGAGTTTCATTTCCATATTTTATAATGCAATATAATGTCATGAAATAGAATAAATGAGCCAAGAATGAAAATTTTTCTATTAAGACTGAAAAAAATTCATATCCTTCCCTCTATCCTGCAGACTCTTTTACTTACCAGAATAAACAAGGCTCTTTTTTAAAACAAGAGGGAAAACAATCTTCCCTTTTACTTCCGCTCTATCCCTTTGGCACCAACATAACACTTTCATTAGTTCAGACTAAGTTCATTAAACAAAGGAGAGAGAGCCCTAAAAGTTCTTCTTGTAAAAATATTGGCATGATTTTATCCTCACTCTCCAGCTGCCCTTTAATTATCTGGCAGAGCTATGGCATGTAATAAGGTAATCCAGATAAATAGCACTTGGCATATTTTAAGTAAATGTCAAACCAGGTTAGTTTTCGAGTTCTGCTTTTTCTCCATTAATGGAATGCCCATGGGAAATATCCAATGTTCTTTCTTCAAAATATATGGACTGTGGGCCCTGAGTTTTCAGTGATTGCCAATTCAATCACTATTTAAATATTATGTCCTCACTGCAAAAGTCCTCTGGAACTTCAGCTGCCTCTCTGTCTACCTGACAACTTGCAACTATGAGAAAAAAGTGAAACAGCCTCCTTTTGCGAGGGAAGTGAGAAGGGGGAGGGAAAGGTCTGAGTAATGAACATGGAATAAGATGCTCTTGTGTGAAAGAACGAGGAGATTTTACCCTTAGGAAGAAGAATACCATCTGAAGAGACGTGGGTTAATTTTCATAATTGTGAGTCATTCATTAGCTATGTAAATGGAGAGCTATATTTATATATGTTTATAAACATTGCTTTTGCACCTATTTGGCTCATTCTTTCCCCAGCGTGGGCGCTGGCTTTGCGACACCTGCCTCACAGTAGCTATCTCCTGGTCTGTCTGGTACTACACCAGGGCTGCCAAGCACAAATGGAGATAACTCAATCAAGAGGGCTGATGGCACTACAAATTTCTACTGTCCAGTAGTAACTGGACCACTCTATTATTTGCCCTTCATCAGCTTTCTTTTCCATTCCAAAACTATTCTGTTCTCCAGTCTCCTTACCAAATTCCTGCTCCCTTTTACTCACGACACCATGAACCCTGCTTGGCTCAGAGAAGAGAGAAAAACCCTACTGAAGTTTCTCAACTTCAATACTGATCCAGCAGATAGCCAAGAAATCCTTAGTTCCTACGAGTTTCCTTATTGTATCTTTGATTTTCCTTCCATGCCATGGGGCACTTGACCTTAGCTTAACCCCTTCAAATTTTTAACATTTGAACCTGAAGACCACTCTTGATTTCCCTGACTTTAATTCAATGCTTTTTGACATTCTGCTCACACTTATTCCTTGGTTCCTTTCTACTCCTGGAATCATCCTTTCCTCTGATGCCCATACTCCAGCATCAGTCCCCACTGCATCAACCCTGGCCTCCCACAAGGAAAGATTCAAATGGAAATGAGTCTGTACTGTATTCTTCCTTAGAGAAACCTGCTCTGTTTCTTTAGGCTCACAGAAAAAAAATTAAAAATGATGGTGTTCATCTAGCTCAAAGTCCCACCAGATCTAGATACCATTCTCTCTCTCTTACTTGTGATCCTTGATGAGCAGACTATGTATATGTCTCTTGGAATTTCAATCTCTTCCTTGGGACTGATTGCTTCTCTGTATCCCTCTCTCTCTCTCTCTCTCTCTCTCTCTCTCTCTCTCTCTCTCTCGCTCTCTCTCTTACTTCCCTCAATTCTGCATTCTTCCCCTGTCACTACTGAGCAACTCTCTTTCCATTCACAGCCAACATTTCAGAAGAGTAATCTATACATGCTGTCTCTATTTCTGTTTTTCCTTGTACCCCACTGTGGTCAGGATCCTGCCACATCCTGCTAAAACAGTCTGACCTAAGTCACCATTGACCTCCATATTGCCAAATTCAGCACACACAATACTTGATTTAGCATCATCATCTGACCTGCCAATTACTTTTCCTGAAACTCTCTGTTCCTTTGTCATCCATAACACTCTCCTGGTTTTCCTTCCATTCTTCCAACTCCTCAGTCTGCTTTGCCCTCTCTGTCCTCTCTGTAAGCACAGGGGCACTCACCAGGGCTTGCTTTCCCCACTGTACCTGATCTCCCGAGACAATCTCATTGACTTTCAAGGTGTCACCTGCTCCAAATGATTTCCAAGTGATATCTTTGGCTCAACTTTTTTTTTTTTTTTTTAAGATATATTTATTTATTTATACAAGAACTGGGTAGAGTCAGAAGCCCGGGAGGGTGAGAGAATTCACCAGAGCCAGAGCGGGGAACAGAACAGGCAGACTGACGAAATACACTGCTGAGGGGAGCAGTGGGTAGCAGGAGAGGTCTGCGCGCCATGTGGGACCCTCGCTAGCGGCCAGGGATCCATCTGGAGCTGCAGAGGCTGCAGGCAGCTTTGCAGCCCAGCACTCAACCACTGCACCACTAGGGGAGGCCCTCTCTGGCTCACCTTTTAACTGAGCATGTGACACTGCCACCTAGATAGCTCCAGTGACATGTAACATTCAATGTGTCCAAAATCAAAATTAACATTCCCTCCTCCTGCCTGCCTCATACTGATTTAATAGAACCTGAAACCTAGGTCTTATCTAGACTCCTCCCTCTTGTTCTCCCTACCCAATTTCTTCAAGCTCTGGTGATTTCACCTTCATGATTGCTTGAGGCTGTTTCACCTTTCCATCTGAAACCATTCTTATCCCCTCCATCTGATCTACTGCAGTAATTTTAACTTAGCTGTATGAAAAGAGAGCTGTGATAAGTCACTTAGCTCTTATTCTCTGTGCTGTTTTTCATTGAGTCAGTGGGTTTTAACCTTGACCAAAACTTTGAATCACTTAGGAAGCTTTGAAAAATACTGATGCTTGGATGTGACACTCAAATATTTTATTGTACTTTGGGAGAAGATGTAGGCATGGAATTTTTAAAACTGCTCAGTTGATTCACATGTGCAGCCAAGCTTATCTCTATGACTGTCTTTGCATCATCTCTGTGATTTTAAAACCCCCAGTTTATATATACATTGGACAATGGTATAAGATATCATACAGGTAAGATACAGGGTGAGGGATAACTGGGAATGGGGTAGAGGGATGGGATGGGAACATATGTTTAGAGAAAGGGAGAAAGCAACAATGACAGGAAGTGAGGGAGAGCCAATGTCCCCAGCGACTCACAGCTGTGTGCAGTGCCATAGGATACTTGCTTCCTAGAAGGCCTGTCCCTGCTTCCCAAGTGCTGCAGGACTTCTCCTAATTGCAGAACCCATGTAGTACCTATGGTTTATGATGGGTGGGGCCATTCCTGGCACAGACATCTTATAATGGCCACTTCCAGGATGTGCCCATTTTGAGAAGATTTTCTGGCAGTCCTGTACAAAGGGAGCATCATGCATCTATATCTATGTCTGTATCTGTCTATACCTATATCAGTCTATATCTATATCCATCAAACATCTGTTTGTATGAACACTGGCACAAAATGACAACAAAGTTCTCTGGTTAATAAAACCATCTGTTCTAGGTTGAATTATGTATGCTAAAAAACATATATGAAGTCCTAACCCTCACTACCTCAGAATGTCATCTTGCTTGGAAACAGGGTCTTTATGGATGTAATCAAGTTGAAATAAGGTTAAAAGGGTGGTTGAAATCTGATATGATGGGTGTCCTTATAAAAAGAAGAAATTTGGACACAGAGACAAACCCAGCCAGAGGGAAAGCACTGTGAAGACACACAGAGTGTCACGTGAAGACAGAGAATCGCAGTGACACATCTACTAGTCAAGGGAAGCCACAGATTGCTGGCAAACCACCAAAGCTTGGATGAGACTGAGAAGCATGCTGCCACAGCTTTCAGAGGGAGTATGGCCTTATTGACCCCTCAATGTTGAACTTCTAGCTCCCAGAACTGTAAAATAAGATAAGTCTGCTGTTTTAGGTCACACAATTTGTGGCACTTTGTTATGGCAGCCCTAGGATATGAATACATCGAGGCAACGATAACACTATCCAGCATGCAAGGTGCAGGTTCTCTCAGATCTGGTCTGCTGGAGCCGGGCATGTTGCTCAGTAATGTGAATCTCTCCTGACGTGTTTCCTCCACTGGCTGTTCTTTGCACACAAATTGCCTTCCCATCCCCCTGTGGTCTCTTCAGGACTGAGGGGTGCAGGTTCAAAGGTTTACTCACTGCTCCCTGCAGATACGGCTATTGCCTTGTACAGGTTCCAGCTACCATTTAATGCCTGGCTAATATGCACTGGGTCTCACATACATTATCCCCTTGAATTTTCACATCAACCTATGCCATTGATAGTACTATCTCCGTTGTAAGTTACAGAAGCTGAGATTCAGAAGTGTTAACTTTCTCAAGGTAGACAGGAACTAGACAGTCGGAGCCAACCTGGCTCCGAAGAGCTTGCCAGCAGCTTCACTGGTGCACACTGTCTCCTGGGCACAATAACTTCTTCAGGTCTTGGATACTGCAAACTTGTTTCAACTATTAGCAGCAGTGACTCTGTGGGTATCACTGTCGACTAACCAGTGACTACAGCCTTTTGAACGCAGGTTTTTTGTTGAAGTGAAGACCCCCTCGCAGGTGTTTTATTTGTTCCCACCCTGGTTATAAAGCATTTAATAGAGGATTTAGTCATTGACTCAACCAAGATTCTTTTTTTTTTTTGACCTTGTCATTTTTATCAAAATGTGCTAAGTATTTTTTAAACATTTAAAAACATTTATTTATTTTTTTAATGAAGTACCATTTTTTTAAATCCTGTTAATTTTTGACAGTGAAGGATTTCTACCCTCAGGTGTGGTCCCCATAGCTCTCCCACCACCAGAGCATCTGCTGTCCTAACTGCACTTACAATGACTGGCCGAGAGAACCAAACTCTCTCCATTTCTCCTGTTTTTTAATTGAGATTGTTTATTGTCTGTTGAGTTTTAAGAATTTTCTGTGTATTCTGGATATAGGTTCTTTGCCAGATTTGATGATTTGCAAATATTTTTTTCCCAGGAGAGAGTCACCTGTCCTCCTGGGCCTGTAATTTCAAGGGAGAAGATAGAAATGACAACTAGACTCCAGCTCCATTCCTATCATTGGGGCTGGGTTGCCCTGTGACCTGAGCAATCAGAGGCTACCTTCCCTCAAAAGACTTTATTGAGACCCTAAAATAAAGTATATTACTTCAGGGATTATTTCTATAGCTATTTTATTGAGATCTTGTGACTTTTAAGGATCCTCATGATCAAAAACTCCTGATTTACTAGAAAAATCCTCAAGCAGACATCTTAAATTTTAATTCCTGTCCAGAGTAATGTGGAATTAGTCTAGATGCTGCAGTAGTTCAAATAATTAAAAAAAAAAAAACGGATTGTCTGCTTTTGCCTTATTATTATAAAGCTCTTTTCTAGGGAATAGTTGCAATAGTCAAGTGTCCATTCCTGTCTTTATTTTATAGAATACCTCTCCTGGGCATATAGGCAATCACATATTTTCAACACCAGTGTGGAACTGAAGTGAGCATGATACAGCCCTTTGCTGGCAAGGTCTCAAAAATTCAGTGGCGACTACCCTAAAATATAGCAGGGGAGTATTTTTTTCACAAAAGTTTAATGGATATAAAACCTTCACACAAGTATTAAAATGCCTGGATCAAACTCCTTTGAGAAGTAAATTGCCATATTTTTAGAGACTTTGATTTATTAGCTGAATAAGGACCTCATGAAAACCGTTCTAGTCTAAGGTTACATACTTCTTGGCTTACATTTGAAAGTTGAGAACATTTCTTTTAGGAATTTCATAGGCCTAAATACCCACAAAAGGAAATAACAACCGTGATGTCATTTATAATCACTGGGTAGCCTCAGCCTCTTCCAGAAGGGCATGTCCTTGCATTAGGACCACAAATGAGTCTCTGGTTTCTGCTCCCTTTGTAATGGAGGCTCAGGATTTCCTGCTTTCAAAAAGGCCATTCTCTATAAAAACCCATATTATATGGGCTGGTTCTATAGAGTGTCTTTCTTTCTACTTACTTTAAATCAATAACAAAATGAGTTTCATTTTGTTGAACAGTTCCATGACTTTTATTTAACATATGTAACATTCATCTAAGTACCATCACGATCAGGATACAAAACAGCTGCATCACCCCCTAATAATATCACCTTGTGGTCACACTGTCATTCCCTCATCCCTAGTCTCTGACAGGACTGATCTCATGTCCATCACTATTGTTTTGTCCTTTATCAAACATGTATCAGCAGAATCATACAGTATGTAGCCTTTTGATTTTGGTTTCTTTTACTCAGCAGCACACCTTTGAGATTCTTCCAAATTGCTGCATATATCAATAATTCATTGCTATTTTATTATTGGAGAAAAATGCTTAACAGGAGATCCACTCTCTGAACAGATTCTTAGGTGTACAATATATTATTGTACTTTATATTGTTCATTATAGGTACCATACTGTACAGCAGAGCCCTGAAGTTTATTCATCTTGCTTGACTGAAAATTACTTATGCTTGTTGATAAAAAAAACTCCATTTTCTCCATTCCCCTCACTCTAGGCCTGGCAACCATCATCCCACTCTTTGATCCTACAAATTTGACTACTTTAGATACATCATGTAAGTGAACTCATACAATATTTATCTTTCTGTGATTGGCTTATTCTATTGGACTTCAAGTTTCATCCTCTTCGTGGTATATTACAGAATTTCCTTCAATGAACACAGAAGTTCTAATGTGTATTTGAGATTCTGATTTAAATTCTCAGGCAAATACCTAGAATGGGATAACTTGATTAAGTGATAGTTCTTTTAAAAAAAAAAATTAGGAGCCTCCATAATGTTTTTCTTAGTGACAGGACCACCTTATATTCCAACTAATAGTGTACAAGGGTTTCAGTGTCTCCATATCCTCACCAACACTTTCTGTCTTTTAATAGTTTATTACTTTTTATGACTTTTTGTAAAGGACACTGTGTGGCTGTGTCTAAGTTTGCTTAAGCATGCATCCACTGAAGGGAACTGCCAACTTGTTTCCCAGGGGGACAGCATCGTTTTGCATTTCCATCAACTATGTGCAAGAGTTCAAGTTGTTTCACATCTTCACCAGCACTTGGTATTATTAGAACTTTTTATCTCAACTAATTCCACTAGGTATGTTGTAGTATTTTACTATGGTTTTAATGTATATTTTCCCTAATGAACACAGGTATTAGGCATCTTTTAATGTGTTTATTTGCCATCATATATCCTTTTTGTGAAATATCTGCTCTTTTTTTTTTTTTTTGCCTTTTTCTTTTAATGAAATTTCCCTTATCAACATCTTACATTATTTGGTGCATTTATTACAGTAAATAAAATAGTGTCGATATATTATTGCTAAATAAAGTCCATACTTTATTCAGGTTTCCTTAGTTTTTAACTAATTTCTGTCCTCTGTTTTAGCATTTTACCTAGGATCTCACATTACATTACTTGTCATATGTCTTTAGTCTCCCCTTGACTGACATATTTTCTCCTTGCTTTTGATGACCTTGATACTTTAGAAAAGTACAGGTCAGTCATTTTGCAGACTGTCCTTTAAATGGGATTTGTCTAATGTTTTTCTCATGATTAGACTAGGGTTATAGGTTAGGCAGAGGAAGGCCAAGAGGAAAAATGTCATTTTCATCAACAAGGGTACATACTAGGGGTATAACTTACCACTATTGATGTTGAACTAGATCACTGGCTCAGGTAGTATATCAGCTTTGCCACTCTAAAGCTATCCTTTTCCTAAACCTCTTTCTACATAGCACTCTTTGGGAGGAAGTTACTCCATACAGTCCATACTTCAGCATCAGGGGGTTATACTCCCCCTCTTTAGAATGCACTAACCATATAAATCAAATGAAATTCTTTTCCTTTTACCCATTTAAAAAAATTACTTATTGTTGAGTTTTAAGAGTTCTGCATATATATTCTACATATATTCTGCATCAGATCAATGATGCAAACATTGAGTATTCCTCAGACCTCTAAGTTTGACATACAAAGGACAGTGGGACAAACTGCTGATGGAAGAAGTATAATCACTTTGGAAAATAGTTTGAAATTCTCTTGTGCAGATGAACACAAACATATCCAATGACCAACGATTCCACTCCTAGAGATAAAAAAGAAATTCCAATAAATTTGGAGCAGGAAATAACAAATTACTTAGAACAACACAACAGAAAGTCTTCTTAAAGTTGTGTCATGGTTTGGGGCTCTAAAATATTACTTTCTTTGTATAAATATATTTCTAAGAAATAAGAAATGTATTGGCTTCTAAGTATTTTTATTTATACTTAAAAATAGTTTTTGGTTCCTGCCCTGGGATGGGGAAACAATATTATATAAAGAGTCCATTAAAATACAATGATCAGGGCCTCCCCGGTGGCGCAGCGGTAGAGCGCTGGGTTGCGAAGCTGCCCGCAGCCTCTGCAGCAATGGTTCCATTCCCAGCTGCTCCCGGCCACCGGAGGAGGGTCCCACGTGGCGCGCAGACCTCTCCTGCCGCCGCTGCTCCCCTCAGCAGTGTACTTCGGTCCTTCTGCCTGCTCTGCTCCCTGCTCTGGCTCTGGTGAATTCTCTCACCCTCCTGCGCTTCTGACTGTACCCAGTGCTTGTGTAAATAAATAAATCTTTAAAAAAAATACAATGATCATTTCATATTGTTAGAGATACATATTTTCCAGCCAAAAAAATAAATAATTAAAATCAATTTTCCACAAGATGTTAGAGGCAATGATCAGATTAGAATCTGTCAGTGGATCCAGTAAGGGATTTGGGTGATTTTACGTTCATTAGTATCACATGCAATATAGGTATCAGGATAAACCATTAAAATAAAACTTCATGCTATGTCTTTAGTTTTTAATTTTTTAAATAAACCAAAATGAGCCGGGTACTGTATAAATTCAGTAGAATTAGAAATTTCATTCATTAATTTCAGCCTAATGGTTCTTCCCCAAATTTCTGCCTCTCAAAAGTCCCTAGCTCTTTGAAATAAAAATAGCATGAGGGGCCTCCCTGGTGGCGCAAGGAGTTAAGAAGCAGCACTATGAAGCTATCAGCAGCTGCTGCAGCACAAGTTTGATCCCAGGTCAGGGAACTAACCCACATGGCACAGCAGACCTCTCCTGACTCACCCGCTGCTCCCCTCAGCAGTGTATTTCAATCAATCCTCCTGTTCTGTTCCCTGCTGTCTCTGGTGAACCCTCTCACCCCTACACCTCTGGCCTGTACCCCAGTTCTTGTATACATAAATAAATAAATCTTAAAAAAAAGCATGACATTCACCATGTCATAATAAAAAAAGCATAAAAGTAATCAACGACAGTTTGTTTCTCTAATGGATTTGGTGTTTAATCATCCAACACAAGGAAAGGTTGAAAGCATGTGTTAAAGCTTATCTTATAGAATAATGTTGAGTTACATCAAAATCTTCTTAGTGGCCACAGTTACTTCTGTACAGTTCCAACAAAACAACATTTCACATTTTATAAGTTGTTGAGACTTAAACTGATGAGAAAATAAGCATCCAGAATGTTAAATATCTGACAATAAAAATTCATTTTAAATTATGTCAACCCATGTGCCCTTTGAATCAGTATTGTTTATTTGTTCTAATATTATTGTTTACTCAGTTCTTGTCTTTTTTGATCTATTTGTGGGTGCCACCCTGTTCTCCACTTTTCTGTGTAATTTCACACTTGACCAAAGAATAGGGGAACTGAACAAAGCTGTTGATATGTAAATAACAGCTTTGAAGATGGAAGTGCCAGATTGTTCCTAAACAGAAGAAAAAAGTGCAGTCGTTTCAGTTGAATATCTCAATATATAATTTCAATTGCTTTCTAAAATAAAAAAGGCTATCATCTAGATTTGAATTTTATACTGAGCATGAGAATATTATATATAGCAGACTGACAGTCATCCTGATCATTTCTTTTGGTTTTAGAGTATTCCAAAAATATGTTTGAATCTCTTGTTGTGCTTTAAAGTCTTTACATTTGCAAATTCAAAGTATTTTATAAAGCAGAACTTAAGTAATCTCTAATCCAGAAAATAAATTAGGTTCTTTGACAAGATGGGAAGACAGATACATTAATAATAATAATAAAATACTTTCCTTTAGAGAATCAATTTATTTTTTGTAGAATTTAAGTGATTAAATTCCACTTCCTTAGTAGGATTTGTTGACCACCCTCTATTATGAGAAACTGAGTGTAATCGCAAGGTATCTAACAGAGTTTTGCTACTCAAATGTGTTCAAGGAAGAGCAAAATTGACAAAAATTGTGAACTTGCTAGGAATGCAGAATCATAGGCCCCTCCCAGACCTAATAAGTCAAAGTCTGCTTTTTAACAAGACTCCCAAGGTGATACGGTTGCCGGAGTTAGTGGATAAAATGAAAGATTATCCCGCTAAATCAGAATTTCAGATAAACAATGAATTTTTTTTTAGGACATATATGTCCTAAATATCACATGGACCTTATCCTAAAGTAATTGTTGTTTGTCTGAAAGTAAAATTTAACTGGGCATCCTGCATTATCAGGCAAACCAATAGGTAATTTGTATTAACAGTGAAGTATGAAAATGGTCAGAAAGCAGTCTTTCAAACTGTGTATAATAACCCAGAGTCATGGGGTGGGGATAGGACGGTCTGTTAAAACACATTGCTGGGGTGGGCCTCCCCTGGTGGCACAGAGGTTGAGCGCTGGGCTGCGAAGCTGTCCGCAGCCTCTACAGTGCCGGTTCCATCCCCGGCCGTTGGCAAGGGTCCCACATGGTGCGCAGGCCTCTCCTGTCGCGCCTGCTGCTCCCCTCAGCAGTGTGTTTTGTCAGTCTGCCTGTTCTGCTCCCCGCTGGCTCTGGTGAATTCTCTCACCCTCCTGCGCTTCTGACTGTACCCAGTGCTTGTATAAATAAATAAATAAATAAATAAATAAATAAATAAATAAATAAATAAATCTTAAAAAAAAAAAAACACAACACATTGCTGGGGCCTCCCTGGTGGTGCAGCAGGTAGAGCACAGTGCTGTGAAGCTGTCTGCAGTCTCTGCAGTGCAGGTTCGATTCCTGGGAGATACCCACATGGCACGGCAGACCTCTCCTGTCGTGCCCGCTGCTCCCCTCCGCAGTGCTTTTGGTCTGTCTGCCTGTTCTGCTTCCTGCTCTTTCTCTGGTGAATCCTCTCACCCTTCTGTGCCTCTGTCCTATAGCCCAGCTCTTGTATAAATAATAAATCTTAAAAAAATAAAACACATTGCTGGGTGGCAATCTCAGAACTACTGGTTCTTGCTGGAGTCCTGAAATTTGCATTCCTGAATAAGTTCCCATATGAAGTTCTCTCTGCTGGTCTAGGGAACACACTTTGAACCACTACTAGAGAGCACCCCTCCTCTAATGTTTCCCATTGTAACCAGTCAGGGAGCTTCAATAAAATACTGACGCCTTGCCAGAGATATTCTGCCTTGATTGGACTGAGGTGCAGCCTGGGTACAGGAACATTTCCAAATTCCCCAGGTGATTCCAATACATCACAAAGCTTGACTACTATTGCTTTAGAGAATAAGATCTATTGAAATAAGCCAGAAAGAAAAATAAAAATACCGGATGGTTTCACTCATAGCAGGAATTTAGAAAACCTAAATAAGGGACCAGGAAAAAACCCAATTATAATAAAGTAAAAATCAAAATCAAGAAGCAACTATAAACCAGAGATACACTATGGGGCGGGGGGGGGGGGGAGGAGGGTGTCAAAACAAGGTGGGTGGGAATTGTATGGGGACTATAACCAAGATGACAATGCATACATTGTGCAAAAATGAAAAATGATGTAAAAAATGTACAAAATAAAAAGAAATCTGTTCCCCTCCTCTCTTCCTATATTTAAATACCTGGGTTAATTCTATGGCTTTAGAAAAATTATGTAATATTACTGATGAATTTATTTTACAAAGTTTTTATTTATTTATTTACTGGTTTACAACACTGTATATGAGAATAGGTTCATACGATACCACAATGTAAAAAAATTTTTTTGACATAATCTTGATGTTAAAGGTCATAAGGAAGACTTATGATTATGAGATCCTTTCCTTATCCCACATAATAAACACATCTTCCAGTTTCTAAAGATGCTTTGACTTTAGGGCTGTGGCTGACCCTGGAGCAAGGCCAACTTTTTCCTGGAGAGAGCAAACAACTCATATGACCCATGCCTCCCATAGGCAAACTAACCAGTCCACAGAGCATTCTAACCATCTCTATGATGCTGCTTTTACTCTGGGCCATTTCTGCTCTAATCATTCTGGAGCCAGGTACCAGGCAATTAAAGAGAGTCTCCATTTCCTAGAGTTGAAATTAATCAGAGTGCCCAATTTAAGGCCACTCACCCTGCTTCACCCGTTCTTTCCTGTGGACATCACAATAAAGATTCTAGACCACATTGTCTCTTACTTTGGATCCACCCCCTGACCAACCCAGTGCTCCCCTGCATGGCCCTGTGTTGTATGCCATGCCTCTTGTTTCTAGGGATCTGTGAGCATAAAAAAATCTCTTCCCTCATAACAATAATTCCCATGTCTGTGTGTCTTACTGTACATGACTTAAAGAAATCCCAGGGAACCTTTTAAACACCCCCCTAACTTACTGAGATTATATTAGATTTTCCCTAGAACCCATATGTCACTTGAAATGGACTGGAACGGTGGGGAAGGTCATTAAACTGAGGCTCTCAGATAATAAAATTTAGCCAGAAGAAAATTCAGTTTTCTGTATGGTTCGTCTACACAATATTTGGTAACATTTGGGTGATTCAATTTTGTGACTTTTCTTCCAGAAGTCAGCTGTCATGTGGCCATCAACCTCCACAGAGATCTTCAGGTCCGTGTAGGCCCATATTTCATAGAAAGATATATTGCAGTTTTCTCAAAGAATGATGTAATCATTCTGAGGCTGCATCTCACAGCTGCCTCCCAGGTTGGGAAATGTGGAGGGCAGAGTTTCTGTGTACAGTTCAAGGTTATCTGGAAAACAAATTCATCAGGGCTCACAACCCCTAGCCCATTATGCAGTAATGCATGAAGTTCTTTACATCATCTTCCCATTGAGTCATCTGGTTTTATTTTGTATTTGGTGCTTTTTGACTAGTTGACTAACTTTTGAAAATTTGGCAGCAGTTTCAGATTCGAAATGTTAAGGACACTGAGGTTCTATTTATGACGACTCTCAGCTGGACAAAAGGATGACCTGGGGTTGCCCTTACTCACTGGTTTTCATAATATTTATTTCATTTGCCCAGCAGAATGTTTGCCAGGCAAATATCCACTTTGTGTTCAGTAGACAATAGAATCGTGACAACTCTTCAGTAAGGAAGGAATAAATTGAAATGCTGCTGGGAAAAGAAGAGTGTGGTGCCTGGAGGTGGGCCCCACGAATCTGTAATACCTTTGTGATGCTGCCTTTAATTCCATGGCTCTAGTCTGATAAGAGATTCAAGCAAGTACTGCTTCTTCCTTACACAATTGCTCTGAATTGTACTCAGGACTGGTACACAGAATAAACAATTGATTACAGACTTGATGTAATTTTTAGTGTGTAATAGAGAATTTGAGAGGCCTTTATCCCTGGTTCTTAGGAGGGAGCCTATAAACCCTTGGAATTTGCAGAATGACAGGAGTGTCTTTGTTTGATTTATGGTGGGCTCCTCAGACCATGCTGGATGCTAATGAGATGACTCAGCTGGGGGCTGGAAAGCAATCTTGTGATTAGAGGGTTGAGGCTTTGAGTCAGGTGGTCTCAGATCTACCTCTGGAGAGGGTTGGGGTGGAGTCTGGATACTGAGTAACCTCCTAGCCAACGATCCAAGCAATCATGCTGATTTAATGGAACTCCATGAAAAACACTGGGCATTAAAGCTGTGGTGGGCAATTCTCTGCATATTGTCACACATCAATGTACTGAGAGGGTAGTGATGGAAGTTGAGTTTGGAGTCTTCCCAGTCATCACCCCAATTGTTTTATTTAGATTTTATCATTTGCTATAATAAAACTGTAGGCACAGCCACAGGTGAGTCCAGTGGTTTCCAGGAATCTTTCTGGTAGGTTATTAAGAGAGGATGGGGGTATCATTACCCCCACTGAAAGGGTTAGGGTAATGTTTGAACTTGTAGCCAGTTGGTCAGAAAATGAGGATGGCCCTGAGAACCCCTTTACTTGTGACTGGTATCTCAATTGAGGGTAGCCTGTGAAGGGCTCTGTCTTTAACCCCGGGGCATCTAGGTATACACATGACCTAAGACATTCATATTCATTCTCTCATTGTCCCCCTTCTAATGGACAACGCACATAGTTTAGGATATTAAACTCCTTATTGTACATACATTTTATTAGCACACCTTTCATGCTTGTTCACTGCACATCAATTCTGCCAAGGATTTGCTTAGTTTCTTTTCCAAGGTGTTAGGTGGGTAGTTGGCACCAGTTCTCTCTGAATGGGGGGAGGAGACTCCCACTATGCATTTTTAATTCAGAAGATTAAAAAGAGAGTCATGATAACAGAGTGTGTTGCTTTCTTTTTGACTGTTGCAGCAGACCCTGTCAAATAGGACCAAGTAGCTGGGTGATGCTGGCAGGAACTGCAGCATTGGAAGGACAAAGCTAGTGGGATCATGCTGGTGAGCCGACAAGACTTTTGCAAGCAGAATAAAATTCAAACAACTTTCATGGCCAAAGGGACCCTCTGTGTCTGACTTAACTTTGTTTATTTTCTGACATGGTGCATAATGCTCCATCACATCGGGCCTCCTTCCTATCTCACCCACTCTGCACTTGCTCTTGCTGCAGGTCCTTGGCATGTGCTTTCTCTGAATGCTCTTTCTTTAGGAACTCAAATAAAGCCTCTTTCTCAGCAAGTGCTCCAGTGTCACTTCTCTTCCGAGGTGGACCTTTCCATAATTGCAGAAGCCCCACCCTAGAAGTTCTTCTTAGCTTTTTACTTGGTTTGTTTTTCTTGTAGCATTTATTGCTACAGATATTAGTTATTTATTTCATTACAATCTTGTTTCCTGTTTCTTCCTCTCTCACGTATATAACTTTAACATAAGTAAATGACGACAGGCACTCGGTCTAGCTTGTTTACATCATATCCTTGGTGCACAGAAAAATAGGTAGAATATATGGAACAGTAACTGGCAGCTATCAGTGAATGAAGGACTGAATGAAAAGCATTTACTATGTGCTCCTCGCCGTGGTAGGTGGTATGAATCCTACAGGAAATGTCTGACACTCATCTCCTCTCGTAAAAACTTAAGGAATACACATACACAAGTGAGAGCTCCAGCTATTTTTGTGGTTGTTTCTACTCTTTAATAGGTGGTGTGCAAGGTCCTGCCCTTGGTTTCTCTTCTGTCTACTTCATGGACCCAGCCCTGCCCAGACTTCTAAGAATATCCCTACACAGCTGATCCCTAAATTGTACCCTCGAGCCTTAAAAAAAATTAATAGGCCTGTTCTCTTTTTTATTTATTTCTAAATTAACATTGCCTCTGAAGAACATTCTATTTCTATAAAATAGAAACCAAAGAGGAGAGTAATGCAAAAACTGAAAGAAATTGGAAAACATTGTATAGGAAGATAAGATTCAGAGCTTCAAAATTTACTAAAATCACACCATGAAAGAAAAGGTCATATCAACTAGGGGAAAATTACCAATCAATGGTGGTTACCTATCTCAAAAGAAAAAAATACAGAAAGCAAAGAATTTAAAGCAAGATAAAATTTATCTAATTTGAAATCAAATAAAAAGGCCATAAGTCCAGCACCAAGGAATATTCTTGCATTGGAATTTGTTTAACACCCTAAATTTAACCAGCTTCAGTACCTTTTTAAGTACCGTCCCATACAACCTTTAGAAATTGAGAGTGTGGGGCCTCCCTGGTGGCACAAGTGGTTAAGCACTGCACTATGAAGCAATCTGCAGCCTCTGCAGCATGAGTTCAATCCCTGGCAGGCCAGGGAGAAACCCACATGGCACAGCAGACCTCTCCTGATCTCCTGACTTGCCCGCTGCTCCCCTCAGCAGTGTATTTCAGTCAGTCTGCCTGTTCTGTTCCCCACTCTGTCTCTGGTGAATCCTCTCACCCCCCACACCTCTGGCCTGTATCCCAGCTCTTGTATGCATAAATAAATAAATCTTTAATGCCTAACTTTAATGCCTAATGTTTTGTAAGGGAGTATCTTAGTATTTCTTAGAATTAGACTATGTTAGAGCTACAAAGAAACCTTCTAAAAGGTATTGTTACAAATCAAGGACTCCATTTTATAGATGAACAGACTGAGGGTTTTATTCTAATAGTTGTATACTTCCTGTTCCTGGCCTCACCTGACACCCATGTTCTCATTTATTCATTCCACAGGTATTTATGAATATACTAAGAATAAAATATGACTAAGATTTATTACCCACTTTATTTTAAAGATTTATTTTATTTATTCATACAAGAACTGGGGTCCAGGTCAGATTGCATGTGTGTGGGGGTATGTGTATATGAGAGGATTCACCAGAGACAGAGTGGGGAGCAGAACAGGCAGATCTACTGAAATACACTGCTGAGGGGAGCAGCGGGAGAGAAAGGAGAGCCATGTGGCTTAACTCCCTGACACAGAATGCTGCAGTGCTTGGTGATAGCTTGATAGCGCTGAGACTAACCCCTGCACCACCAGGGAGACCCCAGATTTGTCTACTTTAAAGGTGCTAATGGTCAATGATGTATTGCCCAAGTCATGTTTCCTATTCCAGAAACATATAGACTGAACTAGCATAGATTTTACCTCAAGTCCAATGCAGATATTTATAAATGCTGGTAAAATGTAACCATCTTTTTAAAAAGATACAGAGGCAAGTTTGAAAGAAGAGGTTGTGGTCAAATTGGCAAAGTCACAGACTGGCTAATAGACTCATTGTACTGAGCCTGGTACTCCCTACAATAAGAGAAGGTATGTATGAGAGCCAGGACACTGCTTACATAAAGCTAGAACTCTAGAATAAAGATCCTTTCCATATAAGAAAAGATGGGAAACATTCTTTCCATACAAGTTCAAAGAGGACATGTATGAGGTTGTTGATTGCTAAATTACTTGTTATGTGGGGAGTTATAGGACACTTGAATGCTGTTGCAGGAGCAGGAATCAACCAATAAGAGGGACAACAGGTCAGCTAATTTTTGCCCCTGGCTCTGGAATGTGGCATCAAAGGGTAGGAGCTGTCACACTTGATAAATAAAAGTCTCCAGGCTGACCCAACCATGGGTGTATAGTATTAATTTATGCTACCCTTACCCTGGTAGGAATTCTAAACAAGGACAAACTCTAAATTATTTTCAAGTGTGAAAGCAAAATGCCTTTTCAGAAAAAAGGTTATCAAGAATTATAGCAAACATGTACTTGAAAGATTTACTAAAAAATGTACATCAATGAATTTAGAAGGAAGGAATGGAATTCAAAGCTCAGTGGTGAATAAATTTTTAAATTGTGTTAAAATCTAGAGATGCCTTAATTGAAACCATAATCATGATCCAATATAAAAAGAGGGTAGCAAAAAATATGTACAATTTGAAATAGAATAGACAGGATTTGCTAACTCTTCATGGGGAGTTAAGAAAGAGGTAAATTTTAAATTAAGGAATAAAAGTTGATTTGGAATTTAGCAGGCACAAGGTGAGAATTTTCAAAGGTAAGCATCCCAAATATGATGGTATATGGATGGCATGTTCTAGAAACTGCAAAGTAGAGTACAAACCAGGTGTTTGCTGAGAAGTGGTAAAGAATAGAAAGGCAGGTGCTATACCCAGTCTTTACTTCTCAAACAAATGTAATCAGCTAAGGTATAGGGAGATGCAGCAAACATGAAATTAAAACATAATTTTAGAAATAAAAATACAAATTTCATCATCATTATTGCCAAGATTGTTTTTAAAAATTATTTTACTATTTTTCAAATACTTCAACAATTTCCTTTTCCCTAGACCACCATAGGGGTTTATTATCCCAGAGACTACAAGAAGTGACCTCAATTATGGAGGTAATTTTTTCCGTTTCAGTAATCAATAATATTTCAGTTCACAGTTAGAAAATGGCCTAAATAGTAAACATGTCTTGAGAAAAGGAAAAAAAGTATTGATTAATAATAGTAAAAGATCTAAGACATCATTTAAAATAGTGAGAATAAAGTTATAATACACAGATGCAAGAACTCATTGAAGAACCTGGAATTCATTTTCTATTTGCTACAAATGCTGCCTGCCTAAATTAAAAAAAAAATACTTAGTCACAAAAAATTTCAAAGTGCTTTATTTAGATGGAAGAACTGAGAAATATGTGGTCTTATGAGAATTAAGTTAATAGGCAGAATGATTTTCTCTACCTGTAATTCAGAATGAAGCATTCAGAGGAGAATGCTAGGCTGGCAAAGTATACTGTAAGGAAAGTTGAGTCTGAGTTTCATTATCTGAGTCTTTTTCTCTCTACCCCTTCCACTTGGCAGCCATTGGTTCATGAGTCCCTTGTATTTTCCTTAGGAGAACTTGCTCTTTGTGATGATTTCATAGGCATACTCATATTAAATGTCAATGACTATTAAGGGTTAATAGGATGTCTCTTCCTGCCAGTAAAGGACAGTTGCTGCACCTCCCACCGCAGTGATCTTAGGAATGGCTTTCGCCACGGTCCCTAGATCGAATGGCTTTCGCCACGGTCCCTAGATCTGGCTGGGCACCAGCGCGTGGTGGGAGAACAGCCTGAAGCAGAGGAAGTGCAGCAGAAGCTCCCTGAAAAGACAGAAGCTTATCAATAGATAACGACCACCAAGAACCACTACTAGAATGCTAAAAATCCTATCCCGTCTTCCTAGAACTACAAACTTTAATCCCTTATCTGTCTTTCTAAACTTCCTCCTTTCTTCTATAATGGTCATTGCTTGTTATGTAGATCACCTCCCTGATAGTGATAGACTGAGCCAGCGAGCAAGCTAATTTCTTTGATATTCATTCCTGTGCTTTTAGAAAACATATATATACTAGTCACAAACTTAAGAAAAATTACACTCAGATTTTCACTCTTGAAGTGTGTCTGTTTGTCATTTCTTTCGCCGACTCCCTGACCACCCTGCACGCTTCTCTCAACCCTGAGGTGGCCTCATCGTCTACTGCTGTGCTGGTCTGCGGCAGACAGTGGTCTAAATTTCTTATTCTTAAATGAGGAATTAGACCAGATGGGCCTACTAGACATTTCATAAGGCATTGCACCCCCTAAATGCTGAGTATATGTTCTTCTCAGGTGCTCATGCAACATTCCCCAGGGTAGACCACATGCTGGGTCACGAAACAAGGGTGAGAAGGTTCATGAAGATTTAATTCATATAAAGTGACTTCTCTGATCACAATGGTACCAAATTAGAAATCAACCAAAAAAAAAAAAAAAAGAAAGAAAGAAAGGTGGAAAAAATCTAATACATGAAGAATGAACAACACACTAATGAATGACTATTGAATTAATGAGGCAATCAAAGAAGAACTTAAAAAATACCTGGAGACAGACAAAAATGAAGATATGATCTATTAGAACCTATGGGACATAGGAAAAGCAGTAATAGAGGAGGTATACAGCAGTAAAGGCTTACTTCATGAAACAAGAAAGAGTTCAGATAAATAATCTAACTTTATACTTTAAGGAACTATTAAAAGAATACAAAATGAAACCAAAAGCCAGTAGAAAGAAGGAAATAATAAAAATCAGGGAATAAATAATCAATAGAAGTCAAAGAGACAGTTTAAAAGATCAGTTAAAACACAAGCTGGTTCTTTGAAAAGTAAAGTAAACAGACAAAACTCTAGCTAGACTCACTATGAAAAAAAGAAAGAAAATCTAATAAATGGAAAGAGAAGCAAAAGAGAAGTTAGTATAGACAGCTCAGAAATACAGAGGGTCATAAGAGAAATATTATTTACATCTTCATGGCAATAAATTGGGGAATTTGAAAGAAATGGACAGTTTTTAGAAGCATACAACCTATTAAGATTGAATTAGGACTAAATAGAAATCCTGAATAAACCACTTATAAGCAAGAATATTTAAACAGTAATCAAAAGTCTCCCCCAAAATGAAGGCCCATGACCAGATGGTTATACCAGTGGGTTCCACTGAACCTTCAAAGAGGAATGAACACCTCTCCTTCTCAAGCACTTCCAAAAATCTGAGGAAGAGAGAATGTTCCCAAATATACTTTATGATGCCAACATGGCTTTGGTGCCAAAAGCAGACAAGGACATCACAAAAAGAAAACTACAGACCAATATCCTAATGAACACAAATGCAAAAATACTCAACAAAATCATACTGAGTTGAATTAAACATTTTTAAAAAAGAATCATACATCATGATCAAGTGGGATTTATTTCTGGGATGCAAGGAAGGTTCAACATATGCAAATCAAGCAGAAGTAGAAAAAAAGGACAGAGCTCAGTGTTCTCTGGTAAAGGATTATGGGTGCTTTGGTGGCATGTGTATTGTGGTAACAAACATCTGAAAAGGTGTGAACATATTCCCTTAGAAGTATACAGTATTGTAAACCAAAGTTACCTCCATAAATAAAATAAAATAAAAATCTTACTGAAGAATTTGTAGCATTAGCTAATGAGGGAACATGAATCTTCATCTTGGACATTCCAACAGAACTCTACTATTCAACACATAGATCCCAACTTGTATCTCCTAGTCAAACATATGGATCTGAATCTGTTTGCAAAAATGAGATCCTATTTTCTCTTCTGGATCAGTATCAATAAAAGCAGTATCTGCTTGATGTGTCACAATTTCAAATGTCATACAAGTATGTTGTTTCTAACTTAATCTGAATTAAACCACCATTATACATCCTCAGAGTATCAATAGCAAGCAAATGTAGATAGAAGAAGATGAACAGCATGAGTTCACAAGGACAACTTTTGTTGTTTTTAAGCATCCAGATTCTGAAATTCCCAAGAGATGAGTATTTATAGATGGATACTCAATTTAGTAATCTGGGTCAAATGTACAGAGGCTGGACTGTTCCAAACAACCCACCAGAGAATTTTTTTTTTTGACTATTTTTTTTTATAGAGGCATATTTTATTTATTTATTTATTTGTTTGTTTATACAAGCACTGGGTACAGTCAGAAGCGCGGGAGGGTGAGAGAATTCACCAGAGCCAGAGCGGGGAGCAGAGCAGGCAGAAGGACCGAAGCACACTGCTGAGGGGAGCAGCGGGCGGCAGGAGAGGTCTGCACACCATGTGGGACCCTCCTCCGGTGGCCGGGGAGCAGCCGGGGATTGAACCGGCGCTGCAGAGGCCACGGGCAGCTTCGCAACGCAGCGGTCAACCGCTGCGCCACCGGGGAGGCCCCCACCAGAGAATTTTTAAGGCTTTATCTTTTACTATTTATTTATTTATTTTTTTATTTAAAAGATTTATTTATTTATTTATACAAGCACTGGGTACAGTCAGAAGCGCGGGAGGATGAGAGAATTCACCAGAGCCAGAGCGGGGAGCAGAGCAGGCAGAAGGACGGAGGTACACTGCTGATGGGAGCAGCGGGCGGCAGGAGAGGTCTGCGCGCCATGTGGGACCCTCCTCTGGTGGCCGGGGAGCAGCCGGGAATCGAACCGGCGCTGCAGAGACTGCGGGCAGCCTCGCAACCCAGCGCTCAACCGCTGCACCACCGGGAGGCCCCTTTTACTTTTTAAACATGATGTCAAGATATGAAATACATCCTATACTATCATGTTCTTAGATGTCTCTACTGAACAAAACTTTTTGTCTGGTTATAGCATAGAGGTTATAAATATGAAAAACAATTTAGATTAATTTTTGGTTCAGTGTCTTGTTTGTTTGCCAGAGATTCTCAGATTTGAGTCTCTTCACCCTGGTACTGAAATGCAAAGTGATAGCAGAGCAAACAATTAATTTTCAACACCACATGCTAACTATGTACAATCACAGCAGGCAGCACGGGCTGGGTTGGAATGGTTTGCTTTTCTCCAGAGATTGGTGGAGGGCAGACAGGGCTGTCTGGAGCAAACACTAGGGAGAGCAGACAAAGGAGCAAACTGACTTGGGGCTGTCAGAGGTTATCTTAGAAGACAATTAAGACAAATGATCTTTAAGCATCAGGAAACAATCTTAGAAATCACTTCTGGCAGAATGAGCAATCACGCTAGGATTTGATGATCAACTCCAGAGGGACTTAGAGTCAGAGTTCAGGCAGTTGTATAGACTGGTACAAATTTCTAATAAAAAAGCAGAAGATGTGTATTTGTTGGTTAAGAACTCTAGGCTGTTGTTTCCTCTTAAATGAGGACTCTTAACCATTTTTTGGAGAGGTTGTGGAGCCTCTGAGAAGTTGATGAACATCACAGACTCTCTTTCACGAAAAGCATACAATGCCCACACAGAGATGATGTATGGCTCTGTGCTATCATTGAGCCAGTATTGTCTATCCCCTACCCCAATCCCATTCCTTCCTCCTTTGACATTCAATACATTCATGACTTAATTCTCACCTGCCATTTTGAAAATCAGTAAAAACCTTCACTTCAAGTTTTTAGTGGCACCTGAAAAAGGTGCTTCAAAATCACAGTAAAAATGTCACCAAAAGTAAGGAATCTGAAAAGCAAATGCTGTGAATTGATAGTAATGTTACAATATAGGACTGTGATTTGTTTATTCTTCTGAGGAAATGGAATCCAGATTATTGCCTATTCTTGAACCTATATCAGGACAATTCTTCTTGGCTGTCATCCCATCCTCACCCCCATTTCCATGCCCAACTACTAATTAGCACTAATTAATTTAGTGATCTTCCCATCCTATTGCAGAGGACCTGACCTATTACTCATTACTAAGGTGATTATACCGTCCAGGCTATCATAAAGTTGGCAATTACAATTGAAACTAAACATTGATTCTGGCTATCCACTGGAAAACATCAAGGAAAGAATCTACATTCTGTATAAATACTGCTTTTGAGAACATTTGTCTTCAACTAATTTGCATTAATGAACACTGGTTAAAGTAGGCATGTTTACAAGCTGTGAAGGTGTAACCTTATCCCATAGTAACTCTGAATTGGAGCCAAGATTTTAAGCAGAACAGACAACTATTTCGCCCATAAGGAGCATTCATCACTTAATATAACTGGCAAAATCCAGATATTTTCAATTACAATAGTCCTTATTTGGAAAGCAAGCACATTGTTCATGAATTATTTGCAAACTCAACTATAACCCAACTTATGTTAGGAATCAGCCAGAAACATTATTATATTATTTTATAAAGCGTATATAATCCTTAAATATCCCGAGAAGTTTATTTTTAGTAGTTATAAAGCATATTTTAAATAACTTTGTGTTTTTGTATGCCTAATCATATAAATAAGCACAGCCATAACAACAGTAAAACCAGAAAAAAACTACATTCAGATACTGCACAATTGTGAAACTGTTTAGTTTTATGTGCAAATTACACAAATACAAATAAAATTACATAAATATAGATTACATATTTATTATATAAATTTATATTTATATGAATTATATATATTTACATATAATTTATATATATAAATATACATTTACTTTCAAGGGGTATGACTTCCAGGAAATCAGTAGTACTTTTTTTTTTTAAAGATTTATTTATTTATTTATACAAGCACTGGGTACAATGAGAAGCGCGGGAGGGTGAGAGAATTCACCAGAGCCAGAACAGAGAGCAGAACAGGCAGAAGGACCAAAATACACTGCTGAGGGGAGCAGCCGGCGCGGCAGGAGAGGCCTGTGCGCCATGTGGGACCCTTGCCCGCTGGCTGGGGATTGAACCAGCGCTGCAGAGGCTGTGGGCCGCTTTGCAACCCTGCGCTCAACCGCTGCACCACCGGGGAGGCCCCAATCAGTAGTACTTTTACTGTAGCAGTAATGATGGACACTGGGCAGAATTCCTAGCATTGAGGTCTTCTGCATCAGAATTCTCCTAAAAAAAATCTCTGACATTGATCAGAAATAATTAACCATGGATAGTGTGCTAACTGGTCTCATTTTTGACCACCATATTTATCTCTATTTCACTTGACTTGGAGAATATTATCTCTATTTTCTCAGTTAGAGACTGAAAAAGAGGAGACTGAAAGGGTTGCTGGAAAGCAGAGGACAGTAAGATATGAATTTTAAAACCAAACAAATTCTCCTATGTTTTATGCAGAGCACTTTAAAAAAAAATATGTAGGGAGATGCATGTTTCAGTAGAGAATGTACCTTAACATTGTCATGGTTCCTTAATAAGAAAAGCTAAATTGTAATAAATGAATATGTGGTTGAATTTATCAGTAACAACTCTTGGGACTGAGCCAAGGTATCTGATAAGTTCCCAGTTCTCCACTAGCAATACAGGTAAAAAAAAATCTAAACATCTTCAGAATTTCTTTTTTTAATGATAGAGAAGCACTAGTGTGTGTGTATATGCACACACATAATAGTTCATAACATGACTAACAGGGAATCCAAATGAATAATATTCTTCAGTAAAATGTTCCAATATTCACACTGAATTGTGTAATTGTATAATTAATAAAGACTATAAATAATCTCACATTGATTTTGATCAAATTTTATTGTCAAGTGAGTTTTGGTACAAAATTTGGGAAATTTTTCAGTCCTCAGTATTGTTGGGATTTTGGAACTGCAGATGAAGAAGGGCTTGATTCTGTATGGATGTAAGGAAACCCTTTCTTCAGCATTATATTCTATAAATAGAAGCAGTAAGTAAGCAACCTATCAATTTATCTGATTTACTGGGAAACTAATTTTTGTGAAATTAGAAATTCAATCATTCCTGTCCAGTTTTGGTTATATATCTAAGTGGTATCCTTTAAGAACAACCTTGTTGACATGTGAGAAAACCTGGAGGTTAAATGATTGACAATTTGTGTAGTAAATGACTATGTGTACGATGCATGCCCTCTGCATATTCCTAGGCAAACAGTGATATTACCACTCTCCAAAGAGAGCTGGAACTTCTCCTTAATAAACTAATGCAATTAAATGAACTATTCCACTGTATTTCACATTAGGAGAGACCATGAAGACTATAAAAGTCAGTCTTGCTCAAGTAGGAATGGGCCTCAGCTTGGAATTATTACCAAGTACCCTGGATGAGTGATGTGCAATAAGTTTGAGAATCACTGATCTAGACCATATCTTCTTGTTACAACTTCATCTTTTTTATATGTGGGAGATCTCTAACCAGACTCAGTCTCAAGGTTGCTCTACCAATTCTTGTGGGAAATGGGAAATTATTGCCATTTTTTGATAAGATACACAATGACTTTCATGAGTAAAATAATAAGTCTTGCTGGGAAATGCTGTGATGCCAACTGCTTGTAATCAACGTACTTGTAACAGACTCAACACTTATCTATAGCAAAGCACAAGACATAATCAAAAAGTCACTTCCTGGTGACTGACTCTTATTTATACAAATTCAAAATATTGTGTTAGAAAAATGGAACTGCACTCCTGGATGCTATTTAAAATTCTGAAGATCGTAGATTGGGGAGTCTGTGATTTAAATAGCCAGGGTGGTAGAAAGTGACTATAATTTGACTATGAATCATGGTGATGCTCACAGGAAGATTGTGACAAGGAGACAAAGGGGCCCTGCTGTCCATTATAAACCACCGAATTGCCTTCAGATAAATGCATCTTGTCCTTTGAGTTGAAGCCACCTATCAAATTTCCCCCGCAGCCGGCTTTGTTCACAGTAATGAAAATGCACTTTGTACAGTACAAGCTGCCTAATTCATTAGCACAAGCTTGCTGGACCACCTGCCTGGTTCTGAGGGGAGGACAAGGGAGAAAAAAGTTCCTATTTTTTCTAAAATGGCTGACCTTTATTTGAAACAGTTGAAAATCTTCCTAGTTACAGTGAGAAGTTGTGTGCACCATGCAGACAGGTAACCCTCTAGGCTGCACCCCAGCAAGCTAACACTGATTTCTTTTTTAAAGAGGTAACTATCTCAGGCTGCATGCTTGGTACTGAGGACGCAGGTGATGGTCACGAAAATCTCATCCAGCTTTCTTCTTGCAGACACAAACACGTATCATGCACTGGCAATGCAGTTTGGATTCTATGGTTCCAGTGTTGACATGGTGGTAGCACATCTAGGCTCTTACAAATAACTTTTTCAGGATGGCTATACAGATAGGAAATGTTCTGACAATTCTTTTAAACAAAAATCTGAAAGCATCATAGGACACAGAAGTCCTTCTTTTAGATCAGATAATTTGTTACTTCATCTCAACACTCTCTGGAAGCAAGGGGACTCTGGTTGACCTAGTGTGAGTGATAGTAATGGGAAAATGTTTTGAAATGGTTGAAGTCAGGTTTGCTCATAAGAAGAGCGAGCACAGGCCATGTTGATGTACTCTCTTGGCTCTTATTTTCACCAAATGCTATTTATTTTATTGCCTGTACAGGTTCGGGCCCAGGCTGGCAATCTGAAGTACTTTCAAAATGGTAATGCTGTGTTTGCAGTCTTAATGGACAAAATATCATTATGCCAAATCTATGTTAGAGTTGATAATGAGGCTGTTTTTACATCTTAAAGGAGTATCTAATTACTAATCTAAATGTTGTCTATTCCAGATTGTAGATGATAAATACTCCATAAGCAATCTTCCCAATCAGTTCAGCAGCCTGGGAAAGGAGGGAGGCGAGTCGCCTTTAAGAAAAACCAGCATCTATAAAAAGAGCTGGATCAAAAGTAGACGCCTGATCACACACCCACTGTGGTTGGGCTGACAAAAATAGCCACTCGCACAGATTTAGTTCACTTCAATGTCAGGCTTCCCCCTCTAACCACCCTGCTTCCACCCCCTCCAGCTCCTTAAATGATTTCTGTGGTGCATTCAATGTTCATAGCAGGTGTCTGAGAACCATGGGCACCAAACGCAGGGCTCCATCAGCTCAGGCTGCCAGCTCAGAACTTTCCTCCTCCTCACTGTTTAAACAGACACCTTCCTGGGAAAGGATGGCTTTTTAGTGCTAAAATCTAGAACGTATGTAAAGGTGCCAAGCACTGTACCAAACGCGTTAGTACATGACTTCATTGCGTCCTCCAATAGCTCTTTGAGGAAATGATGCCTTAGATAAATGTCATTCAAGGGCACATATTTAATTTAATTAGTGGCAGAGCAGATTTTGAACCCTGCTTCCAGTCATGATGCTCTGCTGCCTGTCTGATCAAGAATGGCAGACTCCTGTCTAATGCGGGACTGACAGAGACTATGAGAGCAGTCTGGATGATACCCCTGTCAGAGGCATTACCTACCTGACTTCTCTGTCTCCCCAGTGAAAACACAAGTACTTTGAGAGCGGTGATTTTATTTTGTGCCTTCAGCATCCAGGACTGTGCCTGGGTGTTGACTATACTGAACCGATAATATAGAACAAGTAATGCATAAATAAATTAATGTGTAAGAGACAGAATAGGGAAAAGGGGATGGAAGGAAGAAGAAATGGAAGAGGGAAGGCTCTGCAGAGGTTCAGGTGACTGCTCTTTACCATGGCCAGATGTTACACTAAGAGCTCAAACTTGGGCCTCCCAGGTGGTGCAGCGGTTGAGCGCTGGGTGCGAAGCTGCCCGTGGCCTCTGTGGCGCCGGTTTGATTCCGGCTGCTCCCCTGCCACCGGAGGAGGAGGGTCCCACATGCAGCGCAGACCTCTCCTGCCGTCCGCTGCTCCCCTCAGCAGTGTACTTCGGTCCTTCTGCCTGCTCTGCTCCCCGCTCTGGCTCTAGTGAATTCTCTCACCCTCCCGCGCTTCTGACTGTACCCAGTGCATGTATAAACAAAACAAACAAACAAACAAATAAATAAATAACTAAAACATGCCTCTATTAAAAAAAAAAGAGCTCAAACTCTATTCATTACATTTTTTGTGTGTTTTTAAAAATTCTATATATTTTTACATCATTTTTCATTTTTGCACAATGTATGCATTTTCATCTTGGTTATAATCCCCATACAATTTCCACTTGTAATGTCTAGATGTCCAAATGTTTAAAAAGGAACAAGCCTAATGTTGTCAAATGCTTCCTAGAAGCCTATAGGCTGCCACGCATCATTGGTGACAGGAGGAAGAGAAGACTGGCTATATGACCACAACTTGGAATGCAAAGCAAACTCTGCCTTAAATTCATGTAAAATCTGGAGTTTGAGCTAGGACTGATCTCCACTGCAGTGTTCACAGATTCTGGCTAAGGAGTAGCACCTACCAGCTAAAGACCTACAGCTTAACACATAATAAACTCTGCCTGAATAGACAACACTCAGGATGTCAGAAGAGCCATTATGCAAACAAATTGCCCATTAAATGTGAGCAAGATGACCACCTTCCAAAAGCAATGACACTTTGTATCAGAACCTATGGGAAAAAGGCAGTAAGGAGCCTGGCCAGGACTGGTGAAGTCCTGCACAAGAATCTGGAGAAAAGGGGATTTGACAGGGCTTACATGGGCCTAAGCCAGGTTCTGGTGCTAATTATGACACATGAGGTGCTAATGACAAGCAGTTCTGGACCTGCCCTGGGTGCCTTCAGAGTGGTGTGAAGACTTCTTGTGAAGTTTTTTGGGGGAACCCACCCACTGATCCCAGTCTCAGCCTTTAATCTTCAGAGTTTGTAGCTGGCTAGGGGGGACTCTTCTATCCTCAAGAAATGAAAAAAATTGCTATTGTCATACTTACCTCTGATGCACTCCAGCATCTTTGGGGAGTTCTCTCTCTTCACCACTGCAATTTTTTTTTTTTTAAGATTTATTTATTTATACAAGCACTGGGTACAGTCAGAAGTGCAGGAGGGTGAGAGAATTCACCAGAGCCAGAGCGGGGAGCAGAGCAGGCAGAAGAACTGAAGTATACTGCTAAGGGGAGCAGCGGGCGGCAGGAGAGATCTGCGCGGCATGAGGGACCCTCACCCAGTGGCTGGGGAGCAGCTGGGGATCGAACTGGCACTGCAGAGGCTGCAGGCAGCTTCGCAACCCAGCGCTCAACCACTGTGCCACCGGGGAGGCCCCACCACTGCAATTTTTGGGGGATCCTTGCTCCTGCATGCATATTCTTTTTCCTACCCCTGCCAGTTTCATGCAGAGAATCACCAGCTTTCTGAGTGGAGTCCTGGCCCCTTCCCAGGTTGCCAACCTCACCTTTGGTCTGTTTTATGCTTATGCCAGGTGCCTTTTTTTTTAGCCAAATGGGCATATGCTCCTACAATTTTTTAAATCAATGAAGTCAGTGCCTATCAAAAAAAGGGAGAAGTGGTCCTCCCCTGGTGGCGCAGGCAGTTGAGCGCAATGCTGTGAAGCTGTCTGCAGCCTCTGTTGCACTGGTTTGATCCTGGCCTGCTGGCGACCTCTCTTGTCTCCCCCGCTGCTCCCCTCAGCAGTGTATTTCATCAGTCTGCTGTTCTGTTCCCCACTCTGTCTCTGTTCCCCACTCTGTCCCTCTCTCACCCTCCCGTGCATCTGGCCTATAGCCCGGTTCTTGTATAAGTAAATAAATAGGGCCTCCCTGGTGGCGCAGGTGGTTGAGTGCCACACTGTGAAGCTGTCCATAGCCTCTGCAGCTCAGGTTTGAGCCCCGCTGGCCAGCGAGAATCCCACATGGCGCGGCAGACCTCTCTTGTCTTGCCCACTGCTCCCCTCAGCAGTGTGTTTGCTCAGCCTGCCTGTTCTGTTCCCTGCTCTGGCTCTGGTGAATTCTCTCACCCTCCTGCGCATCTGACCTGTACCCCGGTTCTTGTATATATAAATAAATATTTAAAATAAATAAATATATATATAAATAAATAAGGGAGACAAAGCAATTCCCAAGGCCAACAGTTTAAAAGAAAACATCTTTTGTGGGAAACAAACAAAACACCCTGCACCAGATAGAATCAACTTCACGAAATGGCAGCAGTGACTTCCAATTGAAGCATCCTCTTGGCATTTGAAAGGGAAGAAGAATCAGCAAGGAACTCAAATCTGTGTGAAAACTTCTTCATTCTGTGAAGATGAGTTAACTATCCTCATTGGCACTGCCAGATGCCAATCTCTTCAACAGAGACTGTCTTTAGGCAGTTGGATGCTAGTAAGCCAAAGTGGTCCCAGAAGAGCACCGTGGTAGAATCCAACTCACCAGGCATAATATTACAGAATCCATTTCCAAAAATCAATTACCTGTTCAAACACAGAATACTTTTTCTCAGAAGTTCTGTGACATATATTGATGTGTGATGTGTTTTCCTCTTTTCTTCTTACCTCATTTCTCACAGTTGTCCTGAGAGGAGGTGACCTTATCATCACACATTGCCCAAGAAGCGAGGGAGGCTGAGAAAGGTTAAATGCTGTGTTCACACTCAAATTGAGCACTGTTCTTACTTGCCAGTAAGTGCTGCACTGCATCTCCATCATTTGTCCTTGAGCAAGTGGTCTGACTCAAATTAGTTCCTGAACTAGTATCTTTTCTATGAAATATCTTCTTTTTTGTGAAGTATTTTTATAAACATAGTAACACTTGGCTAATGGGCAAACTCTCTTGGCAGATACTTCCATGTTTAACATACAATGATGACTGATGTTCAGAATAAAGAGTGTGAGATTTTGAAATGCTTTCTGAATTGTTAAATAAAGAAAATTAAATTCTGCCCAATACAGGTTTTTGTCTTCAGTGCATTTTATTGTGTGCTAATTCTTAACTAAACAATTCAACATATATATATATACACACATATATATATATCATTATAGCTATATAGCTATAGATACAATGAATATCTTGTAAGTAAAACATACTCTATGAAAACATAGCATAATATATATGTGTATATATATATACATACATACACACACACACATATTGCAAGTTATTTTCCTCTTATTTTCTGCTTCCCACACATCTACCTCCCAACCAATCAATCCTTACAGTACTGTTCTTTGAAGAGTGAATGTCTAACAATTGCCCCAGAATCACCAAAGTTCCACATCTCATTTCTGGCAGCCATTTTCTAGAGGTCACAGGGGTGGCACACCTCAGAGAGGTGGGAATGGGTAAAAGATTTCCAGATCAGGAAATGTGGCTGGAAATTTTGGCCTCCTGGTTAGGGAAGCTACATCTGGCATCACTGTTTTTATAAAAGGGAACATGTCTTTTTGATATGAAATTTCCAAATTGTTTATAATCTAAAGGGGTTTGTTGTGGTAAGAGTTATCTGGTGATTTCTTGATAATAAGGCTAAGGAATTGGTTAAGTTGGCTAGTCTTTAGAAAATCAATCTTGAGCTCGATCAAATCTTCTGATTCAGGTGTTTGGAAAAAAGAGGCTATATTCTTTCTTTCTATATACATATTGCATTTTATGTAGGTGATTTAACTCTGCCATTTTATCTTTGGAGATTTGGTACTGAAAGTAAAAAATATCTAAAATAAAACTAATTGCTTTTTTCTTCAAATTTCACTGTTCATTGGAAAGGCAGAATTGCAAAAGTGACATTGATTGTTAAGAAACCAGGACAAAAGAAACGAATTAATTGCTGAGTTATTGCCTTATTATATAGCAGTAAGACTTTGCTGGATTAAAAAAAGGCCAATCACAACAGGTAAAATTTAATCAATCATTCAGATAAGTATTATATGCTCTGTTCTTTCTTAATATGGTTTTAGCATTCAATTGACATTTCACTTGAAATTAATACAAATTAATCTGGATTTTATCAAAGATTCTTTTAGACACCCAATTTAAAATTTATTGAAATAAGTTTGGAATGATGGTTGGCTGCTTAAAAATAAGGACAGTCTGAAGGAGACAAGTCAGAAGCAAACCGGTGAATGTTCTTTAGGGTCCAGTCAGTCTTAAAAACAGTTCAACTCTTCCCTTCCCATTTATGCAATTCCAAAAATTTTGCTATTAATGTAAACATGGGATCTCCTTGAGGAGAAGAGAGCACTGGGAGATTCTATTTGGGGTGATGTCTGGTGTATCAAGGAGGAACTCTAGACTAAAGGTCAGTAACAACAATAACAGATGCAGAACTACAAGCAAAAATTCCTCTCCCCTTGCTTGCTCAAGAGTGAACTTAGAGTATTGAAAGTTTACTCTTTGCCCTCTATTAAGAATCAAGTATTCTTAGGAGATGGAGTCATTTCAACATGAACATTTTTTGTGCAAAGAAATTTGATAAGGGCAGGGGGCATTCCAAAATATCCTCAGATCATGGGAAATTTTGGAGGGTTGCATTTCATTGCAAATGTGTCTTTCTCAGTGGAAGGAAACACACCAAGTACCTCTGACAGGTCAGGATAATGACCTCTCTGTCACTTTGTATTTAAGAGTTAGTATTTTAACTTTAAGGTGCCTGTGTGTCTAGCTGAAGCTCCTAATAGGTTTAGAATTTAAAAATAAGAAATAATTCTACAGAATGTTATTCACTTTATATTCTTTGAAGAATAACATCAGGTACAGATAGGTTGCTATTCTACCTGCAACATTTTATGTTGCCTTCTTTATCTGGAAAATACCTCATGATACTTCTAGACCTGTCTTAAGTGTTACTTACTTTCTAGAACTCCTCTTTTTTTTAAGATTTTTTATTTTTATTTATGCATACAAGAGCTGGGTACAGGCCAAAGATGTGAGCGGGTGAGAGGATTCACCAGAGACAGAGTGGGGAGCAGAACAGGCAGATTGACTGAGATACACTGCTGAGGGGAGCAGTGGGTGAGACAGGAGAGATCTGCTTTGCCATGTGGGTTGCTCCCTGGCCAGCCGGGGATGGAATTCGTGTTGCAGAGGCTGCAGATTGCTTCTTCATAGTGTGGTGCTTAACCCCTTGCGCCACCAGGAAGGCCCTCTAGAACTCCTCTTTTGTTACTTCCCTTCTTCCCCTTAAGCTTACAGGCTAAGTTAATTAATTAATTATTAAGGTATTAAGTAAGATACAACTAATTTTACCAGAATGCTCTTTTATACTTCCACTGCAGTGTGGAACACATCATACATTATATCATAGATATGTATTTGCATCTGCTGGTCCCACCAGACCATCGAGACCTTGAGGCTATTGCTCATTTTGTATTCTAGAGTACAGCACTTGAGATGAAATGCATGTAGGTATTCATTGAGGGATGTTCGATCAAGTGCTTCTTTCTCTATAAACTAGTCCCAAAAGGTCATTCATTCATATAGTTCTTAAAACATAGTTCATTATTAGTATTACAGAGAATTGGATCCAGGCAACAAAACCAGAAAGCAGTATTAATGGGTATGAGGTCAGTGCCATTTTTCGGTCAGCCTCTCTATGAGGAATAACTAAACATTGCACTACCAGGCTAAATGAAAATATTATGAATCATGCAGATTTTGAACCAAATGTCACATCAACAATCATGGAGCTAATGTTTACTTCTTCCCTTCCAATTTAAAAAGTGAGCAGAAATATCAGAAGAATGGAGTCAAATTAAGAATAGGCATAGCAGGGACATTTCTAAAAGCCCTATGATTGGAAGATGTTGGAGATCCCTGAGCCATGCAGTGCTGAGACAAGGAAAACATCAAGGTCATGGCTAAAAAACATCAGCCCGGGGTCGGAGGACTGGCCCCTGTACAGACCGGGATGTTCTTTCTTTTGTCTGCAAAACTATGTTTGGAGGACAAACTAGATTAGAAAAAAAAAGAGAACAACATGATTGTGTAGAACCTTGGTGGTGAATGGGTGCCCAGACAAGGCCAAATGCTAAGAGAATGCTGTGTTGTCTAGTAACTAACCAGGAGGGGAGGGGGGCTGCTTGTATCAATAAAAATGGGTTGCACTGGGCACTTGGGACACTTGAGCACAAATGAGAGGCCTTGCGTCCCTGGCTCCCACTTAAACTCTGTTTCGTGTTGATCATTTATTGGTAATTTCCACGGCTTAATCAGATTTGTCTCTCAACCCTGTTCACTGGAGCTGGACTCCAGCAGGAAAACAAGAGTTAACCTCTGCTCTTTTGTATAGTTTCTCTCCTGCAATGTGATTCAGGTGACAGCACAAACACAACTGCCCCAAGAAAGAAACAGTGTAGTCTTCTGGAGTTTTGAACTGGTTTTCATGCTTCCCAATTTAGTTTAGTTTTCCTTATATTTTTAGGAAAATAATTTAGGTATTTAAATAAAGTTTAGAAATGTACAAAATGCATTGCTAAGATTATTATTTATGTGCACTCTATAAAATATTCTTTAAAATAGCTAAACTCTATTATAGAAATAATAACATCTTTACTTCCTTTTTTTGATAATGAGAATAATGCATCTTCAATATACTGTTGTATATTTTCCAGTCATTTTTTATAATCTCTGCCTATTCTTTCTTGTACCTTAGTCGGCTGAGAAGTTGAGTGCTTCCATCCATTTCAGACAAAGTCTACGCAACTCAGGCATCCCTCAAGGTTTATGATAACTCACATAGTCTGTGACAATGCAAGAGAACAAAGCAATTGTCCCACCAGAGGTTTCAACCACAGCCTTGCTAATTAGGTGCAGAATTTTCCAGTATTTCCAATAAGGATGCCAGAATATAAGGACTTCATCTATGCTAAGGTTTGAAGGTCAACGAGAAATGAAGAGACCGGCAGCTTTATGTGGTCAAATTGAATTTAAATCACAGTTAGGCATGCGGATGCACTATTATAACATGCTTTGTGACAAAAAGAAGACACAGAAGAGAAGCTAAAGTCTTGCTCAATGAGCTTACTGCAATAGCCAAAGGAAATAAGGCTCCTACCCTATATTTCTGAATTTGCAGTGTAGTTGCTAAAATATTTGCTATCGAGACAAATTTTCAAATTCTGCACAGATTAAATAAATGAATGAGTACACTGGGGACTTTAAATAGGTCTATGGGGAGGTGTAAAGACACCGAATCACATCGTTAAAACAACTCATTCTCTGTTTGAAATATTTCTCTTCATTTCATTTCTACTTCTAAAGGCCTCTTTAGCTCATTAAAACATCTTTCTGTATCTACTTGTGAAAGATTTCCTGGATCTTTTTTAGCCTACTAGTCATTTCATCCAATGAACAAAAATATCTGGAAAATTGGCAAGTGAGTAGCAATGAGATAACAACCAGAAAGAGTGCAAAGAAAGCATTTCCATTAGGTTGGCCTCATGTTGCTTTGGAAGCCTTGAACTCTGTCTCCTAGTTCATTAAAGGGCTGCTGGAGCTAAAGCTCACTGGGACTCTCAGCCATCAGAGGAAATGTTCTTAGGTTTGAGAAACCACCTCCTTCATGACTTCTTTATTTTCAATGTCACTCCCCATGGTGGGTTACATTTCATTAACCAAAAAATGTCTTAATTTATTTTTCTGATTACAGAAGTAAAATATACTTAAAACCAGAACTTGCAAAATATGGCAAAACACAAAAAATAAGAAAAATAACCTGAAATTTAGTCACTGAGATACCATTATTTATTCACACTTTCAACTTGTATGTGTCTAAGTAATTAAGTTTTTTTTTTAATAAAAATAGTACCATATTTGATTCCATTTTGTTGTCTGCACTTAAATGTAATATGTTTTTTTTTTCCCCACAGACCCAATAATCCACATCTGGGTTGGCCATCATTATATCACTGATATCCTATTCCTGGGCATTATCTTGGTCAGCTTAAGCTGCTATAACAAAATAATATATATCAGGTGAGTTGAAAACCAGATAATTGTTGTCTTTCAGTTTGGGGGCTGGAAGTTTGAGATCAGAATGCCAGCAAGGTAGGGTTCTAGTCAGGACCTCTTCCTGGCTTGGGGACAGGCACCTTCTTGTTTCATCTTCACATGGCAGGGAGAGAGAGCGAGAAAGGGAACAAGCTATACTCTCAAATGTCTTTTCTTCAAAGGTCACTAACCTTTGGAGGGTTCCAACCTCATTTAAATCTTATTATGCCCCAAAGTCCCCAACACCAAATACCATAGAATTGGGGGAGGGGAGGGAGAAGGACAATTCAGCCTGTAGGTAATGTTGTGACAAACATTTTGGGAGTTTATCTCTGTGAATATAACAAACTTTTCCTTGGCATGGATTCACAGAATTTTTGGATGAAAGGATATGTGTTGCTAGAGGCTTTTTCCCAAGTTAATTTAGGATAGCCAAATTATAGTCTCAGTTCATTCAAATTTAGCTTAGTTCACACAAATAGTTACTAATAGTTGCTCACTATGTGTAAGTTACTGTAAGTACCCAAAAAATGAGATAATTCTTGCTCTCAAGGAGTTGACAGTCTGGATAGAAAGAGGAGGGATGGAGTGGGGTCAAGCAATCAAATAGTGAGAGTTGATGCCTGGTGATTTTCCTTCTGCCCTCCCTCCAGAGCCAGTTCATTTCAGCAGGATGCATAATTTCATGATGTTCTATACATATTGGCAGTCTGCCTTCTAGAAAGCTTATAATGCTTTTACCAGCAGAAGAGAGGGCCCACTTCTCTAAATGTCAGTTCAATTTTGAACACTTACTGAATTAAACTGAACTTCCATTTGGCCCCCATCACTAAAATTCCTGTTCTCCTACAATTGTTAGTAATCAATTTTGCTGTCTCTCTATTCCTTGAACTATTCCAAATGGGGACAGAAATATTCTTCATTAGGGAAAGAAGATAACATAATTACAAGTACCCTGTTCTGAGGTACAGTGAAGAAGTAAACCTTCAGAAATTTTAAAAAATATTTAATATTTCTTGCTTACATTTAGTTTTGGAATAATATGGCTGCACCATTAATGCACCAAAAGTTCAGTTTTCCTTTCTTCTTTAATAGATAAGGGGAGCTATTGATTTTCTATAGATGTTAAGGCAACTAAATCTTAATTTTGTGGAAGTAATTGTAACATCTGCAGGGTTTAAAAGGAATGAAAAGGAAAAAGAGTAAAATGTCTTTGGTGCTAAAGTTCTTAAACCTAAACCATTTCACTGAGTAATTAAGAATTTTGTCAGAATGCTAACTGGTAACTTCCTAATATAGGGAAAGCAAAGATATATATATATATATATATATATATATATATATATGTATACACACACACATATATGTATGTATTATACCTTACACACACACACGTGCTTAATGTGGGTTTGGTATTTGTTGGAGTCTTTTATTTATATTACCACAGGAAGCTGCTTTATTTCTTACAACTGTCCTAGGTAGTAAGGCTACCAGATTTGGCAAATAAATATATGGAAACCCCGTTAAATTTGAATTGCAGATAAACAACAAACACTTTTTTAGTATAAATATGTTCTGTGCAATATTTGAGGCATACTAAAAATTGATATTAATCTGAAATGCAAATTTAACTTAGCATTGTACATTTAATTTGGCAACCAGAGATAGACATAGAGACTCACATTTTACTTCCCATGCTATGAAAATGAAATGAGAAAGAAATCAAATAAAGGTGCTACTGTCTTGAAAATTCTAGATTCCACAAATAAAAGCATTAGCTCTCCTCCAACATTTAAGATATTATGGCATATTTGGCTTGTTATTTTTTGTCTTCCCTCTGATTTAAGTTTTTTTTTTTTCCCAAAATGATACATTCACTGTTTTCTACTTCTAGACCAAGGCACACATTAAATGGAGAATAGCTATAAAACTAGCATTGAAATATTAATTTGTTTAAAGATTGATTTTCCTGGCTATAACCACTCACTCATATTTAATTTACAGAACTGTGGGTACACAATAAAAATACAAAACAGACAGTGACACACAATATCCTCAAGTAAAACTATAAATTATGGCAACACTATGACAAGGCAAGAGGCTAATTGGGAGCAGAAAAGGTGAAGCACCAATTTGCAAGGAAAGATACTTAGCACCTGAATAAAGGAAGGAGCATGGGAGTATTACTTCCAAAATGCAAAGTATTGGTTAAACACAGAGTGAGGTGTTACTCCTAATCTGCCCAAGTGAATGGATGGTGCTCATGGCATGAATGCATGTATCAAGACGACACTCTGGCATCTAACAGTGAAGTCTGGTAGCCTCTTGAGAGTCCAATGAGAGCAATCTGGGTCAGAATGTTCCATGACCAAATGCCCTGGGATGGCCTTGGGAAATTCTACTCATTCTTGGTTCTCATCAAGAACATTTGTTCAACTGACTTTGGAATGCAAAATATGACTAGGACCCTGGCCTTTTGCATCTTGGGCTCCCAGATTGTGATGCTGGGGAAGAAATTCTATCTGGTATTTGGGACTTAGTATGAGCCAGGAGTTCAACTATTAGGCAGAGGAAGGAATGTCAGCTGGAGCCAAGTCAAACATCAAAGAGAAGGAAGAGCCCTTTGGGTTGCCCAGGCACTGGGTCATAGGACTTTGGGGTTCAGGGAGCCCATGATGTTGACAATTGCTGCCTATGACACTGCACTTCTGTAGGGATGGGAAGGTGTCATTGAATAAGCTTTGTAAAGGGATTGTTTTTATAATTAAGATGAGGAAATGAGGGTGGACAGTGGGGTTTGGTTTTTGAATGAATATTAAGGTTTTGAATTTCTTTAGTTTTAGTTTTACCCCAATTTAAATAAGTCTTAGTACAAATAAATACATCATGCGATGCATGCTCTCAGCATGCATGAATGCAATCATTCAGAAGCTCTTTTTAAAGTAAGGCATAGAGGGCGAATAACTGAAGAGGAGTCTTACTTCTACATATCTCCCAGTCCAATTGGCAATTTAATTAACTAATCATTTCTTAATCAAACAGTATAAAAAGCAAAACTTCCATATTACTAGACATATCAAATAAAGTCCTTCTCAGTCCTCTCAGACAAATGTAAATTTGCCATGCAATGATATGTGCTTTTTATAATGTCACTAATGTCAAAAGAAATAAGCTGGCTCTTCTAAAAGCTTCAGGCAGTATAATTTTTGGAGTGACTGGTGAGAAAAAGATGGAATTCTTTATTGAATGAAATTTTCTAGACACCTGGACAAGGAGAGCAGGAGTTGGCATATGCACAATGTCAGGCATTCTCCACAGCAGGTAGAAAATGAGATTGTTGAATTTATTAATTAATAACACTGTATTTAATTTAGTTGACTTTGCCAACAGAAATCCTGGAGGTTTGTTTTAATATGACTTCCTAATTGTTCAGAAACAACAGAGATCATCTTGGATTGTACATATCTAGAACAAAGCCTTCTTTCACAGCTTGTGCCTAGAATCATTTTGTCCATTTAGTCAATCAGCGTCCACACTATAATCAGGAACTATGCCAAGGTGAACAGAAAGAGACACAGAACCTGGCCTTATGGAGCTTATAATCTAAGGAACAGACAGGCACCAATTAAATGACCGTATAAAATGCAAGTAGAAAGGTGGGACTTGTTGAGAAATGAATGGGTGTAAATCAGGCAAAAATGGTGGGAAAAATTCTGAGTAGAATGCACAGCCCAGAGGTGGAAGCACATTCTAGGGGTGTAAGGAAGGCCCTGAGGCTGGAGCAGAGAGGGCAGTTGGAGGAGGCAGACAGCAGTTCCTGTAGGCCTCCAGGGGATATGTCTTAGTTGGACAAGTAATGAGAAGCTAAGCTTGTGTTTCAAAAAGGTTGGTAGGATGGGATTTACAGTTTTGAAGTTTACTGTCCTGCAGGGTGGAGAGCACCCTGGCAAAAGGCCAGAGTAGACACAGGCAGGCTGGTGAAGAGGTGATACTGATCAGATGGCATCTGCCAGTCAGGGTAGATTTGACAGGGAATGGAGGTAGGGACGACATGGTCACATTATGGGAGCAGTGAGGAAATATCAATAAATCAAGAGGATCTGAGGATAGATTCTATAGATGCAATAAGAGGCCCCAGGTTTCCTGCTTGTACAATTGTAAAGAACAGGTTGTGTCACTAAGACAGAAAACCTTGGCAATAGACAATGGAGAGGAGAGTGTTTTTGGTCTTGGAAAGGATGCTGTGGGCATTCCAAGGGATTATGTTCAGCAGGCTGTTGTGTGTACAGGTTCAGAGCTTAGGAGAAGATGCACAGAAGCCATTGATTCAAGTTTCTGTTGCCCGAGGCATGTTAGAGAAGAAGTTACATGTTTGCTCTGTGGAGCAGAAGCCAAAAGAGCAGAAGGCTTCAAGTCAGAGGATTGATTTGAATCCCATTCTGCTACTTTGCAGGCTCAATGTCTTCACCTGTTAATGAACACAGTCTGAGTCAGAAGAGTTCAGGTGTGTAAATGGCAGAATCCTGCACCAAGGTTGAGTGGCTCTGTGCTATCCTTGAGCCAGTATTTTCTCCTCCCTTCCCCCACCCCTTTCCTCCTTTGACATTCGACACATTCATTACTTTATTCTCAGATTCTTTAGGGAGCAGGATACAGTAGTATCAGTTAATTGTCACACTTCATGCTAGATAGTGAGACTATGGCTGGAATAAAGTGGGAGGTTCCTTGCCACCCTGGTGCCTTTGTTTTAAAGCTCATTCTCATGTTATAACTGAATAGTTCACCAGAAAATTAGAAACTTTCAGATTAGCTAGCATAGCTTAGGCTTTAGAGAGTCAGAGGGAGGAAAGGTTAGAATGAGAGTCACAAAAATAGCAGTATACACCAGAGGCAGTATGAGCCAGGAATGGGTAAATTTGGATGATGAGTGTCCTCCTCTTTTATTTGTTCCATTGTGTCTCTAATGCAGGTATATCCTTCCTTGGAGATAATGACAAAATCCTAATTTGGGGTGCTTTAGATTTTGAGGCTAAGGTCAAATGGAGCTTTACTCTCTCATCCCCTTCTATGAAAGATCTCACTAAACTACTTTTACTGTATCTATACACACACACACAAAAGATGTCAAGACTTAACAGGTATAAAAGAAAAATCCTTCAATGAATTTATAATATAAATATTTAAAAAGTCATAAGACATTTATAATGAGAGGTATTTAGATTAGTTGACAATGTATAGTGTTGGGGGGATATAAATATATTATTGAGTACTTTGATACTGAGATTGAGTACTTTGACAAATAGTCAATATTCAAAAAAAATGTTTGCTGGGCCTCCCTAGCGGTGCAAGGTGTTAAGCACCACACTATGAAGCAATTCACAGCCTCTGCAGCACGAGTTCAATCTTTTGCCATCCAGGTAGCTTCATACATGGCGCAGCAGACCTCTCCTGTCTCACCCGCTGCTCCTCTCAGCAGTGTATTTCGGATGGTCTGCCTGTTCTGTTCCCCACTCTGTCTCTGGTGAATCCTCTCACCTCTAGTATCTCTGGCCTGTACCCTGGCTCTTGAATGCATAAATAAATCTTTCAAAAAAAAAGTTTGCTAAAGGACTGAATCCAGCCTATGTTCTTGCACTCATTCAAGTGATTTATATCATGTCTACTATGTGCCAGTCATTGTGCTGGGCCCTGGAAAATGTGAAGGTGAATAGGACCCATGGCTGGGTACAGGAGAAAGTGCTTGCTAACAATTAAGCACAATCCAGTGTGAAGAAAGCTACAAGAGAGAATAAGGATACAGTGGAATGGGAGTGCAGTGGAAGAAGTGATTACATATGATGGGGAGAGAATCTGTGGAGGAAGGAAAAGTGTTTATATGGAGATCGATTTGATTGTATGAGATTTTGGAAGAAGGATTTATTTGAAGATCAGTTTAAAGACTTGTGCATGAGAAACAACTGCAACGTGAAGAACTACAGCAAACTACAATGCTAAGTTCCAGAAAGGTCTGCTCTACAATAGAAGAGAAAAAAGAAAGATAGATAAGTGTCACCCACACACGACAAGTACCTCCTGCTCTCCGTCACCAACTAACTCGGTCTCAGTGGACTTGGCATCTAATGTGCCTCCTTGCCAGGACCATGATGTTGGCATAACATGAGAGATTAGGGTTTACTTGTGTCTAGAAGTTCAAGAACTAAAAGCTCACATCTCAAGAAATATATGACTGAGGGTACAGTTCCTCAAAACCAAACCGTGAAAAGTGCAGGAAGGTGAAATGGATGAGTAGCTCAGCCTTGGTTATTCAGTGCTTTGAACTTTACTTTCCTTCAGTGTGAAGGACCACCATCTTGAATGCTTCACAGTCTGTATGCTGCAAAATATAGACCAGAAAGGCTGGCCATCTTTTGGCCTATTTTCTCTAACCATTTTTTCTTGGTATCTTTTCTAATAAAATTCATTTTATAGGGTTTTCTTTTCTTTTCTTTTTTTAAGATTTATTGATTCATACATACAAGAATCTGGGTACAGGCCATATGCGCGGGAGGGTGAGAGGATTCACCAGAGACAGAGTGGGGAACAGAACAGGCAGACTGATGAAATACACTGCTGAGGGGAGCAGTGGGTGAGATAGGAGAGGTCTGCCGCGCCATGTGGGATTCTCGCCACCAGCTGGGATCAAACCCACACTGCAGAGGCTGCGGACAGCTTCTCAGCACTGCAGTCAACCACCTGCGCCACCAGGGGAGGCCCTAGGGTTTTCTTTTCTTGACTCATTTTTCAATTAGAATTTATTTACATTTTCCATTCCCTCCTTCTGTCTTCCTTTTTTCTCTGTCTTTCACACATACACACAAACATATGCACATATGCACACACATATACACACACAATGGTACTACAAATGCCAGCTGCCCTTCCCTACTCATGACTTCTCCCAGATATATTTAACTGAGCAAGAGTAAAGGAGGAAACTGTTTAACCCTCAGGTCCCAAAGTTTCTTTCTACTTTTCAACTAAAATGAAAACTGTGGGAGGACATTTATAATGACTTACATAGATAGAAAATTAAGGTGTAATTTAGATTTTTTAAAAGAAGATATATTTTGATGGGAAAATCCCAGCTAGTCTATAAACCAAGCCAGTACGTATTTTTAAAATACATGTATTTAGCAATAAATTCAAGAACATATTTCAGTAGAAGAGGTAATAGATGAGAAGAATGTCATTATTCTCTATATTTTCAAAGATTAATAAACTAAATGGTTTTATGTCTGGTATCCCCAAGAAAAATTAGTCCCAGGGAATAGAAGCGCAAGGACCATGTCTTGCTAATGCTTTCACTGTTCCACAAGAGTGTCAGGAATTATTGGAAGCTGAGTTCTTTCTTATGAATGTGGCTGATACCATGGATTATGCAGAGCTAGAGGGTAAAATCAAATGGAGTTCAAAACAGTAATTAGAGAGAATATTCCATTTATTCCTAAATAGTAGGTATTATTCCAGGTGCAATAGATCAGTTAAGAAATGAACACTAATGTCTGTTACATTTCACATCTCACCAGAGACATTTCAAATCTAAGGATATAGGGAGACTACCCTATCCTTATCTTAACATTTGCGGTACATAATCAAATCTACTGAAAATGAGTAAAAAATTATCTCACTTTATGTCTTTGTCAATTTACGTGCATCACTGAACCTCAGTTTTTTATATGTAAAATATGAGAAAAATCCACAACAATAATACCTGCTAGATTTGTTGTCATAATGAATACTTTCCTAAGTAATTTTAAACATTAGAATACTAATGCACATAAACTTTAATCAAGGCTAATCTTTACCAACATTTCTGGCATATAATAAACATTCAATAAATGAAAGTTTTTTGCATTTTATTGTTAGAGAAGAGAACGACATTATCCAATTCAATGTTAGCCCTGGTCACAGAACAAATTTTGGGGGGTGTTGCCATTCTGAGTTAACTACGAGGCCAATGATTTCCAAAACTAAGTGCAGGCCACAAGATAAAAAAGGTAAGACACCTGCCACTCCAAAAGTAGGAGACAGCAATGAAACAGCAGTGCCCACTCCACAGTGGGACTCTGGGTAGGCAGGACAGCCTGCTGTGGGCCCTTGGTACGTTGGTATAGGGGATGCTCTCTCTTCTTCTTCTCCCTCCCCTAATCCCCTTCCCATTCCAGAATGAACTTGCTTATATGAGTCTACATAATACAACATAAGTTATGAATTACTTGCTTTTCCCTGTGTGAATTACACTTGTTATTAAATAAAAACAAATTAAAACATAGTTGAGCACCTATTTAGAGTAATATAAGTAATATATTAAATTAACAGTCCATGAGGACAAAGATCAGTTAGGGCAAGAACCCAATGTTTGGTTTTTGCACATGCTGTTCCTTCTGTCAGGCGATGGCCCCCACCCTCCTTTGCCAGCCTAATAAATGTGCCTTAAGGTAATATTACCACCCTTAAGGTAATATCACATATATGATTTCCTTTAAAGGTCTCTTGTGACTTTTTAAGAATAGGTACCATGGGCTCCTGTGCATTCTTTATCAGGGATCTTTTCTTTTTTTCCAAAGATTTTTTTTTTTTTTTTACAAGAACCAGGGTACAAGCCAGATGCGTGGGAGGGTGAGAGGATTCACCAGAGACAGAGTGGGGAACAGAACAGGCAGACTGATGAAATACACTGCTGAGGGGAGCAGCAGGCGAGACAGGAGAAGTCTGCGGCGCCATGTGGGATTCTTGCCAGCCAGCCGGTATGGAACCCGTGCTGCAGAGGCTGCGGACAGCTTCATAGTGCGGCACTCAACTGCCTGCGCCACCAGGGAGGCCCTATCAGGGATGTTGTTGAAGCTACCAATTTATGTATTTGACTCTTCGGTGAGAATGTACCATAGTGGGAGAGATTGTGTGCTGGGAGTTAGGAGAGAGCCTGGCACATTTAGGCAGTGTGGCAGCCATTCTTGAGAGTCACATGTATTCCTAGCTTTCTGCCTCATGGGCACATGGTGTGCATGCACCTCCTGGGCCACTGGTAATTGTGCTAAGCTGTGCAATGTGTTTTGGTCAATCAGTTGTGAGCAGAAGGGAAAGGTATGACTTCAAGCTGCAGTAGTCAACTGTTAGTGCAAGATCCCACACAACTCCCTTTCCCTCTGCTATGGGCATCAGCGAATTCCCAGATAGAGGATGCTGTATCAGTCTGTATCCTGGTGTGAAGATGGTGCTGGGCAGAGCCCTGAGCTGATCATGATGGACACATTTCAAGAGCAAAACCCAAATCTTCATCCTCAGCATTGTTTGTTAGCATAACTAAGCTCATCTTAATGTGTAAAGTCCACAACATTGATGTATTATGAAGAAATAGCTTTCTGGCCTGTCGCTCTGCTAAAATAGACTTGAGAGTCATTACAATCCATTACCTTTCAGGGAAACCCCTACTTCCGATTTAGTCTTTTTAAAAAAATCTTTGGAGATGACCAGGAATATATTTGTAAGTTTAATAATGTCGCAGTTAGGAAATTCTATTTTGTATCTAACCAGGGAGATGACATATGACATATTTAATATCCTTGGCAATACTGAAGTGTCCTCTGTGGCTTTATTTGTACTGTTGGCTCTGATTTATTGTGGGAAAACCACTGGTAACTGTGCTCAATGTGAGATTGACTGTCACCATTTCTGAGGGAGGTAGACTCAGTTCTTCTTATCAGTTCTTCTTATAACTAAGGCCATAGTCCCTGTATCAGTTGATTATTTGTTCTGGTTATCTGTACTGGGTGAATCATTCATCATTTCCAATCATTTTTTATTTGGGAGTTATTATAAAACCTGAAAGAGATAAGATATGTGAAACAAAGCAGAATATCAAAGTATTAGCCACATCCTGAAGCATAGGATCTGAAGAGAGTCAGAAGGTCTTGAAAGGCCTCTTGTGACTTTTTAAGAATAGATCCCAGGGACTCTTTACCAGGGGTTCTTTATCAGAGATCTTATGAATGCTGCTGATGCTGCCAGTTTATGTATCTGACTCTTCAGTGAAAAGTACCACAGGGGGAGAGATTGTGCCCAAGGCCCACTGACCTCAAGTTGCCAACATTCTTGTGTGTCTCTCTGGGGAATGAGTTGAAATTTAAGTAAGTCACAGGGGAATGGATTGCAATTCATTAATAAATTGTCACCAGTGAATGTAGTCCTGGGGACAATGGGATGCAAGATAAAAGAATTTGACAGTCTAGATGGGCTTCGAAAGATGCCCAAGACAGGCAAGCAAAACCGAAGATCATGAACATGTCGGAGTTACGCCATTGATAAGACAGCAGGTGGCAAAGTTAAAAACTCCATATTTTAACTTCACCCAGGGTCAGCTATTTTCAGCTATTTTCCATGGCTGAGCAACTATTGGACTATAAAGGGGACCTCCAGAAGAAACAGACCACCTGAGTACGTAATAACGTAAGAAGTGATTCCATTACAGCAAACAGACCTATACTTGACAAGATAGCTGAAACTAAAATAATCTAGCTCTTTAAGGTTAATCAAATTTCAATTAAGAAAATAGTTTCAGGAATCTTCATTTACCTTTACCACATGCTGATGAAAATTAATATTTTTGTTTGTTTTACAGCAGAAGAGCTAGAGACAGATTTTTCTTTTTTTCTTTCTGTAGAAAAAATAGTATTCCTACTTTTATTTTTCTAGACATATTTAACCAAAATATGCAAAGGGACACTAAATAACGTCAGTACTTGGAGAGGGTGATATTATCAGAAGGTAAACAATGTCATTTTTTTTTTAGTGCCTGCCGTTTTTTATTAGCTGTTCCTTAACAACCTGGCAGGGTAAATATACAAGTTACATATTAGGCTACTGATATTTGCAAGGTAGAAAGGCAATGGTGGGAGAGAGTTTGATTTCTAAAATCTCTTATATCACTAAGTCTGCAGATAAAAATAGGCTAGAGAAAAGAATAACCATACAACAGATTCACATTTTTTAAGCCATGTCAGACATTTGGAAACACATTACTTCCATTTTTATGAAACACAGAGGCAGAAAAATATTATTATGAAGCCGAAAGGTAGGAACCAAGTAAATCATCTGACCACATGTGTCTGATATAAAGCAGGTTTGCATTTGCTTCTCGACTGAGCAGAGAGGGGGAAAGGAAGATTCATGAAGATACTGAAAACAATAATTACTTTTCCACACGAAAAGGGTAAAATATCTGAATAATTAACATGGCTACAAAAAAGTTGCAGGAAGATCTGAGGTTTGTCCAACCCTCGATACAAGAAGTATTAACCTAAGATAATGCATCAGAAGATGGAGTCCCCCCAAATCAATGGCAACTTCCAGTCTGCACTCGACTATTGATTTTTTATGGTACCAGGATAAGTTATTTTAGATGACTTCAGCAAATTAGAAGGAAATTGTAGATTCACCTCCACTAGCACTTAGCTATTTCTTTTGCAATCATGATGTTGAAGTAATGCATTTGCCGAAGAATGAAGGATTTGGACAGATTACCCAAATCCCACTTTTCATGAAAAGTCACATTTCTTCTAACCACTGGTGCTGTGAGTCTTTCATTCGTCCTACAGTTCTGCTCTTCCTCCCAGTATTTTGCTGGGGCACTGGAAGGCTTAATGAAACAGGTTCTCTGGCCCTCCTGTTTCCTGTTAGGCCTTCCAATGGGGCACACTGACAGGAGGGCTGCTTCAGACTGTGGTGTCACAGTTATCTGTCAGCACCCCTTGCCCAGGGATCCAGTTCTTGTGAAGAGCTATCTTTATAGTCCTCTCTGAGTCTGGATTCTGGGTTCCTCAACTCTTCAGACCTTGGTGTGTGAATAGAACCCACTGTTCACAGCAATTGAGACTTCCCTCACCCTGTTCCACCTTTGGCAATAGACCCTTTGTTATACTTTCCTCAAATCACCCTAATTTGAGTGTGCTGTCTGGCCTTGTTTCCTGCTGGTGGACACCCTGATAATTTCTTTAAAAGTGAAAAATTGTATTTCCTAGGCCACATCTTGATGATCTGGAAAATGGAAGAAAAATATCCTTGAAGAGAAAAATAATTGAACCTGACTCAGGTGCCATGTCTCTTAAATAGTTCTTTTATATGAAATTTAAGTTCTGGATAGCCTCTTCATGGGACATGGGTTTTCATGGGACTAGCATGGCCATGTATGGGCTTGCATGCGTGAGGGAAGGTTTTCTGACATTGTCTAGCTTGTATCACTGACACATCCTCTTGTTCTGTTTTGCATATTGTGAAGTGGTGATGGAAAATAAAAACTTATGCAATCAAGGGCCTCCCCGGTGGCATAGCAGTTGAGCACTAGGTTTGCGACGCTGCCCGCAGCCTCTGCAGCGCCGGTTCGATCCCCAGCCACCCACGAGGGTCTCACATGGCGCACAGACCTCTCCTGGCGTCCACTGCTCCCCTCAGCAGTGTACTTCATCAGTCTGCCTGTTCTGTTACCCGCTCTGGCTCTGGTGAAATCTCTCATCCTCCCGTGCTTCTGACTGTACCCAGTGCTGGTATAAATAAATCTTAAAAAAAAAAACAAACAAAAAAAACTTAAGCAATCAAGCTAAAAAAAAAAAATGCTGTGCTTAAAGATCAATGATCTGGTAGCTAACAGAGAAGAGAAACAGCAATTTGGAGGCTCCTTCAGAATAGAAAGGGCACCCACCAACCATTCTTTATCCTTCTTGGGTTCCCAAAGAGAATTTAAATTGCAGCATGAGGAACCTAAATTAGAGACTTAAAAAAGGGCCACTTCTGTCCATGAAGATTATAATCTTGTAAAGCACTGACATGGTTAGTAGAGAAGGCTGTGAAATTACTTTCTCTGGAGGTCTTTGAGATTTTGGTTCTTACCTCTCTGGTATGATTTAGTTCTAACTTGCTCTGAGGGCAAGATTTGAGATTAGATAAACTTTCAAAAGTCTTTCTTAGGCCACAAAAGACTAATCAGAAAGCACCAACATTTACAAGGTAATGGCAGAAAGGAGGATCCAGTTGTATTAAACAAGCCCTAGAGCTGATCATGGGGAGTGGGCAGCACCAGCAGGAGCATGAGTCAGCAAGGAAGCAGACAGCAGCTCACACCCTAAACAAACAGATTCATGAAGAGGGACTGGAACTGTGGGCAGCATGATGGCAAGGTAGACTCATTTCTTGAGAAAATTTTTGAGAAGTATGTGATTATGAAGCAAACATGTGGCAACATCACTCCCCATTCTTCTGCAAAGGGGCTTTATATTGTACCAACACCTAAGCATGCTTTTCATTATGTTTGAGACAATGAAGAGACAGGGAATGTTTATTTTCCTGATTCAGGGATGTTTCACACAGAGTTATGTGCAGATGGAAATTACATGATTCAGGGAATGCTATAAAAAAAAAAAAAACCCTGAAAACAAAAATATTAAACTCTTTGCCTACATGCATAAGGAGAAATCTGACACCATGACACTAATTAGTAAATTACCTCTTTGGGGTTGGGTTATTGGAGAAATTAGACAGCAAAGTCACCTTAAAGAAAAAGCATTTCTTTCAACTGGGTCACTTGCAGACAACACATTTATTTTTTTACTTTTTAAAATAACTGTGATTGTTGGTGAGAAGTCCACACTTGTGCCACACCCTTGCTGTACTTCTAGCTACAGATCCATAGCTAAATATTAATATTTAGTAATCGGATTAGTGCTGCATATTATTTTTAATGGTGGAAACTCAGGACTGTAGCAAGTGAGAGAAGAGGAATAACAATCTTCAGAAGGCTTTTTGACTAATTTCAGCGGCTCCACCGTCCTGCGATGGACCAGCTCAGGCTCGATGCCAATGAAAGGTCTCATCAGTCCTCTTTTGGACACCATGGATGATTAGACAGCGTTGTGTCCACTTTTTCCCGAAATAGAAATTCTCAGACTGACCCTTTTCCTTTCCATTTCTGAGAGGCTCAGCATCCGGCCTCCAGTCCTTTCAACCCTGAGCCCTTGCCTAATCTGGCCCTGCTGAAACTTCCTTCCGATGACTCAGGCAACCTGTTGTACAGTTTTCTCCTGGCCTTGGAGGGACCGCTTGTGAGAATCTTCTCCAGCCACACCTGGTTTTTTCTCCTCCAAATGGGGAATGCCAGCTCTATGAGTGGACTTTCTGCCCCAGGCCTTTTACCAAGTCCCCAAAATATGACCCAGTTCAGGAATTGGATCCCTCTGAGTTTGAATCTACCTGAGTAACCTGCATATTGTCCCACGTATTTAAAGACTGAGCCACTTTTCATGCCTATTTTTTCCCATTGAAGGTGCCTGGTGCCATTATCAGTTGCTAGCTGTCCAGATAACAAACACTCATTGCCATGCTTTCCGTAGCAGACAAATGGACTATAATGCCTCTGAAATACCTCCTGCGCATCTGTCTGGATCTTGCACTGTCTACTAATAGTCACAGGTGCTCTGGTCTACTTGGCCTAACTGCTTTCTTCCATCAAAATTCATATTATGGGTGCTTAATGTCCACTGATGCACCCTACCTCATCTAAAAATGGGCATGCCAACACAACTCATTGAAAGAGATAATATGCCAAATATTTTATAGTCAAAGAAGAATGACCAGATATTAGCAGTCATATATTCCTTTCACTTTAGTAGTGCCCTGCAACCTTTATATAAAAGGCTATTTACTCAATAAATGCCATTGACTAAGTGACTGATAAAGTAATTCAGACTTGAACTCTCTCAATTAATTCTAGTAGCAAAGGTCTGCTTTTCACAGTCACTGACATCATCCAAAAATGAATTTTTTTAGCTGTAAGGTTTACATGTGGTATGATTACCTTCTGGCAGCTATACAGTGAGAATTCAAATGCAGACATCAGTCTTTGGCCTACTTCTAGAAACCTGTCTACTACATTTAAATTTTAAACATAAAATCAAAAGCAATAGACTTAGAGTGACATTAATAGGATGATGTTTGGAAGCATTATCTACTCTCCATGAATGACAAACCTTTCAATCCAATGCTTCCTCCCTGATTACAAACCATTTTCATGGGTAATTTTCAGGGAGTTTGATGACATCGTACTTTTGACCCAGAATTACTCCTATAAACTATCTGAGAAAGCTATTACAGTTGGATTTTTTTTTTTTTTTTGGCTATTCTTTGTAGTGAACACTGGAGCATGGCCCAGCACTCCCCTACCCTGGCTTCAAGACTGATACACTCATCTTAGTGGCTGAAAGAATTGACAGTCAGCAGACATTGAAGGTCATGTCTCTTTTCTGGGGGCAGCCTGTACCTAGGGACTGGTCAACATGGAGGCATAAAAGTCTAGAGTCCTATTCTGAATTCTGGAGGGCCAGAATTGGGTCTAGCTAAGGCCAAGGTGGGGACATTGGAGTTCTGCTTCTTCCTCTGCCCAGTCCTGTCTGTACCCCATTCTCTGCCTCCCCCCCCAACCCAGATGCTGAGCCAAGGGACACTTTCTAATGTGTTACTGCTTGTAAGTCTTCATCTTAGAGAAGCTTCCCAGAAGTTGGAGCTTGACCCCCTTATTTCCTAACAAGATGGAGGCTTCGTGTCTTCTCCTGCAAGCTGATAGTTAAGCTTCATTTAGAACTGTGCACCCTAAGCCTGGTGACTCCAGCCCTCAGGGCCACTTCCTGAGCTTTCTCAAGAAAGCTATCTCATGACTCTCACTCAGGGATGTGTCTGTCAGGAAGAAAGGTCCCCCGCAACAGAGTACAATATTTAACAACTTGAACTCACTATTTTTCTAGCAGGTTTTTGGCAGAAGCTAATTTATAAATTAAATGAATAGCATATCATGGTTCAATTTTTCCACATCATTTCTTTTGCTCCAAGAGTGGTAGCCTGGGACAGAAAAGGCCTGTTAAGGTCATTTCTCCCCTCCTCTCAGATGTGCAGGGAGTCAGAGGTTCCTAAGCAGCCATGAGGCAAAGTAATTGACTGCATGTCCCATTTTCCAGGCTTCACAGAAGAAAACACAGAACACAAACAAAATCAGATATTTCCCTGTATTTTTCCATTTAATGAACTACATGTCCACATCATTTAAAATAGTTGCATAAGGCCTCCCCTGGTGACGCAGGCGGTTGAACGCCATGCTGTGAAGTTGTCTGGTCTCTGCGGTGCCGGTTCCATCCCGGCCAGGGAGGGTCCCACATGGTGTGGCAGACCTCCCCTGTCGCGCCCGCTTCTCCCCTCAGCAGTGTGTTTCGTCAGTCTGCCTGTTCTGTTCCCCACTCTGTCTCTGGTGAATCCTCTCACCCTCCCGCGCATCTGCTCTGTACCCCGGTTCTTGTATAAAAAAATAAATAAATCTTAAAAAAAAAAAACAGCTGCAAAGTTTTTCCTTTTATCTATGTTCTATAACTTACTTAGCAATTCTCTCAACTATTGCACATTTAGGTGTCTCCTATATTTTTTTGCTGTGATAACCACCTTTAGTTAACATCTTTGTAGTGGAATGTCTGTATTATGTGAATACATGCATGAATATTTCCTTTGGCTGAATTCTTAGAAATAATATTGAAGATAGCCCCATTCCATCCAATTCTCTTACCTAGTATGAAAAACTATAAGTAGGAGGAAATTTTAAAAATTCCCACATAAAACGATAGATGGAAAGTTGTAAAATTCCATAAATCAAACTGCATTTATACAGGATCGACAGACAAGCTGTTGGATGGAGTGCAGTGAGGATGCTAGAATTTAGTGCACTAGTAGATAACTTTGTCATTAAGTGACTTCCATTGCTATGAGATATGCTTGCTTTTATGCAACTGCTCAAATGCAAGCAATGAGTGTAAAGAAAATGGTCATAACATTTTAATATACAACTAATGGTATATATTAGTTTTCATCTGAAAAGGGTTACAATGGTTCTTTTTAAACATGAACATGTATCAGAACCACCTCGAGGGTTTGCTCCAATGCCAATAGTTGTGTTCCGGATCCAGAAGGCTGGGATGGAGTCTGAGCAATTGCATTTTTAACAATTGCCAGGTGATGCTGACACTGCTCAAAAGGGCCTCACGATACCTCTACCTCATGACTCTCATCCAGGCCTGTGACTATCAGGCTGAAGAGAACCCCACAACAGAGTTTGAGAGGAACTTATTTAAAGTACATTCTTGTCTTTATTTAAATGCTGCCTCATGTTAAAAAAAAATTCACTTTTTATATTTCTATAGACTGACTGTTTGGATACCCAAATTCGTATACTGAAAGCTACTCCCCAGGGCCTCCCAGGTGGTGCAGCGGGTTGAGTGCTGCGTTGTGAAGCTGTCCTCAGCCTCTGTAGCATGGGTTCGATTCCCGGCTGGCCGGCCAGGGAGAAACCCACATGGTGCAGCAGACCTCTGCTGCCTCACCCACTGCTCCCCTCAGCAGTGTCTTTGGTCCATCTGCCTGTTCTACGCCCTGCTCTCTCTGGTGAATTCTCTCATACTCCCGTACCTCTGACCTGTACCCCAGTTCTTGTATAAATAAATGAATCTTAAAAAATAAATAAATAAATATTAAAAAAAAAAAAAGAAATCTACTCCCCATTGTGATACTGCTTGGGAGGTGACTAGGTCATGAGGGTGGAAGCTTCATGAATGGGATTAGTGTCCTTGTAAAGCAGTGTACTTCCTTTCCCCTTCAGCCATGTGTCAGGGAAAGAGACCATGTTTATTACTTCTTTTTTTCTAAACCAGGAAGTGGGCCCTCACCAGACACCAAATCTTGATCTTGGGGTTGCCAGCTTCTAGAGTTGTACAAAATTAATTTCTGCTATTTAGAAGCTAGCCAGTCTACTATGTTCAGTATAGCAGCACAAATGAGTTAAGGTATATGTCAATAAGTGCTCCCCAAATCATTTATTTTATAAGTTTGAATTTTCTGAAATCAGACTGACTTTATCAGAATATGGGGATAGCTGACTTTCCCTGCCTAGCACCTGCACCCCCATTGCCTATCCCAGACACCTTGGCAGCAGCTCCTGGATTTGAAATGAGGTCACAAGGGCTGGACCTCACACAGCTTGTCCGGGGCATGAGGACCCAGGAACTTCAAAGAGGCTGTGCTGTCTTTGTGTGTCTTCCTGTGGCCTCTGGCCAGTTTCTGGCTGACACATGATCATTGTGTTTCCATGTGTCTGCAGATAGGTCCTGGTGTGCTTTACTTTGTGTTGTTGTACAATAATTTCTAATGAGGAAAAAATAAATAATAAACAGGGTCTCTTTGAAAAAAAAATCTACTTCTAGTATAAATCTAGGGAGGTGTTGACTCCCTAGATAAGATAAAATCTTTGTTGAGTAGTTTGGGGAAGGCATTTAACTAGAGAATTGGGCGCTAAAGAAACACAGATAATACCTAAACTTAAAAAAAGTAAAAAAAAAAAAATTGATGATACTAGCTGACATTTACTGAGTGCTTACTATGAATCTGGGAATTACGAGCACTGTACAAGTATTACATTGTAGAAGGTGTGTCTATACCATTTTCTTGTAAGATCAGGAAACAGACATATTCCACATGCTATGGAAAGTGAAATGTCTGTTTAGTTATCTACTGTGTCAAATTGTTTGTTTTTAAAGATTTATTTATTTATGCATACAGGCCAGAGGTACGGGGGTGGGGGGGTGAGAAGATTCACCAGAGACAGAGTGGGGAACAGAACAGGCAGATTGACTGAAATACACTGTTGAGGGGAGCAGCAGGTGAGTCAGGAGAGGTCTGCTGTGCCATGTGGGTAGCTCCCTGGCCAGGGATCAAACTCGTGCTTCACTGGCTGCAGATAGCTTCATAGGTTGAGTCTTAATCCCTTGCACCACCAGGGAGGCCCTCAAACTGTTTTTTTTTTTTTTTTTAATATAGATATTGAAATACCCCCATTAATGACAAAAGACTATGTAATAGGCTCTAACAATAAGGGAGCAGTGCTGTTTACATTGATTAAATAGTAATTTGCTAGATGGATACTTAGAGTTTTGCATATGAATGATAGGATGACATAAAGTGATAGTGAAAGTTTATTGGGAAAATAAGCCCAATTTCATGTACCTAGGAAAGATCAAAATAGATTACACTAAAGCCAATATTGTTTGCTTGCTTTTTCCATAGATAAACTAATATGTAGGAAACTATAAACCTTTCTCAGTGGAAGGAAAAGATTAGCTGTTGAAAAGAAAGGATGTGAAACTTTTAGCATATTTATGACTCATGAAGGTCCCTAAAGGTCAACAGGGTGGTTTATACAGAGAACAAGTTCCCTTAAACAAGAGCAAAATCGAATGAGGTTGTTGCCTTATGATAACTATGTTTTCTTTGTTCCTGGTTTCCTTCTGCCACACAGTCTGTCCAAAGCTTCTCGGGTTATGTCTGTCTCTAAATCCTATCCCAATTGGAAGACTCAAATCAAATACTCATTCTAAGTCAGTGATTCTGAAGCTAGGGCCTAGCACCTCCATGTCCCCTGCCCATACATTTGCACACATCACCAGTACCACACACACAAAGACACCATACAACACCCTCCACATCACACACTACATAAATGAACACATATCACTCACACACACAATTCACATATACCATATATGTATATATACACACTATACACACACAACAAAAACACCACACACACCCATATACACCACATACATAAACTACACTCACACATACACAATACACAACAATCTCCCCACAAACCCAACAAATATACTCCACACATGTACATACCACACAAACATTATCCCACTCCAACATACATCACCCACTCCCAGTGTTTGATAAACTCTTTGGAATCATATGCTAATGAAAGGTTTATTTTTTCCTAGAGAAACAGTTATAGCTTTTGTCAGGTTCTCCAAGAGATTCACATTTTCCTTAATTCCAAAACCAGAAATCATTTCTTTCCTGAGAGATATCCTATGACTTTAGACAATGCTCATTTCACTCAGCATATATGTATTGTGTGAGCGTGTATGTAGCTATTGTTGCTTTACTTCCCTGTTAGATGATAAACACCTTCATGGCAGGATCCACGGCTGATTTGCCTCTGGGTTCTTGCCAAAGCACTCAGAACAGAGAAAGCACTTAATAAATATTTACCTAAGGAAGGAAAAATAAAGGAAGGGAAGCAGAGAGGAAAACTTCAAAACCCATCAGATTTATTCTGGTCACCTACAAGGTTATACCAAACCATCTCCGATAGGTGATTCTGCAAGTGCCAGCTGCTAAATCACTTTAGAAAAAACATTTTCTCAGTGTGGTTCACTGGTTACAGTTTAGGACCACAATTCAACACAGTGCATATTCTATCTCATTTGATGTGTCACCTTGTACAGCTAACGCTTGATTTGCAAGAGGTCTTGGAAAATACAGAACAGACACAGAAAGTATTAAGCAATTAGGATGAACAAAATGTTGGAATGATTTGGCTTTCTTTGCTAAACAATGACCAAAGTTATGTCAGTGATTCAACCAAGGTTTATGAATATACAGATGCATCAAACACAGGTTTGAGGAAACAAATCAAATGAATTCAATTAGTTAAGAATAGAAAAATTATACCTGAAAAGAAAGAATAAGTATTTGGCAATAATCTGCTGATAGTTCTACCTTTGTCATTTAAAGGAATGTTTTCCTCTGAACATAAGATTTTGCATGAATAAATAAAAGAAAATATCCAATACATATTTAAAATGTCCTTATTTTTTTAAATCTCATTTTAGGTTATTTGATTAATTTTTAAAAGTTCATCATCTTTCTTTTCTTTTGATAATAATGATCATAGTCTCATAATCATGAACACATGGGAAAACTCACCACTCTAGTAAATACCATATTAATTTGAATACTGGTCGCTACTTTTTGAAACAGATATTCTATTGTATTGAGGTAAACTATATCCAATTACCCAGCTAATATGATAAAAATTCCATGTGGAAGGAACATTGTACATTCCAATGTTTTCATTAAAATGCCAAGTTTTTATTTCTTCATTTCCTTCTCAAAATTGGAAGAACTAAATAGTAGAGGCAGGAAGAGAGAAATTAAAATGCTTTATAACTAATGGGCAGTAACTACTGGCATGCTGGGCACTGCATTCTGTCAATATTTAATATTGCTTATATAATATAATTTACTCCCAAATGTTCTTTCCAAACAGGGAGTATGTTAACCCATTTTACAGATAAGGAAATAGGTGCTTATAAAGATAAAGTTAACTATTAACTAATTTTATATAGCTAAGTTAATGATTTAGCTGGTGCAGAAATCTATGTGTCATTATTTTCAGGGGCAAATATCAGCTTTGCAGTCTGAAACAAAGAGTTTGAAAAGCTGAAGAAATTGAGTATTATTTTGTTCCCCCAAATTGTACTTTATCTTTTAAATGAGAAAAAGATGACCAAAAGCTACTATAATACTTTTTATTAAGGATAGTTACTACTTTAACTTATTGCTTCATCGAGATTGATAATGTAGATAACACATTGTACTCAAAATCTCATTGTACTTAAAAAAAATACATTTAATAACAGGCTGGAACTAGAGGGGCTTATGCTAGGAGAAATAAGTGAATGGAAAGACAAGCCAGATGATTTCAATCATATGTGGAACATATATAGAGAAACGAAAGAAGAGACCAAACTAAACCAAAACAAACCCTAGAAATATGACTGTAGAGTAGAGGCTACCAATTGAGGCAAAGTGGGAAGGGGGCCCAGTGGATTCAGGTGGAGGATTATGGGTGCTCTGATGGTGGGTACAGTGTGGTGACATACCTCTGAAGAGATGTGAACCTACCCCCTAAATCATACACAATGTTGCTAACCATTTACCCCAGTAAAAATAATATGATTCAAAAACACACATCAAAGTTATGAATCAGCATATAATGGCCTCTATTATATCTCATATCTAATGAGATTTGAAAACACTCTACTTTTTAATGTCTGTATATATAGAAGTCACACCTTCTTGAACATTTGGGTCTAATTTTTTCATACACGTATTTTAAAAGTTGTTGTCATTTAAAAACTGCTGCTACATGATGGATTTATTTTTGGTCTTTAGCTTAAGGCAGGTTTCTCTTTAACATGCAGGAATACATAGATGGAAAAAAATCCATGCAGTCTATAAATCCTGGCATTTTTGAACACTGCAGAGGGTTTACCATAGGAGAGACAAAAGGAAACATATATATGTGAACGAATAGATGTGGGACTGTCACACATGCAAACTTGCAGATTTGACTCTAAAAGCCAGTCTTCCTGGCCACCTTATGCAAAGTAAAGGGCTTTGCATGCCTGCAAGAGGCTATTTTAAGAAATGACCTTTGCAGAATAAATAAACAAAAATTAAATTAGGCCTACAGTACTTCCATAGCCTTTAAGAGTTCATAATCTAGTTATATTACACTTATTCCTCCTCCTCTCATAAGGATGAAAGATGAGAGAAAAATGTACACACTTAATACCACTTTTCTATTTTCTTCCCCAGTGTAGAAATATCATATGATTCTCAGGATAAACATATTACATTATGATTCTGGGATAATGATCAATTTGAATGCAAATTATCTTGTTATTGAAGAAAGGTTAAAACAACATTGAACTGTAAGCTGCAATAGCATGTCAGGGGGAAATCTGGATCTAATTTAATTTGCAGATTTGGGGGAAAGCAGAGTTGGCTCTTTCCTGTATACAAGGGATGATAGAGACAAGGGACAGTCTTAATCTCTCCATCCCCACTTCCCTCTGCTTCTCCCTTCTCTTCTCTCTGGAGAACATCAAGTCCAAGCTGAAAGCTTGTTAACTTTTGGGAGAAGCAGGTTTCCTCAGATAAGGTTGCACTGACTAATTTTAAGCCATTCAGAGAATATTTATGGAATATTGAACTGCTTATGTATTTCTGACAGTAGGGCCAATCAGAGACAGAATGAGTGACATTTTGTACAGGGAGTTGTTGCTATATTTAGAATGGAGAGCTTGCTCTCTCTCTGACTGTGTGGTGGACATGCAGGTTGACAGACAGTAGGACTTAACGTTCCTTGCGTGGCACAGTCTCACATCAAGGCCCAGAGACCCTATACAAGGTGAAAGTCTCACACACACAGGTGTACTCTCAGACACAGCAGTTACCTCAGTGCTTTGGCAAAAGGTCCAAAGGAGTGGCCTCCATTGCGGGCAGAGAACAGATACAAACTGGGAGTAAGAAAAGAGTTGAGAGCAGCACCTCTCCCCCACTCTAGGCTCCCCTTCCCAAGTAAACTCAGCTCCATACACACAGGATCCACAGGGTCTGACTGGTACTGAAAGTTAGCCAGGTGCAGATGGAAAGAGGTAGTGCAAAAGCTGTTCAATTACTTTTCATTTGCTCAAATTAGACAAGGCAGCTAATTATGGTGACCAAAAGAGGGCTGTCGCTGACAATGATATCATAATATTATGATAATCACATCACTTATTTTTCATTATCAGAAACATGTTACATAATTTCACCATTAGCAAAAGCCTTAAAATAAAACAAAACTGATGAGATTCACATCACTAGTAGTAATGCTCTCTGACATAAGAATTTTTCAGACCTAGCTTCTTAGTTCCCATTTTTGAACAAAAACAATCCTAAGTTAGAAGATATCTACGTATTTTAAAATCCAGTGAGTAACACAATATTTACTGAAAATAGCTGCTAGATTAGGGGGAAATAAATCCAGTAATTTGGAATGCGGTTTCAGAAATAAAAGAGAAAGCTGTTTTATAGAATTTGTGAGATTATGCTTTTGCTATGGGATAACATGCATGCGTAGGGAGCACTTTGATTGGTACAAGCCTAGAATTCAAGATCCAAGTGTATATCCCAAAATTCAATGCTTGAATATTGGCAGAATGTTAGCCAGAATACATTACAGACCAATGGAGGTGAAGTACTGTCACAAATAATAACAAACAATATCCTTGCTTGGGGAACTCGGAGATCTGTCCATTTTCCCTACCAACCTATTGCTAGAATGGGGTAGTGTTTCTTAAAGTACTGTGGCAAAGGATGAGCTCCCTTTACCCCAATTCATCACAGATTGATACTTTTGTAAAAAGTCAATTAACAGAAACATGAATTTAAAAAAAAAAAAAACAAAGTGTACAGAACGCAAACCCACAACTTTTACAACTAGACTCAGCAGACATAGTCAAACTGACAGATATACATGCTTACTTTCCATTTTTTTATTTATCTCATCATGGGCCACAGACAAACAACTCACTTTGTGACACTAAAATAAGAAATAGGGATTTTTAGTCATCTCATATATAAATATTAAAATTACAGAAGTAAAAAGGTGGTGATAGAAATGAGATAGAACTGATCATGTGAATATTAATGAGAAGATGATGACATTATGACAATATAAGGTGCCATTAAAGTTCCCTGATGATCAGCTTTGGAGACTCAAGAAACCTCCAGGGTCTCAATGAGAATCACTGGGCTTGAGAAGTTTGAGGATATCAAATGATTAGTGAGCTGCTGTATTTGCAGCTGCAATGTGTAATTAACCTGTGGCACCTGCAGAGGTTGACTATTATTGCAGCAATCAGATTAGCTCCTTACGCATGAATAAAAACTACTAGTTACGTTCACTAGAATAATTATAAGGCTTACTACCTTTGAAATTTCAGGATATAAAACTGATTATCAACTGGGAGAAGTCTCCCATTGTGCAGTGAAGTGGCATTAGTTCAAGTGGGTAAGACTTCTTTTTACTGCAATTTCAGCATTGGCAGTTATGAGACTGGTGTCAAGTGATCATTGCTCCAATGTGATAAAATGTGTCCTCTCAGTTCTAAGACTTCATTTTTATTTTGTAAGAAAGGTGTTCAGGAACCACAGTGATGTCTGCTGTTAGAAATCAAATTACATATTATGGGAAATGACAGGCACTGGGGAAGACAAAACCTATTTTTTAAAACGTGAAGTTATATAAACACTTAATTCAAAAGGGTAACATTAAATACCCCTTAGCCTGGGGGAGCTAAACCAGCCCATCTTATGAAAACTGGCACCAACCTGATTTGACACTCAGCTCCATGGATATAGCAAGTACAACCCCACTGATACAGCAACAAGGTCTGCCACTGATATTTCCAATAAGACAAGCATCCAGCTATTTTAATGACCCCTTCTACACATTTTGTTGTCATTATTTTCGGAAGGATGAAGACAAAGGCTTTTGCAAATATGAAAATCAAACACTCATCTCTGGTTTTAATATGTGATAGAATTTATGAGATTCTTCTTTTACCTGTTGCATTAAAAGACATTTAACAGATGGTTCCAGATGCTTCATGGCATGAGAATTAAAGAAATAATCATAGTATCCTATTATAGCTTTAAAATAAGGAAGTATAGCTTTGTATTTGATGACACATGAAATAAAAGGGTCACATACAATTTTTATGGTAAATTGCAAAAAGTCCCTATCAAAACCTGAAATGGGGTGCATCCAGAAATGATAACTCTAGCCATGTAGAACTCAGATGCTGTCCCTAAAAATGTTAAAATCTAGTTGAATTAGAGGAAGTGCCAGTTCTATGAGAGATCCAGGTATGAATGGGGATCATGTAAAAGGCGCAAAGGCTTTGGAGGAAATGAGAACACTTATTTTTGGCTTTAATTCCCTCAGGGAAAGAAGTTTAACTGACCTACAGATATTGAAATGATATTTGTTTTTACTGATGACAGTAATGAAAGTGATTTGGTTCTTGAGAGAGAAGGGAATAAAAATAATCAAGTCAGATTACTTTTATTGGGTAGCATTTGACGAGTCCACTTTCAAAGGAATCAAGATGTTCCACTCATGTCCATTTCTATGCAGCAAGCATACATGGGAGCAAGTGACTTAAATGAAATTCTTCCTGGCTTTCAAAACTCAGTGAATATAAAAACTATGATAAGCTTCAGAAAGATCTATTAGCTTCCAATAGAGTTCTCAGTTGTTAAGATGTAGAACTTCCCCCCCACCCCATGAGTAGAGCAAACCTTAATGTAGACTTGTTAATGGAATGAGGAAAAATAGGAAAAAAAAAAACAGTTTTGTTTTAGTGTTAGAAAGAAAAAATGTTGGGTCCCAGACTGGTACCAAATATAAAATTAAGATGTAATAGGTAGCAGAGCAAAGCACTGTAAGCCAAACTCACAATCAAAGGAATTTTTTTTTAATTCTAAAGATCATATTATTCAAAAAAGGGGTAGCAATCCAAATCCATCAATAGGTGAATAAACAATTGTGATTATGCATATAATAGAATGCTGTTCAGTAATAAGAAGGAATGAAGTGCTGACATAATCCACACATCATGGACAGACCTCAAAAATCTTAAGCTAAGTGAAAGAACCCAAACACAAACATTCATATACTGTATGATTACATTTATAGAAATATCCAGAAAAGGCAAATTTACAGAGACAGAAAATAGATCAGTGCTTCCCTAGGGCTGGTATGGAAATGGAGAATGACTGCAAATGCACACAAGTTTTCTTTATGGGGTGAGAAAAAATGTTCTAAAATTAGGAAATGTTCTTTGTTGTATTGTTAGGGGGAAAGGATGTCCCAAAGCTAATTCCATACAGGCTTTGTGGACTCCACCCACACCCCAGGCCAAAGCCAAAGACACTGGGAACTCCAAATCCCATCACCACCAAAGGGAAGGTGGCTGGGACCTGAGGGTGGGGTTAAGCAGCCAGGTGGATATAAAAGGCAGACACGTGGGCTTTGGGGATCCCCATTTTGGCTCTCTGCCAGCTCACAGCGACCGGCCAGCTCTGAGAGTGACTTTGGGTTTCCAGTTCATCGGATCGGGTAGGACGCATTAAAGACTTTATTTCCCTATTTTCTCCCTGAGTTGTACATTTTCCTTATTTCCTTTTCCCTTGTAAATAAACCTTTTATTAACCTTTTGTGTGTACCTGTAGTGGAGTATTCATAAGTCCCTTTTAAGCGCGTGGGTGAGGACCCACAGCCAGGAACCCGTTTAATATCGGGGTTGCTCTATAACAGTATAACTCTGCAAACATTAAAAATCATTAACATGTACACTTAAAAAGGGTGGATTTTATGAGATATATATATATTTTATCAATAAGATGACAGTCATTTGATACATAGTTATCAATGAGCAATTACACAAATGAAATAACTTTTAAAGTACAATATTCTGGGCTTCACTGGTGGTCTAGGGGTTAGGTCTCAGAGCTATCACCATCATGGCCAGAGTTTGATCCCCAGCCAGGGAGCTAACCCACATATGGTGCAGCTGACTTCCGTCTCACCCACTGCTCTCCTTAGTGTATTTCAGTCGATCTGCCTGTTCTGCTCTCAACTCTGTCGCTGGTGAATCCTCTCACCCCCTGCACCTCTGGTCTAAACCCCAGTTCTTCTATGCAAAAAAAGAATAAAATAAATAAATAAATAAAAAGCAAAACATTATAAAAATAAAGTATGATCTTCTATCTATATTTATAGGTATACATATATGCATCTATATATCTATCTTCTCTCAAAATATTAGAGTTATTTATAAACATGATGTACCACAAATCAAAGAATAAGAGAATTAAATTAGTTCCCTTTTTCCCCTATGGTAATTATACTCTAGGGTAATCAAATCATTTATTTAATATTTAGTAAGCACTTTGCCAGGCACTGAAATATAGAAAACAATGAACCTTGATCTTTCCCCTCAAGAAGCCTACAGTATAGAGGAAGGTAGACAAATAAGAAAGAATTAGAACAAAATGTGGTGAATACAATGTTGAAGGTATAGGTAGAATATTATAGGGGGGAGATGATGTTTCAACCAAGTCAAGCTAAGAAGGTTAATGAGGAGTCAGTCAGATTAGATAATAGTTCAAAGGGAGGGGACAGTAGCAGAGGGAACAACACAGAGATATGAAAGAATGATATGCTTGAGGCAGTTGAGTAAGTTCTGGGAGTTACAGAGATAAGTGCAGCCCAGCTATCAACAGGAAACAAAGCCAGAGGGAGGGACAAATAAAATTTCAGAAAAGGCCAACTGTGCCAAGCTAAGGATTGCAAGATTTCCGGTTGGTCAATTACAATCAGATGAGTATTTTATAAAGACTGTTTTGCTATCAGTTTGGAGGATAGAGAACATAGACCTTACCAAGTTGCTATATGTATTGGTGATCTTGGCCTCCTCTTGGGGCTCTGCCTCCCAGGTTCCCAGACTTCCATTCCATCTCCAGAGCTTTAGTCGCCTCTGGTGTTTACATATTTTTGTTGTTGTTGTTGTTAAATTCTTTTTAAAAAAGATTTATTTATGCATACAAGAACCAAGGTACAGGCCAGATGTGTGGGAGGGTGAGAGGATTTACCAGAGACAGAGCAGGGAACTGAACAGGCAGACTGACTGAAATACACTGCTGAGGGGAGCAGCAGGAGAGACAGGCAAGGTCTGCTGTGCCATGTGGGTATCTCTGCAGCAGGCCAGGATGGAACCCGCACTGCAGAAGCTGCGGATAGCTTCATAGTACTGTGCCTGTGCCACCGGGGAAGCCAAGTTTACATATTTTCTTTCACAGACTTAGATTTACCTTGCTCTCTGTAGTCAGGATTTCTCCATGGGTCCTTCAAAGGAATCCTCACTCTTCCCTAGAGTGTACACAAATCCAGTTCCTACAGCAGCTGTTCAACCAACACCCAAGGCAGGAAAGCTCTGGGCCTCTGTGACATGGGAGGTGGAAGTACCAAATATCTTTTTTTAAAAGACATTCAAATAAAAGAATATGGACCAATTGCTCCATTTCCATGACTACTATATCTTTCCAAAAAATGGTGACATAGAACCATGACTGTTTAAGATCGAAATGAAATTTTAGCAGCAAAATTGTAGTTTGAAAGAACCAGCTAACTATTTAATTATCTGGAACAATATAGTTTGTGCCCTTAGGCTTAATAGAATGACACAGAGTACAATTTTTGTATTTTTATTACTGTAGTCTTATTGTTAATGAGTTCCTACCCCACACAAAAAATCACACGCACACCCGAGGCAGCACATTTGCTGGAAATGGCAAAGAGTAAGTCTCCTTAAACAGGTTTTTCATCACTCACTGGGAGAAAAAGATGACAGGTCAAGCTTGAGAACAGGCTAAATAAGATATATGCACAAATAAAAATTTTGTTTTAGTGAGGAAAGTTTCTGTTATATTGGCTGTCAAAAATTCCCGTTGTTTGGTGACAATAGAGTTGAGAAGAAAAGGACTAATACTATTTCAAAATAAGCTCACAAACTCCTAAGAAAGTTACATAAAAGCACTCATGCTAATTAGTTTTTAAATAGTGTTTTTTCTTAGGAATGGATATTCCAAAATTACTACCAAGAATCCTCAACATGAAAAATTGAGTTGTACCATAGTCATTTTTTCCAAAGATTTACAAAGACATCATCAGTTTCCTGTTAGTGAGAGAGGATGCTTTTTATTATTTAAAATAGTATTCCCAAGTGACTTCACACATAACTTTCCAGGTAATTGATGCTATGAGGTAAATGCTAATGTACAATATATCTGATCTCACAAGGGAATTCTATTGGAATTTCATAGATAACTCATCCTCATTATTCTGTGCTATCATACTTGGAAGAAGATCATTGTCCTGGAGAGTAAAGTAATTTTAAGATGGTTATTTAGGACATACAATTAATTCTAAATATTGATCTGGATAAATATGATATGGGCTTAACTATGAGTTCTGTACTTCAGGGCTGTTTCTAAACAAAATCACTCAGAATATGTAATTCTATCTTGGGGTGAACAATCATCTTCAGTCTCAGAAAATTACTTATCACCTTGTGACAAGAAACAATTTCTTAGAGGTCACTCAGTGATGTACTGTGTTGGAGGCTAAATTTGTTTGTAGGTTGCTTACTATGCTGGCAAGATAATTTATTGACCGCTGTTTTTAATACTGACTTACTGCTCTGTAGTTTTGTTTCTATCCTCTTTCAAGTTTCTTAGATAAGAAATCTCCAGAAAAGAATGATCATAGACTGCTAAATTGGAGAAGCTCAGAGTTTCTAAGAGTAATATCAGCACATTTATGGAAAAAGCTAAACTGCAAATGGCTCATAGTACAAACTTTATTTAAAAGACAGAGAATTTTTTTCGGAGTGAAAGAACAAGGTCTTGACAAAGCTGTAGTTTAAGAAATCAGTGGCCAATAGATAAATGCTTTTATTAGATACATACTTCTATACTGGGTTTATTTTATGTGTCCACCCAACATAATTTAAAAGTCACTTTTAATTTGCTTGGGAAAACTATCATCTCATCTACAAAGTTTCAAAACAAACAGGATTGACAATATGTGAAATTTCCCCTCTGCTGCACTGCAGGATCTTAAATTTCCATTTTTGCAAACATACACAGGCACCATGTGCCTGACATTGGACCTTCCCACATTGCTGTCTCCTCTGTCTTCTCTCTCTGATACTGCCTCACCCCCTTCTCATTTTCAGGTCTCTGTTTGAATATCTCTTTCAGGGTTACAGGATTTCTGTGAATCCCCTGTTAAGTTAGATGTTTCTTGCTGCATGCTCCTAAGTCAGCCTAGAATTTCCATGTCAGAACACCCCACCACTCCTCATTTCTAACACTGTGCATCTGTCTTTCCCTACAGACTGCAAGCTGAGAGGACTACAGCCATGTTGATCCTTTTTAAACAGATTCCTCCATTTCCCAGGACAAAGCATGGCACATAGCAGGAACCCAAATAAGTGTTTGTTAATGAATTCATTAAAAACTACCTCAGCCTTTATGAACATGTACTTTGTACATACTGTTTTTAAAACTAGAAAAAAATTGAGATTGTAAAAAATACCATATAAAATAGCACTGTAATTTAGAGCGGGACTTCTTAACCCAAAGTCATTCTTTCCTAAAATACATATATATCAGTAAGGGTTGTCACAGTTGGTAGGTATTATGCCAGAGTTTTGGCCTGGTTTCTACAAAGAATATATTATGTATAGACTATAATATACGTGCTTCAGAAGAGCAATGGCGTCCTGTCATATCTCAGAGAGATATTTCCTGTTTGTTTTGACCTTAGCAGAATTATATATATTTTCTTCATTGCTTAAAAATCTTTTGAATTTGTTTTGACATTTGTTATTTAAAGATGAAAGATTAAGAGGGTAGAGGAATAAAGATGACTGTGTTTATTCATACATGAGAAGCAAAATAAAAGTGACATTTAAATTATGTTGGGCGGACTCATAAACTTGAACATGTTTGCGTGAATCTCTCAGTGTGGAAGTACACATCTCAAAAAAGCATTCAGTGACTTTCTAATTCACAATCGGAATACAATTCTGCTGGTCCAGGTCTTAAAATTCTTTTTTTTTTTAAAGATCTATTAATTTATTCATACAAGAGTTGGGGTACAGGCCAGAGACTCAGGGGGTGAGAGGATTCACCAGAGACAGAGTGGGGAACAGAACAGGCAGACTGACTGAAATACACTGCTTAGGGGAGCAGCGGGTGAGGCAGGAGAGGTCTGCCTTGCCACGTGGGTCTCTCCCTGGCCAGCTGGGGATCGAACTCGTGCTGCAAAGGCTGTGGACTGCTTCACAGTGCAGTGCCTTACCCCTTGTGCCACCAGGGAGGCCCAAACAGCCTTAGAATTCTAAACCTTGTAGTGATGGTTGGTTTCAGCTGTTGGTCAGCCATCAGTTATTCTCTTTAAATCTCACATATTCAAGAGCGCTCCGTGGTGGCCAATAATGAAATAATAAGGTGGATTCTTGTGACTAACATTTATCCTGACATAACAGAGAGTTTCTTATTTTTTTCTTGTGTATTGTCAAGGAATAGGATGTAAACAATGCACTATTATCACCCACCCCGCCATCACCATGAACATTATCAGCAGTGTTCCGAGGTCCTTTCCATTGCTTTTGACACATTTTTTTCTGTTTCCTTTCAAAGGTTTTGATTACTCATGTATGTGAGCAAAAACTAATTAATTCAGTAAACGTTTATTGATTTCTAGGCACTCTGCCAAGTCAGTATAGAAAGAAGGAAAAACAATAAATCATTTTTCTTCAAGAGTTTTTTCAATTGGCTTTTTTTCTTTTTTTTTTTTTTTTTGGAGGGGGTTAGGGAGAGAGCATTTGCAAGCAACATAGAAAAATATTAAAAGATCAAAAGAAGAACTAAGTTTTAAGAAAGCCTGGTATGAGGGTAACTCTTAGAATCTAGATAGCAGAATTAACAAACTGTCCCACTAAGGCACTGATGTTGAAGTGAATCAGTTTTTCACCTCTTTCTTACACATTCATGGTCCTTTTACCCAATTAAAATCCTGGAGAGAGGGCCTCCCTGGTGGCACAAGGGTTTAAGACACAACCTATGGGGCCTCCCCAGTGGCGCAGCGGTTGAGCGCTGGGTTGCGAAGCTGCCCGCAGCCTCTGCAGTGCTGGTTCGATTCCCGGCTGCTCCCCGGCCACTGGCGGAGGGTCTCACATGGTGCGCAGACTCTCCTGCCGCCCACTACTCTCCTCAGCAGTGTACTTCGGTCCTTCTGCCTGCTCTGCTCCCCGCTCTGGCTCTGGTGAATTCTCTTATCCTCCCGTGCTTCTGACTGTACCCAGTGCTTGTATAAATAAATAAATAAATCTAAAAACAAAACAAAACATATATATATATAAAAAAGACACAACCTATGAAGCTGTCCGCAGCCACTGCAGCATGAGCTCGATCCTGGGCCAGGGAGCTGCCCACGTGGCACAGCAGACCTCTCCTGATTTGCCCACTGCTCCCTTCAGCAGTGTATTTCAGTCAATCTGTCTGTTCTGTTCCCCACTCTGTTTCTGGTGAATGCTCTCCCCCCTCCCCCCACCCCCGTACCCCTGGCCTGTACCCCAGTTCTTGTATACATAACTAAATAAATTAAAAAAAAAATCCTGGAAAGAGCTACAGATTGGCCTGGCCTAGATCAGGAACCCACCAAGAGCAGGGAAGAGAGCACCATGACTGACAGGCAATGCAGTGGAGTCCAGGTAACTCTGAAATTCTGCTACTAAAAGAAAATAGAGCAAACTGTGTAGCAAAAAGAGCAGATACTGCTTCAGAGGGGCCAAGTGGGTGCCCTTCATTATGCAACTGAAGATACACACTAGTGGAGGTCGAACAGGGTGCTGGGGAAGCCCAGAGATGTGGAACTTAGAGAAAAGGAGGAAACTTACATATTAGGAAGCAGCAAAAGATAGGGTTCCACAGACTGGCAGGGCTAGATTGCAAAGGACTTTTTATGGTCTCCTCGTAAGTCTGTATTTTAGCTTGTGGATAATGAGTAGAGATTAAAGGACATTAACATTAAAAATTCCTTTAGAAAAATTATGCTGTTGGTGAAGTAGTTCACAGATTTGAAGGTAAAACTAGAAGCAAGATCATCACTAAAGAGAAATAGGAAGGCCTGTCCTCAAAGCAGAATTAGTGCATTCCAAGGGGACGGATTCTAGAGATACTTAAAATGTAAAGGATTTGGTCACTGACAGGCCATGAGACATGAAGGAGAATTAGGATTTTAGCTAGCTTTGGGTTTCCGGCTTGAGAGCCAACTCTGTGGTCACTAAGAGAGGAAATACAAAAATAAGGTGGCACAAGGACGTGCTGTTTTCTTGGAACACCCACGTGGTGCCAGCCCAGGAAGCTGTGGTGGAGAAGGATTTAGAGACCAGTCCAGAGGTCAGGGCTGGAGATTTGGGAGTCAGCACTATATACAGGTGGGAGCTATGGCTCTGGATGCAGGTAAAAGAGAGAGAGTGAAAAGAGGGTAGGAGGGGCAAATTAAATTGTTGGGACTCTAAATGTTTAAGAGGCCAGAGGAAGCAGAGAGGCCATGGGCATAGAAGGAAACTCATCTTTTCCTGCCTGACTCTACCCACCCTCCAAAGAGAAGTAGGTTTAACAAATCTATATACATTCAAATAAACCCCTTTCTATTTAAAAAAAAAAAAAAACTCTATTGTATTTACACAATAAATACAAAACAACTTCTAGTGTTAAAAAGTATCTTATCTCAATGGTATTGTGTTGAATTTGCTCAGGTGATAATTAGAATTCAGCTTTGGTGCCAGTGACTGCATAGACAATTGGGTTGAGCAAGCTAGTGAGAAATGAAGCCACAATCAAATATGGCAGTTTTCTGATCTATGAGACTTACTAGAATTGACTTACTAGTGCTTGCAGAGATTCCTGTGTTGACACAATGATTTGAATATTATAATTAGCAACTCCTTTATATTAGTCAGCAGTATTTTTAAATTCCAGAGGGTATAATACCATCTTAAACACACACACACACACTTACACACACACACTTAGGAAAGTATAAGATGTCCTATTATCCTGGTCTACACAACCACCTATTAAGTCATGTTGTACTTTTCAGGAGAATATACTGGGATGTTAGGTGGGATAAACATACTCCGGAGGACATTTATCATGGCCTGAACCCAATAAAAAATATTTACTTAGGAATTGAAAGGAATTGTTTCCTATAAAAATCATATAAGCAGGCTTATATTGACATATATTCTCAAGAAAACTAACATGTCTAGAAAATAGGTAATGAAATCATTGTTGTTATAGCTTATGAAGGCACATATGCTTGGTTATCTAAGCAGAATTAAAGGCATAAAAATATAATTCTTAATCCTTAGGTTCAGCTAGTTTGCAAAATAGCATTAACTGAAGGATTAAGGTTCTCAAGTCAGTATATCTTGGTTTTCTCTTCAACTCAAAGGTTAACATTTCTTGTGGCCCAGGGATATTACTTCCAGTACTCCAACCCTGTTGATGCTTTAGAGAAAGATGCAAGCCCACACATACCCAATTTACACAGGCAGACATCTGAGAAATATCTAGGAGCTGCTTATCTGACTTTCCAAGGTGTAGGCATATACATCTTTTTCGACAGGCTGAGAATGAACAACAGCAGGGTAACAGAGGGTTCAATATAACAAATTGAGGGTGCACTTTACCTATGAGGGTTGAAATCGGGCTCCTGGGACCTACAGAAAAAAATGCAGACTCACTGGAGACTCTCAGAAAACAGAAGCAAACAGGAGACCAACTTGACATCCATGAAGAGAGAGTCACATCCTCAGTAGTTGAGCTAAGGCCTGCACCCTGCGTCCAAGAGCCAGGGGCACAGACAATACTCAGCAAAGAGACAGGGCAACTGCAGACCAAAGACCAAATTTCCACCCGCAGTGGTAAGAAGACTGCCACAGTTGGCTTTTTCATCAAGTTTATGTCAGTATGGAGCACAGAGGTCACGCTGTAACCAGAAAGGTAATGACTCCCAGAAAAGTAAAACTAATTGACCCATATCTATAGTTATTCAGCCAGAACGCGAAGGAATTCATGAAACCAGGAGTCATTTCTCTCAAAGTAAATAAAAAATGCATTTCACTTGAGATTAGAAAGAATAGCAAACTTTTCTTTCTTGGAGATCAGTTCTTTTATCCAGTGAGGCTACACTTCATGTGGACAGTAAAATATCACTCCAGGGTGGCTAGGTAAACTGCTGAAGAGACACATGAGAATCAAAGAATTCTTGATTATGAAAAGAAGTAGCACTTATGAGAGTCACTGCTCTTCTTCCACCACCTACAAGCAAGGGGAAACTGGGACACAGCTTGTCCTTTCAGCAGCTATATTATGCCTTTGAACATGTCACCTGTCTGTCTCAGGTCCCAGATTACTCAGTCTAAAAGAGGTACTTGGATCAGAGGACACCCTCCATCTAAAAAAATGTAGTGACTATCTCTACCCATCTTTTTCCTTAAAAGCAGCCACATGGGTAGCACTATGAAGTCTCACTGCCCCCTAGAGAAAATATGACTGGCAGTTTTGAGTTGGGAACCTCTTGGTGAAATATTAACCGCAACCAATTTCAACACTTGATAGAGCCAAAATAAATTACACTACCTCAATAATAAGTTCATCACTTGAACTTGGTGCAGACCTAACAGAAAAGCTCTTCTAAAGTTTCTAGTAGACTAGTACTGTTACTTCTAATTTCATCATCTCCCCAAAATAAATTCACTCCATTCTTGAGTTCCTTTTTTCCTGCCCATCTAACAATTTGCTTACTTTCTGTAACTCTCTTTTTCTTTTTCTTTTTTTTTTTAGAGGCATGTTTATTTATTTATTTGTTTGTTTGTTTGTTTGTTTGTTTGTTTTGTTTATACATGCACTGGGTACAGTCAGAAGAGCAGGAGGGTGAGAGAATTCACCAGAGCCAGAGCGGGGAGCAGAGCAGGCAGAAGGACCGAAGTACACTGCTGAGGGGAGCAGCGGGCGGCAGGACAGGTCTGTGCACCATGTGGGACCCTCTTCCAGTGGCAGGGGAGCAGCCGGGGATCGAACCGGGGCTGCAGAGGCCACGGGCAGCTTCGCAACCCAGCACTCAACCACTGTGCCGCCGGGGAGGCCCTCTGTAACTCTCTTAATAAAAATCCAGCTCTTGGTTTTTATTTACCTTTGCCATATCTGTTCCTTTTTCCTTTTGGCTCCCAGTCTGGAGGCCTTTACAGGAGGGCAGAGAGAATACCATAATGAGCAGATACAGGGTGCTTAGTATATTTAACTTTCACAACTGCCTTTTAAAACTCTCATCTGTTTATCTTTTTTGATAAACACATGCAATTTGCTGCAACATGGATGGCGCTGGAAGGGATCATGCTCAGCGAAATAAGCCAAAAAGAAAAAGAAAAATACCGGATGGTCTCACTCATAGCAGGAATCTAGAAAACTTAAATAAGGGACCAGGAAAATGAATAACTATAAGAAAGTGAAAATCAAAATCAACAAAAAACTATGAACCAGAGACACTTTTAGGGGGGCGGGGGCGGGAGGGGAGGGATTGGGGTCAGAATGGGGGGCTGCAATTGTATGGGGAATATAACAATAAAATTTATAAAAAAAAAAAATAAAAAAATAAATAAAACTCTCATCTGCTGGATGGAAGGAGTGAGGCACAGAGAAGTTAAGGATTGTGTAGCAGATCCTGCCCAGCACACAGCAGCTAGGCAGAATTTAAACGCAGGCAGCAGACTCCAGAATTCATGCTACCTTTATTTTAGCTGCTAGCACTTCAGGCAGTTTGGCATGACACTGCTAAATGTTATAATATTTTATCTGATTTGTCATCAGTATGACCTTGTGAGCTCAGTTACATCCTTACTTTATAGATGAGGTCTCAAAGGCAGGAAGTACCTCCAAAATCCATACCTTTTTCTATCCCCTACAATGCCTCCCCGTTTCACGTCTGGACTAAAGAGCAGCCTCAGCCCTGCTTTAAACAATCGCTCCACTTCATAGAGTCCAGATAGAATTACCAAATTAATTTTCATAAGACGCTTTTTAACCATACCATTTTCCGGATCCAAAGCTTCCAAAGGCCTCCCCACCCTTACATGATTGCTTATACCTAATAATTCCTAAATATGTCACTCTGGCATTTCACTCTGGCCAAGTAAGAAGGTATGATGAGCACTTCTCCATTATCTGATCTCTCTTAACTTTCTGAGTTCAGTTCCCCACGCTGAGGTTCTCCAGCCCATACCTGGCCTGTTTGTGCCTCTGTTCCCTAACACATGCCCTTCATTTGTAAGCTCTTCTTGTAGGAGTTTCATTCCTTGGACTACAAGCTGGGTAACCTCATAAATGTATGAGAATTGAATCCGTATTACAGTAGAAATTCTGGTAATTAAAATCTTATAAGCATCCAATATTATTACACTAGATTTTGGGCTAAGGTGGATGACATAACAGTGAAACTTGGGTATAATATGAGCTTTCAGAATGTTAGTTGCATTATTGATCTTGGCTTTATAGAACAGGATGAATAAAACAGGACCCATTACAGAGTGATGCATCATTCCATTAGAGATGAGGATTGGATCAGACAGGAAGTTATCAGCTGCCAAAAGCAGCCATATGATCAGAGAACAGCATTCCTAGGCAGTTAGGCTGGTTCAATAGCTGCCAGAGCCATGTCAAACAAGAGTGGCCAATTTTGCTGTTCTCCATAGATAATGCAATATGTCCCTGATCAGGGATTTAAACTGATGTCAGGTCCCAAGGGCTACACAGAGCCACAGAATAAATATGGTTCATCTTTAATTTACTTTTGAGGATTCAGGACAGAAGTAAATAATTGAGCTGAAAATATCTCATAAAAATTTAAGTTAAAGCATAAAAACTCCATGGGTTTATTATAGAGTATAATGGAAAATTCCTTAATTTCTTATAATAAAACATGAACCACTTCTGAATTTGCTATTGACTTCTTTGGTTTACATAGTCAGACCCTTGGGAGTGCATGTTGCTATGCTCTGAGATTAAAAGTATTTCAGTGCAAAAACTTGAGAAATGATGTAATGTGCTAAGTGTTAGGGACCAAGACCCAGTAAAATCTAGTGATCAAGTGATGAAAGGTTCCTGCCAGACATGAAAAACATGTTCCATTAATAAATAAGAAAGGAAAAACATCTATACTTTTCTTGTGTAAGCTGCTATAAAAATGAGGATATTGTGTATAATATTCCTTAATAGTTGAAAGTTGTTCTTAATTCTTTAGTTTATTTAACTGAAGTTTCACAATAAACCTTGGATCTTCTGAAATATGATTATTTTGGAAGATGTGTAATATAAACCCCTTTAAAACAAGTCTGCTATGGAACAAGGTTATAGCAGAATCAATTTGGGTCAGGACTATGCTTAAGATTAAAAAATCAAAGGCAAAAAACAAACAAACACACCATAAGAACAAAATGGTGGTTATCAGAGGGGAAGTAGGATGAGGAGTAAATCATGTAAAGAGGTCAATTTTATAGTGGAAGAGGAAACTAGACTTTTAGTGGTAAGCCTATTGTAGTATAAGTATATGTTGAATTACTATGTTGTATACCTGAAACCTATATAATGTTGCAAACTAATATTATTTCAATCAAAACATTTTTAAATCCAAAGACTTAAAAACCAACTACACATTTAGCCATTTACAACCATTTACTAAATGATGGGCATTCAACTATACACCAAGAAAATATAGAGAGGAACCTCCCCAAAGTTGTATCATCATAAGCATCCATACAAGGGCACATGACAAGCCCAGGGGTGGATGTATGATGGCATTCAGTGAAGCAAAGATACAGGAAGTTGTACTTGGCACTGTAACTATGTGTTGGATTAACCCTGGGCCATACAGTAATTTATGCAACAAGTATTTGTGTGCGAGGCTCTATTCCAATGAGCCATGATACAAAAAGAAGTCCCTGACTTCACAGAGATTTTAGTGTTTTTTTTCTTTTTTAAATAAAATAAAGTGGATTAGAGAATGACGGGAAAGATTTGGAGAGGGATATTTGATGATAATTGAGCAGACTTAAAGGGTATAAAGAAGAGAGTCAGTCAATCATTAGCAGGAGCACATCAAAGGTAGAGAACTGGGCAGGTGAAATCTTGAGGCAGGATCATGCTTGGCAAGCTGGGAATTAAAACAGAGAGCAAGGCCCTGGTGGCCAGAACAGAGTGCACAAAGGATAATCACATGGAGTGAGCATAGGGACACTAGATGGAAGTGAGATGCGACCCACTAGAGATGGAGACATGATCTATACTATGTTTTGAAAAGATCACCTAAGCAGCTATATGAGAGATTACAGGACAATTATTAACACAGCATGTTTTCAATTAGAAGGCTGTTGCAATAAACAAGGTGAGAGAAGATGGTGGTTTGCACAGGTGGTGGAGGTGCTGAAAAGTGGTTGGATTCTGGCTTTTACCAAGGTAGAGCCAACAAGATTTCCTGGCATACTAGATGTGAGGTGCTCAGAAGCGTCATTAAGGATGTTTCCAAAACATTTATTTCACACATCAGAAAGAATGGAGTTACCATTTATAAGATTGGGGAAGAAAAGGTTTGGAAGAGACAGATTTACTTTGTGAAGCTTATTACAGATGCCTGGTAATAGTTGGATATACAATTCTTGGGCTCAAGGGAGAGGTTCAACCTGAAGACAAATGTGGAAATTTTGACATAGTGGCATTTAAAGTCAAGGAATTATCTAAGAATGAATGTGGATTCACAGCAGCTTACTAGGTCTGATGGCCAAAACCTGGAGCACTCTTGTTTGTTTTTATAACAGCTTTATTGAGATATAATTGTAACAAAAATGTTTAAGGGCAGCAAAATGAAATGCAGCAACAAAAAGAAACTGGGAAGGAGTGGCCTGTGAGTTAGGAAGATTTCATATGCTGGACAGGACGGTGGTCTAGTGGGGAGAGGGGTTAGGATCTGCATTCGCTTCCTGGAGCTGCTGTGACCACGTTCCACTATCTGAGTGACTTAAATAACAAAAATATAATGTCTACAGTTCCGGAGGCTAGGCATTCAAGATTAAGGGCAGGGTTCTTTTGCCTTGCTAGGGAAAGATCTGTCTCAGACCTCTCTCCTAGCTTTTGCTAGTTTCTTGGCTTGTGGCAGCATAACTCTAACCTTCATTGTACATTCTCTGTGTATGTGTCTGTGCCTAACACTTTCCCTTTTTCCATAAAGACACCAGTCATACCAGATTGGGGGCCCAACCTTATTCAGTGTGACTTCATATTCACTTAATCATATCCACAATGACTCTGTTTCCAAACAAGGGCACATTGAGCACTGGGGTTAAAACTACAGCATATAAATTTGGAGGGACACAACTCAACCCAAACAGGACCCAATGCCAAGTGGAGAGGCTGGTGTTTGTAAGAGAAGTGAAGTCTGAGAATGCGCATGGATTAGATGCAGATAGAGAGTTAGCCATGATGGTGGAGCTGTGAAAGTGCTCTCCTAGTGACTTGTATCCCTTTTGGTGAAATAAATGGCAATACCAACATCCTAAGGTTAGCTGCCACTTGTACAATTACCTTAAATCGCTGCTAAATACTGGCCAATCAAATTATGATTGAGTCCCACTACAATTAAATGTGAATTCTATTATACAAAAATATATGTAATTCAGCAAAGCTGTAATTGGAATTATGATTTAAGAAATGAGGAAATTATGATCTATTTTGGATATAAAAATGTTTGTAATACTAGCTAAAATAGTGGATTAGTGGATGTGTAAATACAGATAATGGAAGGAGGTAATGAGAACAAGAATATAGAAAGCAGAAAGAACAGTTCAGAAACAGATGCTCTCCTCAAGCCAGGAGAAATACCAAGAAATATTTCGAGGAAGTCATAGGAGAGAAGAAATATTCATGTGGATTTTAATAACCCCAGAACTGAGGTATAACAATCTCATTATCTGTGGTAATTGAGGTGAATGCTCATTGCTCATTGGCTTCAATAACTTTATGATTTAAATGAACTGTTTTTCAAACTCTTCTTGTTGGTGCAATTACTGCAGTTGATTTTGCAATGGAGACCTTGTGGAAGAAATACTGTCATTTTCTCACAGTCTTCACTTCTAAATCTAAAGTTCCTTGCATATGTGAAGACTAGCTTGGGGAGGTGGAGGAGATAGACAATGGGAATAAAAAGAGTGCAACCAATTTGGCATGTTTATTGCTGGTCTACTGAAAACATTTCTGCTTTAAATGGAAGTTTCCAATGCTATACTTTACCGAGGCTTAATTCTTCTCCCATGTATTCCTGTAACTGCTATTAGCAATTTTTGTCTGTCTTGAGTTTATAATGGGGGACAATGGAGCTCTTATACCAGATAGAATGATCTCATACCATAAATAAAAATAAGTCTTAGATTGCCTTATTTCTGCAACAAGATTCCCATTAATGTCAGTGAAAATGTGGGAGAGGACCAAAGGTAATATATGGCCTGCAACCACCTAGAACTCTCCACACAGGGAAATGGAAAACATCTATTATATTGTCAGTCTGTTCGTACCCTGGGGACTCACAAGAATTTTTTTCTGATTGAATATTTTCCTCAATTTTCCTCAATATTGCTTTGAAACAAATTGAGCACTGCTTCTGTCAAGAAACTCATAAACATAAAAGCTTTGATTAAAAAAATTCCTGGCAAGGATACTTAAACACTTTTTATTAAGTTTTCTTCCCCAATGTACCAACATATACTACCTTGCTTTGTGGTTTAAAACAATGCTTTTTTTCTTTTTTATTGTTCTTTTCCAAATGTGTTGACCAGTATTGCAGCCCCCATTAGTCATTTGCTTACATACAACTAAATGTAAGCAAAAGGAATGACTAAAAGAACAACAGAAGTCCACCCCTTCAGCAAAGTGAAACCAGAGAGAGCATTTACTTTTGGGTTGTTTTACAAGCATATTTGATTTCTCAGAAATCAAATCATATCATAATATTTTTTTCTTTTATTAAAAAATCCTTATTTTTTAATTTAATATGATCATAGCCAATACTGTGCAGTAGCAACAAATAAATTTTTGTAACCATTCCTTTAACCATTCGATATTGCTCTGATGATTCTGTGCAGCAAAGTTTCATAGTTACATCTTTCAGTTTACAACATACAAATATCTTTCTCTCTGAGTCAGAAGTAATGAAATTTTCCTTCTATTCAAAGCATGTTTAAAATACTTAGTATGTGCCAAAAGTTATGGTTACAAACACAAATAGCCTGTCTTTTATCTCTGGTGACTTAGGCAAATAAATGCACATTGTTCTCATTTATGAAGAGAATTATAATCTTCATTATGATGATTTTTGTAAAGCATCTTTACTGTTATAGAACTTTTTTTGATGAACTAATGATGTTGATGAATGAAAAGTATTATCTGTAAAGTTGAATTATCATATACTACCTCCTCAAGAACTTAAAGTGCAAATGGAAAATAACTAGATTCATAGATCTTGATGTAGCCTTAATATTTGATGAAGCCTATAACTTCAAATGTTGTTAAAGTAAGTGGTATACAGCAAATCAAATGAAGGAAAATCTGAAGCCTTGTGAAAAAAGAATGTCACTTCTGAACTCTAAAATGTTTAATTCTTTAAACAACCTTTCTAGGTGCATATTATCATCACCATTTACAGAAGAGAAAATTAAGGGTAAGAAAAGGTTAATTAACTTGCCTCATGGCAGTAAGAGATGTGCTTGAGATTCATACTCATGCATCTGACTTTACCACCCATAACCTTATCACCACAGTACCATATCATGCAGTTCTTTCAACAGAGAAGGGCAATGTGAGGGAAAATGTCCCCAGAGTGCCTATGGCATGTCCCTGATACCACTTAAGCTACTGATTTGAAGTTTTTTCTCTCTTGCATTACTTTCTTGTGAGAAAACATACCTAATATACAACTTACCCTTTATTCACTTTACATTTTTTTATTAATTAATTGATTTTTTTCTTACATCATTGTAGTCCCCACAGTTGTCCCGCCTCTATCTCACCCAAGAACCATCAACATATTTCCTTCTTTTCATCCCTCTTTTCCCCCCCTTTGTTGTATGCCTCATATCTATGATTAGCTTGCTAGTTTTGACTTCTTCTTGACATTTGTTTTCTTTTCCTTTTGACTTATTTTGCTTAGTATATAATACCTTCCAGCAACATCCACATTGCTGTAAATGCCATGAGTTTGTCTTTTCTGATCACTGTGTAATATTCCATTGTATAAATATACCACAACTTTTTGATCCATTCATCTATTTGAGGGCCATTTTTAAGTGTGCAGTTCAGGGACATTAACTACATTCACTTTGATGTGAAACCATCATCACCATTATCTCCAGAACTCTTTCGTTACCCCCAAATGAAACTCTCTACCCTCTAAACAATCACCCCCATCTACTATCCACTCTTCCACAACTCTACTTTTTGAATCTATGATTTAAACTATCCTATGTACTTCATATTAGTGAACTCCTACAATATTTGTCCTTTTATGTCTGGGTTATGCCACCTTGTATAATGTTTTCAAGGTTTACTAACATTGTAGCATGTATCAGAACATCAGGGCTTTTTAAGGCTAAATAATATTCCACTGTATGATTGTACCACATTTTGTTTTACCATTTATTTGTCAGTGTACATTTGGGTTGTTTCCATGAAGCTATTGCAAATAAGGCTGCTGTGAATGTTAGCATGCGAATCTCTGCTTGCATCCCTGCTTTCAATTCCTTTGGGTATATACTCAGAGATCACTGGATTGCTGGAATTGCTGGATCATGTGGAGTACCATGTTGAGCTTTTGGAGGAACCACCAAACTGTTTTCCACTGCAGCTGCACCATTTTATATTCCCACCAACAGCATATATTTCTCTAAATACTGGCTAACAACTTGTTATTTTCTATTTTTTAAATTATGTTACTAAGTTTTAAGTTGCAACATAGTGATAAGAGCTATCCAATTGTGAATAATTTTTAATGGTGATGAGATCCCTAATATAACTAGGAGTCTGAAGAATTGTACTAGACATTGAGATTTACACTCCTGAAGTACTAGTGCATTTGAGCCAGAAAGGTTTTCAATAAATGGAAGAATTTAGAGATCTTAGAAGCAGCTGTCCTTAAGTGAAAAAGAATAGAGACTCTAAATGGATCTCTCATTGAATATAACATAGTGAACGGTAATAGGAATACTTATGAAAAAAATAACTACCTTAATGACTACAGTTGCCCAAAGCCTTCTAGTGGTCCGAGAATTGTCTCTCAAAGAGCAGTGTACCCTTGTCAAATTCTGTTACACCATCTATAATTCAGGATATGTTAGTATGTTGATAGCTGCTGGTGTGGAGAAACAGTGCATGTTAATTTGTTGCAACCATGTTGGAAATGTATATGCTAATGAGTTTGAAGGAAATCAGTCAAGTGTTATTTTTTTTTTTGTGGTTTTAAGTAGAGAGAGTTCATTATTTTTCTAATCCACTTAACTCAATTAAAAACAATATTTTTACTTTCCAAGACACTTTTGATTAGTCAATGAAATTCAATCCAGGTGCTCAAAGGTATTTAAACAAATAGGAAACCACTACACTTGAATTACTTGTCACTTCCTTGCTAGGGCATGTCTGAGACTAAACTATCCTCAATCTTCTTGTATCAGTTAGCTGTTGTCATATAATGATGCATAACAATCACTGAACCTCATTGGAATGGAATAACTATTTAGTACATGAGTTTGCAGGCAAGATCTGGCCAGGGCTAAGCTGATGGGGGCTGAGCTTGCTTACAAGTCAAGGTGGACTATAACTGACCCAGGACTGTCACATTCAAAAGATAAGGGGGACCTGGCTCTGTCTTAGCCTTCTGCAAGATAGAACAGGTGTGTTCTTGTGACCATGGCAATAAAGTAAAGAATTTCTTATTAAGAGGAAACAAAGTGGGCAAGTATATTTTCAAGCACCAGCCTGTGGCACAACTGCTGACATTAATAGCCAAGGTAATTTCACACAGCTAAACTCAGAACTGAGAGGCAATTAAATATGTACTCCACCTCTGAAGGAATGAATTGCAAGTTTACACTGAAGAAGAAAATGGGTACAGAGAGGGATGAAAGATGGAGTGATTAATGCTTGATAGTCCACCACACTCACCCTCATATACTTAGGTTGTTATGGAATTTTCCTTATTACAATTTCTGGGCCAGGGCTCTTTTTCTCTTCAGAGTAATCACAAGTCTCCTAACAAGTGTCTCGTTAATCTGTAAGTACACCAAGGCATTAAGATTCCACAGAGTAGCTGTTCATTAAATATTGGATGCATGAATTAATGCAGAATGAAAGGCTCTGTAGGCTGTAGTGTTAATGGTAGCAATGTGTGACAGAATTCATTAACAAAATATGTGTGCTTTTATCCAGCTATACTTATTTTTCCACATTAAGGTAACTTCATCCAATTTATCCAACAAATACAAAATGTGCATCTCCTTTGAGCAAAACACTATGCTAAGAACTTAAGAATGTAAGTGAAACCACTATAGGGAAAAATCAATTGCAAGATGAAAAATCACCCCCTTACACCTGTTTAGAATTCTGTGGGATACATAAAATATCTTTCAAATGGGAATAATCTGTACAATTTTATTCATCTCTGAAATTCTACAATTTTATTATGTTGGTACAAAATATGATATAAAGAATATAAGTACTGTAGAAAAGTGACCCAGAATAACAGATGAATTTGAAGGAAATGAGTACATATCCTTTTGTAGTCTGAGAATGAAATCTTCATGGGACAGTTAACATTTAAGGACTTGGAGGGCTTTAAAAAACAATGTGGGCAGAGGTGAAAATTAGGTGAGGCTGAACATAATTAGGAGTAGGGAATGATTCAATTTTGCTGGAACGCAGGCTAAAGGTAGACAGTTGGTAGAGATAAATCTGTAAAGGCAGGTGGATCTATATTGCTTATGGCCTTGAATAGAAAGTTGAAGAGATTAAACTTATTTCTGCAATTATTTAAGCTTTAGAAAGACTAATCTGACATCACTGTACAGAACTGACTTGTGTAGGGAAAGGAACTAGGCAGATAAGTTCATAGGTTATTGAAATTGTCTCGGTGAAATATAATGAGGGTAAATTAGGAAGATGGCAGTGAGAGTGGAAGCTCCAAAAGAGAGAGGGTGTGTGTAAGAGAAGAATATCCTAGCATCTTGCCCATTAATTCTGCTTTCACAGGAAGTCCGCCAAATTACATGCAAAATATATATAGTCTGCAGTAAATGATAGTTCTCAAAATTTCCCCAAATCTTTCTACGAGTATGAATTTATTTTAAATACAGGTTCTACCAAAGACAGAGATCCTTGTCATAGTAATTAGTCTTAAAGGCATCATTAGAGTGATGAGAAGCTCAAACTGACAGATCACTAAAAGCAGTGACCACCATTAGAAACAGTTCATTGGTCATTCACCTTTGAACTGACTGAGCAGTACGGCTACTGAGCAAGTTGAAAATGATCTTTTCTCTTGAGAACAAATGAAATCCTCTAGACCATCCACACAAAGAAGAAAGAATCAAATCTTTAGGCTAGAAGCAATTTAGAGATTACCTTATTCAATGTCCTTATTTACAAATGTAGAACCCAAGTTTCAGTGAGCTATAGCCAACTGATCCAGGTAATCAAAGGTGGTACTGAAACCAGAACCCAGCTCCCCTCATCACGCTATCTGGTGTTCTTTGTACAATAGTAATTGGCAAACAGACACATTCATGTCCATCCATAAGTTTAAGTGAATATTTTCAACTGACTCTTCAACAGACTCTGAAGTATTTGACAGCAGGGAGGAGGTAGAATGGTAAGCTGGGTATCATGTAGGTCTAGATGACCAGGAGAGGAGACTCTGAATGTTAGCTGGCTCTTAATTTTCCAGGACTCTGAATGACAAGTCAAAGGATTTGAAATTCCTTGAAATAGAAAATGTGAAGTCATGAAATCATGGAAGATTTTCACAACTGTGCTTTATTTAAAAGTACTACATTATCTTAAATTCCTGTGCAAAATCTGAATGAAATGCATGTCACATGATTTCATCACTGTGAAGAACACATTTTCTGAATATTGCCATTGGCAATTAAATTTTTTCAAAACTTCAAAACTGTGAGAAGTTTCTGTTTATTACAATGACATTTCCAAAATTATACACATCACTCTGAATCAGAATCTTTGGTATATTTTATCTCTTTCGTCTTTGTGTCAGGTTTCTTTGAACCAAAAAAAAGATATCTTTTTATTCAGCTATTTCTGTAACTATTATTAAATATTTTAGTTAAATTCAAAACAAAATGTTATACATACTTTGAAGTCTTACTGAACCATGGTAACATTAATCTTGCCAAACTCTCTGAAAAGCACTGATCCAGTTAAAATGTAAATTGCATATGCGTAACTTAACAAAGCAAATGGAAACTTAATCAAATGGTAGTGATGGATTCTGAGCTGAGAGAGTGATTTTGTGAGGAGTATGGAGAACAAGTGGCTGTAGGGGTCAGTCTCTTTTTCTTCTTCTTAGAGTGGACAGCATCACAAAGACATGCCTACAGGACTGGTAGAAAAGTGAAATTGCTTAACCAGCCAGATCAATCTCACTAGTAGAGAGGTTATAGATATAGCAGCCAGAATATCCTCACATCTGACAAGCTAGAAAAAAATTATAAAACATTCAGTCAAAATTCCAAATAAAAACAAAGAAGATAAGTACACAAAAATAACAGCTCTTGGGCCTTCCTGGTGGTGCAAGGGGTTAAGATGCAACCTACAAAGCTGTCCACAGCCACTGCAGCACGAGTTTGATCCCCAGCCAGGGAGCTACCCAAATGGCGCAGCAGACCTTTCCTGACTCGCCTGCTGCTCCCCTCAGCAGTGTATTTCAGTTGATCCGCCTGTTCTGTTGCCCAGTCTGTCTCTGGTGAGACCTCATCCACCCCCCTGCACCTGTGGCCTGTACCCCAGTTCTTATATGCATAAATAAATAAATCTTTAAAAAAATAACAACTCTTATAATTAAAAAAAATGTCTTTTGAGTAACCAACACATTTCAGACAATGCAGTCAGCACAAAACAAACAAGATGACTGTGTGGATCATTGACTCTTCTGGAAGTGAATGTCTGGAAATTCATGGCTGGTCTCTCCTAAACGCCAACATGTGCCTTTTTTCTTTCTTGATTTTAATTTGTATCCTTTTGCTGCATAAGCATGAGTTTAACAGTTTTTCCTAGTTCTGAGTAACCTAGCAAATCGTTGCATCTGAGAGAAGTTTTAGGGACACCCCTCCCCAAGACAGTCAGTGAGAATAGAGGATAGTGAATGTCAAGGAAGTGATCACAAGAAATCTTTGATGAGATTGTAAAGGTTGTAGAGTTTAGGCTTTAAATGCAACAACACCAGTAAAGGGTTTTAAGTAAGGGAGTAATATTTGATCACCTTTTTCCAAAGATCTCAATCATTGCTGTGTGGAGAAAAGATTAGAAGATCATGAGCTTGGAGGCAAGGAGATCAGGCAGTTGTCCAGGAGGGAGCTATTGGTCACTTACACTGGGCTGGGCATGGAAGGTTGGTAGAAATGGAGAAAAATGGAAGATTGAGGTGGATACTGGATAAAGAGGAAGCAGAACTTGGTCATGGGTTGTATGTTTCAGGAAGGACAGATCACAAATAATGACTAGGTTTCTGTTCAAACTAGCTAGCTCTATGTTGGTGTCAGGAAATGGGCAAGACAGGAAGAAGGAAAATCTCCTGGGATAAAGGAAAGGTAGAAAGCCTAGGCCTAGACAGGTTAAGTTTGAGATGCCTGAGATATCTAAGTTGGGGTGGACCAAAGATACAAATTGGCGGTGGAAGCAGATAGACAGTTGCATAATATTTAAAGTTATAGTAATGAATGGGATCACTAGAGAGAATGTATGCAGATAAAGCAGACAGGCTCAGAACTAATCCCTTAGGCCATCCAACATCCCAGATCAGGAAGGAGACAAAAAGGCAGCTTATTATGTATCAGTCTTGGTACTACATTTCCATGATGAACTTAGTTAATCCTCAGGAAGACTGTAGGATGTCATAATTATTATTCATGTTTTTAAGAGGTACAAACAGAGACAGAAAACTCAGATAACTTGCCTTGAATATCTCAGTTTCTCTCTTTCTCTCTCTCTCTCTCTCTCTCTCTCTCTCTCTCACACACACACACACACACACACACACAGACTTATGCAGCAGAACCAAACTCTAAACATCTGGCTCTCAAACCTATATTCTTTCTGTTCTACTTCAATGTCACAAATAGAAGGGAAATAAGACCAACAAAAACTGGTAAGGAGTGCAGTAGTTATAATTTCAAAGATCAGGAAAAATACACAGAAAAAAAGTTATCACTAAAAGTAAAAAGTCTTTCCACTTCCTAAAAGTCACAAAAGAAAATATAAAATTGCCCATATTTCAGACAACTAACTGAATAAAACATAACACCATAAAATATTGTTCCCTAACCTTTCCTTCAGAATTCAATCCAAGTTTTTTATTTTCTCATCTATAAAATGAAGACAGTGGTATGAAAATTACACTTGAAAATGTACTCAAAAGTGCTCTGTAAAATGCTATAGATATTGATCATTATTATTCTATTAAAGTTTTTAGATATTGGACAAAATCACATTTTCTCTAGGTGGATGATATACAGAATAGAGAGTAGGGTTTTAAATTTTCTTTTTTTTTACTTTTTTAAACAGCAGAAAAAAGTGTGAAGAAGGGATCCCAAATGTAATTCTCTAATGCAGGGAATAGTATTGGGAGAAAAAATGAGATCAGATGGAAGCATCTGCATAATAACTTTTCTTTGTATTAAATGTATTATTATTTTGTTTGTAAAGAAAATAAAATGGACAATGTATATAGACATTTGTGTTTATTTATTTTTAATTTATTCCTAAGATTTGTTCATTCATTTTAATACTATTGCAGTTGTTTTTAAAGTTTTTTTAAACTAGATCCAAGTCTAGAGAGCTACATATGCTTTTTTCCCCTGCTAAATCTTTTATGTATTATTTTTTTATTGTGATAATATTGGCTTACATCATTGTTCGTATTTTGGGAATATAAGTCCTCCCCCTTCAGGTGTTACTGCCATATTGCTACCCTCTTCCACCAAAGCACCTGTGATCCACCACCTTAGTCCACTGTGCTCCCTCCCCACATCACACACTTTGTTAGAAGTAATCTTGAAAAGGAACATATCTTTCTGGTTTCACTAAAAACAAAAAGAAAACAAAAACAAAAAACACATACACGGTCATAGTGAAGCTGCAGCAAACCAGAAAACATACACCCTCCCCATGTGGACATCGTGAGCCAGTTCCGCTTCCCTTCAAGTATACACAACTCTACCCTCCTTATTTGCTGTGGTAACCAGTTTATTTTCACAGTAAGGCAGCTGGTTAGGAGGGGAGAGATATACTGTGTTTAATGATTAGCTTGATGGGAGGCAACTAGTCTATTTTGGCTGGGTCTACGGTGGCTGTTTTAGTTGAATAAAACATAACCATTATGAAGGAGCTAAGTTTTTGATTGCAACAAACTCAATCTTATAATTTGCAAATATCCATTAAAATAGCTCTGAGTTAAGGACAAATTTACCTATGTAAGTTTCCACAGTGGTGCATTTGATTATTCTCTACTGGGGCACTTCAGGATTGAATGATACAATAGTGAATAAAAGAGTTTCTCCCCCAAATAATCTGATCATCTGCTTCTGTAATGTTATTTATGCTGTTGATTAAAAATAACTCTTTGGTGATTCAACATACAAATCTTCTCTGCCTCACAAAAGGGTTCTATCCCAATAAGTCCATATTAAATTGAAAATATCATAAGTCAAAAACTCACTTAATACACCCAATCTATCATGGCCCAGTCTCACCTACCCTAGGTGTGCTCAGAACACTTATATTAGCCTATTGTTGGGCAAAAACATCTTACACAAGTCCAAATTATAATAAAGTGTGAATATCTTATGTAATTATTAAATACTGTACTGAAAATGAAAAACAGGTTGGTGTATAGGTTATAACGCGCACAACTGAAAGCACACTGGGTCAAGAACATCTGAAGCACTGAACTAAAATTAATAGCTGGAAGATGGGGGAGGCTAAAGCTACAGCATCCTCAATTTCTCTCTTTTCTGATGAAACACAAGAGCTGGTAGAAGGTTGTTTACCCTCACTGGTTGCTGCAGGGAGTGTTCTAGCATGTATCACTTGCCCAGGAAGAGATCAAAGTTCAAAATGCAAAATAGTTTCCACTGAATTCATACTGCTTTCCTACCCTGGTAAAGCTGAAAAGTCCTAAGTGGAAACATTGTAAGTCACGATTGTTTCTGGATTGTTTCTAAATGTTTTTCTCACAGATACATTATACCTTTTCTTTAATTTTTTAAATGGTGAAATAAAGGACAAGCAATAGGTATTTTATAAGCTTTCTTTGTTCTCTCCTCTCCTAACTCCTCCCTGTGAGGTGATCCCATCTCAGTTAATGACAACTCCATCCCCCCGCTGCTCCCAGGTAAAAGCCTTGAAGACATCCTGTTAAAGCCCACATCAGCATTCTGCGTCTCACCATCTCTCCTGAAACCACTCTGGTCTCATTTTTTGTTTGTTTTTTTAAGGTAACATTGTTGGCCTTCCACACCATCTATATGGTTGAGAGGTCTCTTGTCTGGATGATCACAATTCCCAAGTAAGGGATCTCACTGATCTTTCCTTCCCCTTCCCATCCTGTTCTCAGCACAGTAACTCCAGGGACATTATTCAAAAATGAGTCAGGTTGAGGCAATACATCCCCCTTATCCACAGCCTCCAGTACTTCCTAGCTCCCTTGGAGTAACAGTCCTGCACGGTTGTTCCAGATTTGTTCCCCTGTGCTACACTGCCTCCTCCCTTGCCCTGAACCTCCATTCTCAGCACTTCAGTCTCTCTTGCCCCTCATTGCCTACTCAATCCTAAAGGTACCCTCCTCCCGGGAACTCTGTCTTTGCTGTTTCCTCTGCCCATGTTAACTGGTTTGCTACCATAGCCTCCCCAGATCATCCCATTTAACCTTGCAATTCTGCAAACAATTCTGAAACTGTTCGCGTGTTATTTTTTAAAAGCATTTATTGTTTTCTAACATATTGTGATGTCTATTTCTCTCTACTGGAAGGCAATGTCAAGTGGGTAGGGAATTTTATTTGCTTACTGCTTTACCAGTGTGCAGAACTGGCACACAGTAGGTATGCAATAAAGATTTGTGATGTGAAAGAGAATTTTAATAAGGGAGATGTTTCTATATTCGAACAGTTTCTTACAGTGGTCCCTGGGATTTAAAAGGGTTTCGTGCACCACAGGCAGCATTTTATGTTGACCCTCAGCAACAAGGCCATTAATCAAACTAGAGATGATGGGAAGTGCTAGAGCTAGGGAGGAGAGACAGGCGCTTGTAAATGATTGCTCTGGACGTGTTTATGGTACTTTATCCTCAAGCACAGAAACAAATGAACACTTGTTTGACCTTAAATCCACCCCAGGCAAAAAATGTGGGAGAAATCTTCCTTTCCCAGATGCCATCCCTGGGCCAGACCTGCACAGAATCCCAAGTGCAGACTTCATCAGGTAGAAAGCACAGAAGAACAGAGTCAGGACAAAAAATGGACACAGCCTGGAACAGAAAGCAAGGGGAAAGAGAAGCCAGCTAGTCTCACACTTGTCTCCTAGGAACTTAAGGCTTTGAAAGCCCATGTGAGTCAAATAACTCCTGCAGTGAAAATGAATTCCACATTTTACTTTAAACTAAATCAGAAAACTGGATTATATCAAAAAGCAAAAATGACCCAAATTTTGCATTCAGAGAGAATTTCATCTCAAGCAGGGCCCCAACTAAAGCAGCACCGATGTGGACCATTTATTTATGGGGAAAAAAATTATAAGAAGGCAATGATACTGTATTGACAAATTGACATATGCAGTTGTTTTTTAGAAGTAATATTTTAAGATGTTTAAGATCTTTGTTTATAAAATGTACAATAAAATGCAGATATGTGAAAGCTACTACTTCATCGTTGTAAAAAACATCCATTTTGGTTTTCCTACCTTTCATCTCTCTTCATTTCAATCCATCTTAAACAGCTATCTTAATATACTGCAGTTCATAACATATCATGTTACTCCTTTCTTAAGTATCAGTGAATTTTCATCATTTAAAACAATGGTTAAATTATTATATTTAAGCAATAGAATCCTTTCTTAAAAGTAAGTATTGCATAAACTATAAGAGCAAAAAAAATTGAATTGCTCTGCTTGAGAAGTTGAAAAGTAATGTGGCAGTAGAAAGCCTGGAAACCAACTGACTGGTCTTATGCCCATTCCCCCACATCCACCCACACACATTCAAAAACATCAGGGCTCAGTGGAGTCATTTGCAAAACCCCCGTCTGAAAAATTAAGTAGCTTCTTAACCCCAAATAATAACCTCAAATTATCTTCCCGTTATTCTCATTCTACATCCAACATTTATCCTATGTCAAATAAAGCATCCCATCCAGTTTCCTGGTTTGGTTTAAAGTACTCATTGTTAATTGGAATACTTCTTCAGTTTCACTCTGCCAAGTCTCATATCTTAAAAAATGGGGTTAGAATCAAATGCATTCTAGTTGTGTGAATCATAAGCCATTCATAGAACCTCAAAAAACCTTTTAAAATCCATCTACAAGAGCTGAAAACAGAAGTACTCTTTCATCATCTTATTATGAGCTATCCCATGAGAAGCAATCAGTTACCCATAGGGATTTTAGAAGAGTCACCCATTATCACATATTAAGGGACAGTCCCATTCAGGGGCGGAGCTCAGGCAGGACAGCATTCTTCTTGCTCCTTCAGAGAGAGCTCTAGTAACCTCGAATATAATTATTCTGAAATCAGCCCTGAAGACCGCCATTTCACCAAACATTTCACCTTATGCAGAAAGAGTCTGAAACAAGCACAACTGAAACTTGTTCTTTCCTTGCTCATAGTTAGGCTGTATATTCTTGAAATAAGTGTGGCCTATGAAAATCTCACTTTCTACTTTAGATATTAAAGATGAAATTAGTGAAGAAAGCTGATAGCCCCCTCAAGCCCTCAGTACTCTAACCCTACAATATTCAGAACAGCCAGACACAGACCAAGTAAGAACTGAAAGCATTGTTTTCTGTGACTTCTGAGAGAGGGATGAGATCTTCAGAGTGAAGAAATAAAATGTTTAGTCAAGAAAATGAGCATTTGTTAGAGTTTAGCCTGCAAATCCTCCACAGCAAAGTTCTCAATAAGTGACACTTAATGAGTTACAGTTCTTTGGTGGCCTAATAAGGTTTCGAACCCAGCATATGATCTGTATCCTCCAGAAACTTCGTTTCATGATCCCAGTTATTTCATAATGTGAGGAGGTTTGGGAGGAACTGTCCTTTTTCTCCCACCTCCACTGAGCTTTGAGCCAGTTGCCTGCACTGCCTTGATTCTTGGATGACTTGCTCACCATTGCTCTCTGCAGTCTGCTGTGGACATCAGGTGCTGAAAAGCTCAGTGGAGTCATCAGTGGCCTTGGGGGCCATGCAGGGTCTGCATATGGTCATGATGTTCTGCTGACACTGGGGTGCTGTGCCAGGCAGTGGTGGTGCTGCCAGGGCCCTTAGACCAGGCTTTGAGCTCCATGGATGGCCATAGAAAATCAAAAGTCTGCTTTATGCAACAAATACAAAAACTGGCTACTAGAGCTTCTGCCCTTGAGGAGGAAGGACATCAAATTCTTCCTCTTCAGGAGGAAGGACATCACTGAAAAAGAAAAGGAAGAACTGGATGGTCCAGCTCTTACTTGGATTTTTAAATAGAGACTTTTAGAGAAGGTCTTGGAGAAGAGAAATTTAGACATTTAGAAAAGCTGAACTGTTGCCTGACATTATAAGAGAGATTCAATCTTTAGAAGGTACATCAACGCACATTCAATTTGAAGTAGCTGTGACTAAAACAGCTTTCAAAACACATCAGAAAAATGAAGAACAACTTCATACAGCACTAAAAGATGCTTTGGATGAAAATCACACTCCTCAAGGAAGTTTAAGAGGCCATCCTAAGAGGCTGAGAAATGGAAAATGAGAGTGAACAAACTTCTTAAACAGAAAATATATAGTACAAAATGGTAACGTCAAGTTTAAATGATAAAGTCAAATGAAAGTGTCTGGATGACCTCTTGCTTCTTTCACAAGAACTGGATTGTTACTTTGAGGAAGCAACATGGGTTGTGAGAACATTGAATTAAGTATAACAAATATAGCAGAAAATGAGAACTTTTAGAACAGGAAAGTAGTTGTGAAGAAACCAATTGATATGACTGAGTCAAATACATTTTGAAAAAAGAAAAAAGAAATAAAATGTACACAAAATAACAAATGAATTTCGATATCATAATAGAAGTCTCTAAACTGAGAAAGCCTCCTGGAAGTTAGAGAAAAGCACAGAAAGGGAAAGGCAAAAAGCCCACTGGGGAATTTAAGGTTTTCTCATCTGCCAAAAAAAAAAAAAAAAAAAAAAAAAGACAGAAAATTTCACCAAATATTTCACTCATACCTTTAACAACAACAAAAAAAAAGTGAATCTTTTCAAAACTGATATAAGATAATCCATGGATGTGGAAAAGCTAGACATACATAAAATACAAGACAAAATTCTTTCCAAAAATTTGAAGAGTCACTATTATTATCAAAACCAATTGGTTTCTCATGAAAATAAAGTTCATGGTAATAGCTTGAGGGCCCTGTTGGCTGAAAGAAATCTCAATAATTTAAGAGAGAAGATGAACATCTAACAAAATTTATTGTGGAAGAATTTAAACATTTCCAAAAATATACTTATGTCCTAGATGTTGACAGTAGCTCATTTGGCAGAAAAGCTTGTACATACAGACACGGAATCCTCTCATGAGCAGAGTTGCAAAGGACAAGGAGTATCTGGTTAGGATGGCACTGGGATTCATGTCCAAAGTTCCATGTGAACCAGATGCACTGCACTGGGGCCAGAAGCCCGCCATTGATTGGGCCACCTCCATCCTGACTCTGCAGTATCTCCATGAGATTATGGTAGAATTTCTCCTGGGGCTCCTTGTATTGATACTTGCAAACTTCTTTTGATTCATTCCTCCTAGCCGAGCCAAGAACCATGCACCAGAGTGCTGATCCTCTACCTCAATGTCTCATCAGTGAGCTGATTTTACCGAGAGTTCTCAAGTGGTGCTTCCTAAGAAAAGCACTGCTCTCCTTCCCCTATTTTTGAAAGTGAAGAATGACCGCTCTAGGAATTCTCTCTCTACCTAGGGCATCCCCTGGCCTAGAATATCTTCTATAGGACAAAATTTGTCTCTCCACCATGCTCTGGATTTACCCTTATGACAACCAGAAAACATAAAGAATAACCTTCCAAGTTGATCCCACTTATTAAGCCTCCTTCTGACACTTCCCAGCCCCCCTCCCTGAAATTAATTTGATGTTTTTTCTACTAGTTCTATTATCACTGAGTGTTTATGGCTTAAATGGAAGCTTGATAGAATTACAATTCTTAGGACAATGTTTTATAATTGCAGATTATTGAAATGTGAATCGTGTAGGTTAATTACATCTATTTAATTCTATTTGTAAGTAGTATAATTATAGTATTTTTATTGTTAACAAGTCCATTAAAATCATCTGGAAACAAAGTACTTTATTATTTTATCCTAATATAATTTTGAAGTTTTTTCTCTTTTGGTTTACTGTTCTCATATAATGATTATACAATAGCACAAGTGGAAACTTGCCAGAATTATCATTCTTAGGATGATGTTTTATAATGTACATGATATAAATATGAATCTAAATGCATGGTTTAGGTCTTGTTTGATTTTTAGATGATGTATGCATAGTATTCTCATTATACTAATATGTCTCCTCTATTGACACAGACATTTTTTGCTTCCTTCTAAAGTAATTTTGAATGTCCTTTCATTTAGTCCCACTGCAGTGGTTAAGTGATTATAGAACTGCTCAATTGAAGGTTGATGGAATTTGGGGGAGAATATTTTATAAATGTAGTTTAAAAGTGAATTTCATGAGTAAATGTTTCCTTTGCTTATTCTCCCATGAATAAATGTTTTCTTTGCTTAATGTAAGGATAAAGTTTCCAATTGTTGTTATTTAACAAATGCTCCATAACATAAACCATAGTAAGATCTTTACATGAACTCTTGCATTTGCAACATTTGAAATTCAAAGTTTATTTCTCTATAGTTGGGGCTGAATTAAGTCAAGACTGATATATTTAACTAAATAGATTTTGGTTTAAAAAATCCTGTTCATATTTAAAATTTTAATCTTTAATAGTTTCCTTTTTTAGGAATTTGCTTTTGATCCTGTAATTTCTCTCCATAAATTCTCAAAGTACTCTGAATTTCTTTAATTGTACACTATCTTGCTAAATCCTGTCTAATCAACCACTATCCTTGAGATTATAGCTTTTTGTGTGTGTGGCCAGGGATTTATGCTTCAATCTATGCATTCTGTACTGCACTTACTGTTTTAAACACAGAAACATCAGAGGTGGTCAATAAATATTTATTAAATAGAATTAAAATCACTTTACTTTTACTTAAGTGAATTTGAAAACATACAGAGTGATTTTCTACCATAATAAAACAAAGCCTGTGCCCAATCATCAGTTAGAGGCTAGAGCTCTATCCCACTTGTGTATTCCCGTAATGGACCCTCTCTTTTCTGTCTCAGGCATCATGACTCCTCCCCTCAGACATCTCTAGAATGAGAAAGTGAATGCAGGTCCTAAGCTGGAGTTGGCGAGAAAGTACGAAGGTTATCAAGGAAATCTATGACCTCTACTTCCATAGTACATACACTCCTGTGTAGGTTTATTTAAAAATACAAAGGACGGTCTGCTTTTATTCTTTTATATGGAACTTCCTATAAATATAATGTGAAGGCTATAATATAATGCTTAAAAAGGCCCAAATGATAAAAATCTAAAGTTCTTATTATAATGGTAACTTGAATATATTGCACATTTTTCATAGGGTAAAACCCCCATGGAAAGTTTATCTAGATACTGAGAGGTAATATATATGTGCAATTTGATTGAGTTAACATTAGAATGAAAGCCTTCACTTTCGCATCTCCTGGCTTTTGTGTGTCATTATTATTATTTATGACTTGAATGGTGACAGTCAATCAACAGTACATAAGCCAAAGAGTAAGCATTGTTTCTGCCTTAGGGCTTACTGAATGAATGAGACAGGCAAAATACTTCATATTAAAACTCTCAACGATAGAGAGATAGCTAACTCTCAAAGGTTCTTTGACTCTAGCTTATGTGACCTTTTCTTTCTTTATCCTTTTTAATCTTTTGTCTTCACTTAAACACTTCTTCATTTGGAGAAGATCACTGAAACAATAAATAAAGATGTTAATTTTCCTTAAAATTTTTTTGGTTTACAGGGATACAAAATTGAAATCATAGGGTAAAGAAGTGGCAAGACCATCACTGCAAGAATTAAAACTTGTGGGCCCTGTGCTTTGGCACATGCTGGCTTGTCTGCCCATAATGGTCCATCATCCCTGTTATCCAACTCAAATTTCTTCCATAAAGAAGCCTTCCTTGACCTCTCATGGGTCATGCCTATCAATTTGTTTCTTGTCCCCTAAAGAATATGTTTTATTTAGTTGTGTATCAACAACACCTAGACCTGAGTGCTCAGCAAATGTGGGTAGTGAATGAATAAAAAACCAAGGAAGGATTGAGTTTGTGATTGGCATATCCATCCTATGTTTCATAAGGAGATAACCAGTGAGATTTCCACCCATCTATTCATGGTTACAAAGCTTACCAACTAGGATAAAACCTCAATTTGTCATGGTCAGACTATGTTTGTTGTCTGATTAACTTCCTTTCTGGTCAAACTAATGTGGGTTTATAGATACCCTACTTACTTTAGAAACTGGTAATTTCCCAGGACATAGCTATGTCTCTTCATTTACTAATCATATCATTTCCTGAATTTTCTCTAATTCAATACTCAAAACTTTGTTTGAGAATAGTTCGTTCTCTGTTTCATTTATTTCACCTTCTGAAATCTCTATTACATAAACATTACTCTGTTCTCCATTGTCTTCTCTTTCATAGATTTCCATGCTTTAACTTTCTGCTCTATATTATAGAAGAATTATTCAAGTTGGTATTCTTAATCACTATTTTTTTAAACTATCCATTTCATTGTTCATTACCTTCTTTAACCTTTCTTTTTTAAAGCAAATGGCACATGCTGGCTTGTCTGCCCATAATGGTCCAGACACCACACCCCCTCCCAAAACAGTTAATGAGACAAAGGACTGAAGTCAACAAATACATTTACCTATTACCTTATTATTTGGATGACTACTTGAGATTTCAAGAACATATTTTAAGTCACTTAGACCTTTAAATAACACTTCTTTTTATTTTGTTTTGGGTATCAGAATACAATTACATTTACTAAGGATTGATTACCTACCACAGTTGTTATTTTGTACTCTTCTAGATGTTATGATGGTACAAAATATATATCACATTATTTATGCTCTAAGATAGCTGACAATCTTTAAATCCTTACCTTTGACACTAAAATGTAATATAATATTCATGACTTGGAAAGGCTGAGATTTGCCTGATAATGATATATTTGTCCATAGAGACTGTTGGGAGCATGAAGTAGCCCTTGTCAATTTCTGGACTTGCTCTCTTTGGAAGATAATATTTACAGTGAAATAGAAGCACATCTCAACTTAAAGTTAGAGCCCCTTTGGAGTCCTGGCTATGCATGTTCCTAGCTAGCTGACCTCATTTTATCTGCCTATGAAATAGCATAATACTGACCTAACTGAGTAATTATGAAAATCAAACAAGATAACACACTCTTTAAAGTAATTTGTGATCTAAGAAATATATTTGTAATCTTCTCTTAATAGAATTCCCACTTCTTCCTTCAACCAACTAAATTAGCACTTATGAATAATTCTAATTAGAAACTGAGGAAAAAAGAACCTTGATATCTTTCTTTTCAGAGTGTCAAACCTAAGACCAAATTAAATTTCTCAGCTTAGAAATAACCTTTTATATAACAAATCAACAAATATAATACAACAAATCCAACACACATGTATACACAGATAGTCTTCTTTAAAGGCACAGATAGTACATATTTTAGTTTTGATGGGCCATATGGTTCCTGTCATGATTATTCAACTCTGCTGTTATAGCATGAAAAAGTCATAGATAATATGTAAACACATGGGCTGGGTCGTGCTCCAATAAAACTTTACTTACAGAAAACAGTAGGCATGCCAGCTATGGACAGTAGGACAAAGTTTGCTGGCTCCTGTTCTAGATGATACTGAGACAAATATATTGGATGAGCATTATCCTGTTTTCCCCATCTTGGTAAATTATATCACCCAGTGACTTAAATCAAAAAGGTATTGTGATGTCATTGACTATCTACTCTACCCTACTCCCATTGCCAAGCAAGTCCTTCAATTCCATCACCACAATCTCCTTTGAATTTGACCTCTTCTCAGTGCCTCCTCACCACTTGTCCAAGCCCTAAACATCATTACCCACACAGAGTGCCTTTGTGCAAATTCTCCAAAAGCATTCCTTTCTCAAGACACAGTGGATTGGAATATTGCTTTTGTAAACAATTTTTCTCCAAAGAAGACACATCACTGTTGGAAAGATATTATAGCAAATATACAAGTCATGGCAAATATACAATATTCATGCTGTGCATGGAATTTCTGGTGCTTTGCAAAACCTGCAGAATCTTCCATGTCAACTCTGAGTCAGGCAATCATCATCTGTTATCTGGACCAATGCAACAGCTAGCTAACTCTCCTACTTCCCCTTTTGCCCTCCTATTTTAATCATTTTCCACTGAGCCACATCTACAATAATCTTATTAAAATCAGACATCAAATCATGGCCACTGAATCTTCCAAGAGTTTCCATTTACACTCAAAATAAAATCCAAACCCCTTCCCATGCCCCCCAAATCCCAATAAGACCAGGTTTTATCCACATTTTCCTCTGACATCTCAGGCTGAAAATTTGTCAGTAGGCATTGGCAGAGCTTAATGACTGATATTTACTCTGATTGGGGGGAGTTTCCTTGCTATTGTAAACCATTAAATATTTTGACCATTAAATATTTTGAATAACCACACTAATATCTTTTTTGGCTCTATCCAATTTGTTTCTAGCCATACTGTTTATGCTATTCCTGGAACATATCAAGTATATTTCAATCTGTATTGGTTTTCTAAGGCTGCCTTAACAAATTACCACAAACTGGGTGGCTTTAAATAACAAATTTATTCCCTTACTGTGGTGCAGGTAAGAAATGAAAAATCAAGATATCAGCAGGGAACATTCCTTCTAGAGACAATCAAGAAGAATCTGTTCCACGCCTCTGTCATAACTTGTAGCGAATATTTGCAATTCTTAGTGTTCCTTTCTTATACTGACACAATTCCAATCACTGCCTCTGTCTTCTCCCCTCTTTTCTCTAAGTCTCTTTCCCCTTTTCTTCTCTAATAAGCACTTTCTATTGGCTTTAGGTCCCACTTGAATTGAGGATACTGTCATCTCAAGATCCTTAACTTAAATTCATCTGCAAAGTCTCTTTTTCTTAGGAAGGTTAGATTCTAAGCTTCCTGGTAACCACATACTTTGGAGGGCCACATTCAACCCACTACCTGTATAATAGCTTTCATCTGCAATTTTTTTTCCGTAGATTTTTTTTACATGGTAGGCATGACATTGCTCCATCAGTTTCTCATGTCTTCTTCTCGAGTACTAATTCCTCATATAGACCTTCCCTATCTGCACTATCTAAAATAGCTTCTCCCTCAACCTCATTAGTCTTGATTCTCTTATTCTGCTTTTATTTTTCTTCATGCACTTTAATATCATTTGCCATTTCACAGTGTATTATTTATTTTTTGTTGATTGATTATTGTTCCCACTGTACTATAAGCAACACAAGGTCAGAGACTTTCTTCTTTGAATTATGAACAGTATATATTTGTCACGTGACTTATATACTTGTTGCATTAACTTTTCAGCAGAGATGATGTGTCTTCGTTGGAGAAAAATGGTTTACAACAGCAATATTCCAATCCATTGTGTCTTGAGAAAGGAATGCTTTTGGAGAATTTGCACAAAGTCACTGTGTGTGGGCTAATGATCTTTATTCCTTGGATGAGGGTGAGAAGGCACTGGAGAGAGGTCAAATTCAAAGGAGATTGTGGAGATAGAATTGAACAACTTGCTGCTACAAGGAGTAAGATAAAGAAGACAGTCAAAGACAAATGTATTACTTTTTTGATTTGGGGGGAGTGATATAATTTACTAAGATGGGGCAAACAGGGTAATGCTCATCTGGTGTGTTTGTGGGGGGTAGGGTGAACTTCAGGGTTACTTCTTCCTGTTACCTTTGAGTTGCCTACAAAAGATCCAAGTGAAGACTGAGTAGATGTGTTGCACATACAAAATTAGGGGTTAATTTCTGAGCATTTCCAGCATGATTGTATCTTCAAATGATATAATAACTTGATGTTGCAATTCCTCCTAATGGCATAAGGTGGATTGGATACAGATCTAGTGCCTAAGACAAAAAAAAAAAAAAAAAAAAAAGCATTTTATGAAGGTTTTGGAACTTACTGTCATTATCTAGTAAAATTTATAGTGGATGAACCACATCTGGGCCTGAAGCCAAATCACTGCTGAGCCTTTTATCACTGGTTTGTGTGGCTCAATGCTGCCTTCATTGACTTTGGGGGCCAGAGAGTCTCTATGGATGTTAATGTTAAGTAATCTTTAACAGTAGGGGTTTAATGACTTGTTTTAGTGTTGGATGGTAAGTACTTCAAATCCATAATTCCACTTCACACTGCCTTTGTTACCCAACACCATGTTAATTGAAATGCAACTTTTAAAAGAATTCCCAATAGAAAATTGTTTATTATTCCTTTGTCCAAATATCCTCCTTTGGCCTTATAGGAAATAAAAATTATTTACTTATGGAAATGATGACTCTAGTCAATTGTAGGTCAAACTGGATATTAATAGAAATTTTTTTATATTATTTTATAAGGTTTACAGAAATGAAAAATGATATAGTAATATATCATGAGTAAAATCAAACCATGCTTATATTGAAAGAAAAGCGTTAGGGTTATGTTTTGTCTTTTCCCCATTTCCTATATTCTCTTCACCAAAGATTTCTCAATGAATGCTGCTGAGAGCAGGAAAAAGCATTTTTTTAATGCTTCCCACAGTCTTATGACACAGTAATTCTAGGGTTTGGAAATGAATGTCAGTTTGACACCCCATGCTATCTTGCAGTTCCCAAATGTATCAGTCTACTAAATAGTTCTTGGCTGCCATATAGTAAACACAAGTGCCTTACAGAGAGTCATTTTTTTACCGGGTGGTATGTAACTCTGCATTTCTATCTTTATCTCTATACCTTTATTAGCACTTAAAAACATTGAAAGGTAAATTCTTTAGAAAGCATGGTAAATAATGAAAATAAATTATTTGACTTAATTTACTATCTAATAGTAATATTTAATTTAAATAAATATTTAAAAATGAGTAACAAAAATACCCTAACAATCCCAAATGGTTATTTTTCAAGCAGATTGTTATCTATGCACTATGACATGCACAGTGACATCCTGAGTGGTGGTGACTCTTGGCTCTGACAAAGGCTGTCAACATGATCTTAAACAAGCTATTTAACCTCTCTGAACCTTAGTTTCCTCATTAGTAAAATGGAGATTGCCACAAAGATTAAAAGGAACTTAATGAAATGAAACTTAATGCAAAGGTTAAACAGAAAGTACATAATCTCAAGGCCAGAGATCTTCCAATGCCATGTCCTGTCTCTTACAGCTGTAAGCGTGAATGAACAGAATGGAGCTCCTAGAAAAAGGCACCCACAAAGTGGGAACTAGAGGATGATATGGAGATGTATAGCATATTTTAAAATCCCAGGACTGGATTTTAGAAATGTGTCTAATGTAGCTGAGAAATCCCTGGTTGAATGGACTTGTGAAAATAAAGGCAGGTTATATACAAAAGAATTTTATAGGCATGGGCTATAAATCATTACAGGATGTTCCTATTCATCACCTATCTCCCTGCATAAAAATGCCTTTTTACTTAAGAAATTTTATAGTTATGTGACTCCTTTAGTTTAGAAGTTTTTGGTATTATTTTTTCCTTTTAATGAGTTTTACTCACTCATGGTCCATGGTAACATGAAACAGATCTGAGAACCCTGGGCCACTCTAGTCCCTCTTTTGATGACACTTCCAAGTTCATTGTTTTCTTTCTGCCAACTACTCAAGAACAGACCTGTCACTATCAGAAGAATGGTCTGTTTAGTGAGATGCAGATGTCCTTCTTCAATTGCAATTTAATGATCTGTCCCTGTTGGAGTCATTCCACACGGCTCTGTTAATCACTCTGTTTCAGCATGTCATATTTACAACTGTTCAGAATCCACCAAGGAGGCAAAGATCACTGTGCTCAGAAGCTCACTTAGTTGCTAAAGGGAGTTTAGACTACTATGGAAGCCTGGCAAGTTTTTCATGTTACGCTGCTTGCTACTTTTGACCCCACATGTCCATCACTGAAGCATCTATTCTCATTGATGATTAGTGGGAAATAAATTTGCAATGATCATGACTCATCTTCCACTCTCTCTCTTGTGTACTGAAAGATACTGAACCCTTTCAGTGAAGGGAGGGTGGTGTTTCAGCACCTCGCAACAGAAGCTTCTAACAATACAAGAAATAGACTCTTAGTGATGAATGACTTGAAAATTGAAATCCATATCCATAAATCCAACATGGTACAGCTCTTGAAACTATGAGTGAGAGAATGTCCAAACAAGCACGATTTATTCCATTCTATAAACTACAGCAGAGGAAATTTTTTCTTAGGCCATCAGATATAATGAAAACCTCTTCTGTTAAAAGTAGAGAAGACAAAGGTCTTTAATAGAAAAACACAGTAGATGTAACTTTGTATTATAGCGTACTTGTAAAGATCAAAAAAGTATACAGTGAAAGAAAAAATTAAAATGTTACACAATATAAAATTTCACAAGATAAATGATTTCAAATTAGTTTACTGGCAAGCTAAATGCCTATTTTATAAATATTTTCTATTGACTCTTAGGTATTACTACTTAATCTGATAAATAATATAGTCTATCAGCTATAAAAGATATTTAGACAGTGTTATTTCTGAATCAGTAATTTCTTTTCCTTTTCTGATATGCATTATTCCATATAGATTTCTCTAGATAGACTAATAAATCTTATATCCTACTTTAGCAAGAAATTTCTGGCTTATGAATTGAAAGTAGGTGGAAGCTGAATATATTAATGAACATTCATTCATTAATATTAATTTGTTAATATTTAACTCAAACTATGAATTTCTATTATCTGAAAAAGGAGATATAAAATATGCACAGTGCTGTAGGAATCTATTGGTATTTCTAATGCATTTGATGCAAAAATATTATTGTGTAGTTTTAAAGCAAAATTTCATTTCTTTCATCTGAAAGTAAACCACTCATGTTTCTTTCCAAACACAGGCAACAACTGACAAGGTGTTTCTCAAAGACAGACTGAACTTACTCATCATTTTCACAAGTAACGTGACACAGAAGAACTAAATCATAGCTTAAAATTGGGCTTTTTTGCTAGTGTCTTCAAATCAGATGCTACATAGTCTTTTCTATGGAGACATTACATCGTTTCTATAGCGATACAGCATTATGGGTATTGAAAACTGCAAAATCTCTCTGCACAAACATGCCATTCAAACCCTTACACCAAGACACTTGACCAAACTTTAGTGTGATTTCTCTCAGTCCAAGGACAACCCAGCTTCCATGAGATTCTGTCAGGAAAAGCTCAAAGCTGTCAAAAGAAAATACTGCTTCTTCTAGCCAACTTCTGAAGATGGGTCCCTGATTGCCCTTTCTTAGAGGATATACTGAAAAGGACTTATGCTGTGGTATCCTTCCTCTGTATTTTCAAGATTCAGATGTATCTTCTACAACTCAGAAGTGTGTTTCTCAAGGATATGAAAACCATTCCTTTGAAATATACTCATCTGGAAGGACCGGGACCCTGTGGGAGAATAGAAACCTAATGTTGACTTTATTTTTTACTGAGGTAACATTGTTTTATACATATTCAGAGGTATAGGTTTATAACTCTTCAGATTTATGTTACTGCAACACACACACACCACCAAGGCACCAAGAGTCCTCCACCAGAGTCACTGGGTCCTCTTTTCCCTTTGTTCTTTGCTTTTTCCCCTACCCTTCTGGTATTTTTTTTTTTTTTAAGATTTATTTATTTATGCATACAAGAGCTGGGGTACAGGCCCGAGGTGGTGGGATGAGAGGATTCACCAGAGACAGAGGGTAACAGAACAGGTGGATGGACCAAAATACACTGCTGAGGGGAGCAGCGGGCAAGACAGGAGAGGTCTGCTGCACCATGTTGTTTGCTCCCTGGCCAGGGATCTAACTTGTGCTGCAGTGGCTGCGGATAGCTTCATAGGTTATGTCTTAACCCCTTACGCTACCAGGGAGGCCTTCCCCTCTGGTATTTGACTTTATCTGAGCCCCAGCCAGTTACTCCTCCCTATTCATTCACTCTCCCTTTAAAACAGAAGACTTGGGCTTCCCCTGTGGTGCAGCTGGTTGAGCATAACCCTGTGAGGCTGTCTGCAGCCTCTGCGGCGCCGGTTCAATTCCCGGCCAGCCAGGGAGAGTCCCACATGGCACAGTAGACCTCTCCTGTCTCACCCGCTGCTCCCCTCAGCAGTGTATTTTGGTCCTTGTGCCTGTTCTGCTCCCTACTCTGTCTCTGGTGGATTCTCTCACCCTCCCGCGCCTCTGGCCTGTACCCCAGCTATTTATTGTATAAATAAAAAATAATAAAAATCTTTAAAAAAATAAAACAGAAGACTTACAGATGGCCATCAGGCACATGAAAAAAAAAATGCTCATCATCAATTATCATTACAGAAATACAAATCAAAACTATAATGAGATTATCACCTAACATCTGTGAGAACGGTTTATATCAAAGACAAGGAAAAACAAGTGCTGGTGAGGATGTGGAGAAAAGGAACCCTTCAATCCTGTTGGTAAGAATGTAAATTGGTATAGCCTCTATGGAGAATAGTTTGGAGATTCCTCGGAAAAAATTAAGAATGGAAATGTGAGACATGATCCAGTTACTCCACTTCTGGTTATTTGCCCAAAGAATGTGAAACAGGGGGCCTCCCTGGTGGCACAGCGGTTGAGAGCTGTGCTGTGAAGCTGCCCACAGCCTCTGCAGTGCCGGTTCGATCCCCGGCCATGTGCGAGGGTCCCACATGGCGCGCAGACCTCTCCTGATGCGCCCACTGCTCCCCTCAGCAGTGTACTTCAGTCCTTCTGCCTGTTCTGCTCCCCGCTCTGGCTCTGGTGAATTCTCTCACCCTCCCGCACTTCTGACTGTACCCAGTGCTTGTATAAATAAATAAATAAATATTTTTTAAACAAACAAACAAACAAAAAAAGAATGTGAAACACTAGCTCAAAGAAAAATATGTGCCTCTAAGTTCACTGCAGCATTATTTTCAATAGTCATATATGGAAGCAACCTCAAGGCACACTGACAGATGAAAGAATAAAGGAGATACGGTATGTGTGTATCTATCTATCTATCTATCTATCTATCTATCTATCTATCTATCTATCTATCTATCTATCTATCATCTATCTATCTATCTATCTATCTATCTATCTATCTATCTATCTATCTGTCTGTCTATCTATCTAATGTGTATACAGAATGGAATACAACTCAGTCACAAAAAGATGAAATTTTGCCATTTACAACATGGATGGGCCTAGAGGGTATTATGCTAAGTGAAGTAAGTCAGCGAAAAGACAAATACCTGATTTCATACATATGTGGGTAATAAAGAAACAAAACAGATGACCAAACAAAACAAAATAAGAAAACTCTTAATTTTTTCTGTCTTTACAGAATGTTGTTATTGACTTATTTTTTCTAAAGATTTATTTTTTATTTATACAACAGCTGGGGAACAGGCCAGACGCACGGGAGGGTGAGAGGATACACCAGAGACAGAGAGGGGAGCAGAACAGGCAGACTGACCAAAAGCACTGCTGAGGGGAGCAGTGGACGAGACAGGAGGGTCTGCCATGCTGTGTGGGACTCTCCCTGGCTGGCCAGGAATCGAACTTGCACTGCAGAGGCCGCAGACTGCTTCACAGCTCTGTGCTCAACCCGCTGTGCCATCGGGGAGGCCTGGCTTATTTTTGGAAGTTCTGCGCACTTTATTCATTTGATTAATGAATAAAGTGAATTAATGAATTAGTCCCTGTAGTTCTCCTGCTACTGTATCACCCATGAACCAACAGCATATTCCCTTGTGTTCATTCCTCCCCTGTGTTCATTCTGCGAACCCCCAAACCTCCCCCTTTGCTGTATGCCTTAGTTATATGGTAAGGTAATTTTGACTTTTTCTTGACCTTTTTGTTTGGTTTCTCTATATTCAGTACAGAAGTGACATCATCCAGTATTTATCTTTTTCCTTCTAACTTATTTCAGCTAGCATAATCCCTTCCAGCTCCATCCACGTTGCCACAAATGGCATGAGTTTTGTCTTTTTTGATCACTGTAAACTCTTACATTATAAGAACAAAATGGTGGTCACCAGAGGGGAAAGGGAGAAGGGAATGGGAATCTGAATATGGGCCTAATTGTATGGAAAATAGACTTTTAGTGGTGATCATAAAGTTGCATATACATATATTGAATTATAATACTGTACACCCAAAGCTATATTATGTTTTAAACCAATGTTATTTTGATAAAATTGTTTTTAGAAAATGAAAGATATTTAAAAATCAACGACACCCTCTCACCCCCACACAACTTGGAATGCAGCTCAGTTCTTTCTCTTACTGTCAGCAGTTAATGATAAAATCTGTTTTCATTACTTTAACTAATGTCCACCTTTGTTTATCTTTGACAGTACCAAGCTCTTGTATTTTCACTGAAACTAATTAATATGCTTATATCTTTGGCAAATTGTCCAAAGAACTTCAATGAATGAATGTACTTTTTAAAGCAAATTGAAGAGTAATACATATGTTGAAACTGAATGGATTTTTAAATTTCTTTTTATTTGGTTGGCACTAAAAAGTAAAACTTGATGGATGCTATTTTTTAATAAAAGGAAAGACAGTGTTAAAAATTACCCAAATAATTAAGTATTAAAAGGAAAGCTATTAACTCAAGTTCATATACCATATAGATACTGTTGGAGTGGGCTGCAGAGTCAGCATTTGAAGCAGAGTTTGCTTTGCTGTGATAGGATTTTAGAACTCAAAGACTATTTTAAGACATGGAAGATTCTCTGCATGCTGCCAGCCCCTCATGCATTCTGCCAGCCTCACTGCTGTGGAGAAGGATGTGAGTATGTTTCTCAAGAGAGGCAGGGTGAGAGTCGGGGAATCCTCAATTCCATTTTTAGCCCTTCCATTTACTTACTGAGTAATCTTGAGGTTCCTTAACCTCCTTTTATTTTGGAACTTCAGCCAAGAAAACAGAATCATTATAACTTTCCTTAGAAGGTTTAAGTAATAAATGCTTTCTTGTAAAAATGTGTTATTATTTAGTGTCTCTGATCTTTCTCAGAATTACAGAACCTCTGGCAAAACTGTTAAGAGTAGTGGTAAAAAGAAGGTGCTATATATCCAGTTCTTGCACTAAGTGCAACTATCTTACTAAGAAGAGGTATATCCTTACCTCTACCCCTCAAGTCATAAATGGTTAAATGTGTGCTTGATCCCCTCTTTAAATTCTATTCCTCAGTCTGCAATCTTTCAGGACTTAAGGACCCATATTCAGATTGGGAAACATGATGAATGACTTTTAAAATTATTTTTTTGGTAAAATATACATAACATAAAATTGATCATTTTAACCATTAAGTATGTAACCATCACCACTTTCCATCTCCAGAACTTCTTTCCTACCCTAAATTCAATACCCATTTCACTCTTATTTCTCTTTCTCTTAGATCTTGGTAACCACCATGGTACTTTCTGTCTTTATGAATTTGCCTACTCAAGTACTTCATATGTGTGGAATAAAATCATACACTATTTGTTTTTTTAGGTCTGCTTATTTTCGTTAACATAATGTCCTCAAGTTCCAACCATGTTGTAGCACATGTCATAATTTCCTTCCTTTTTTAAGACTGACTACGGAATTACTTTTTGAGATTTTTTTTGTAAACATAACACCCGACTGATTACTTTCTTTCTGACTTTTATCATGTAATCAAAGAAATGCTAAAAGATTTATACACTAATTCTGCAGTTCTTTGAGAAGATTCAGTTCTGACAAACTAACACTACATTGCCCCACAAGATATAAGGACTTCAGAAAAAATGTATCTCTTAATTAGGCTTCTCAAAATATATGGATTAAAAAGTATTACAAACTAAAAATTAGCAAATAAAAATGCAAACACTGAACAATACGTAATTCAAATAACAATATCTATGTATATAATGCATTTACATATGATATTTGAACATTTTATATTATTTGAATATAAAGTGTTTTTGGTGTATCCACACCAGATTATATTAAATTTATAAATGCCCAGAAAAATATTAAATATACAATTGATTAACATCACAAAGACATTGCTAACTCAACCTGGTGGATCTTTCCTTTGTATCTTAAAATGGAGATGACACGTCTATTGCCAACATTAATGAAAAAACTGAAAAAGGGAAAAAGATAACAATAAGTGACATTGTATGACAGATGACTTGAACCAACTTGTAATCTGTAAAACAGATTATGTATTGAATACTAGTGACGCTAGTTGGAACGATTCGTCTATGTCCTCTACCAATCAAGAAGGTGATGTTAGTATCTAAAACTGACAAGAGTCAAGAGAATTTTTGATGCTTCCATTTGGAACTTTATGCCCAGGTATGTGTGGTTCAATTCAGGAATGGTTAAGGTTGGTAATTAGAAGCACCAGGACATAATTTGATTTCAATTTGAGATCACCAGACAGTTTAGCTGACAGAATTTATAATAGTCCTATACCCCTCTGAAGAACCAGCTGAACAGTCATCCATAAGTTACTCTTAAGTAGCAGCCCAGAAGTTCTGATATCACTAAGAGCTGAGTTAAGTGAACCACAGTGAACTATATATAATACTTTTTTCTGGGGCTGCCTTTAGTCATAGAGGAAGATGACAGCTTTGTTACTAGGTCTCACTAGGACAGAATTGATGTTGTAAAAAAAAAAAAAATATATATATATATATATATATATATATAAAATGCACTTGAGAGCATAAAAAACATTACTACCATCTTGTTGTTTATCTTAAGAGTCTAGGAGCAGTTTGTTGCTCCTGAAGACAAGACATCCCAACCAAGGGGATATGTTCAAAACACTATAACCTACTGATACAATCTTTGACAAGAAGTCTGTAAAATAGCTAGGGGCCGAGATGTGGGATATAGACCCAGTACATGAAATGCAAAATTCTGGGGTTAGGAGAGATCTTGCCTTCATGAAACATAGCTCTTAGATCAAACATGGACTTTACGTAAGATTTTTTTAGGCATTGTCAGTCAACATTGGTGTGGTACTAGACAAAGCTCTTCCCAGAGCTCACCATCAATGGATCACACCATGGAGCTGTGAGTCAACATAATCCATAGAGATCACAATTACAACTTTTCTCATTTCTAATAAGGTGAGTGTTAGGTAATCCTGGTACCATTTGCTTTTCTCTACTGCAATTAGGGGCATTCCTGTGGCCTACATTTCAGCATGGACTTCTGACCTACTGGAGGGCCAACAAGGCTATTGTTGGCTTTAGGATTGGCCAACTTGGATTTTCATCTTTACTTTTTTATTTCTTTTGATTAAACTATTTCATTTCTCTACATATCAGTTTCTTTTCCTGTAAAGCAAGAAACAAAGGAAGAAACTCACAAGCTTCTGCAAGAACTACATGAACAGATCAGTGAATAAATACACAGCATAAGAAAATACACAACAAATATTAACTGAATTGTGATCTGATGAAGAGACCCAAGGCAACATCTGACACATATTTTAAATGGTCTTTAAAGTGATATCTATTTACTTTATACTCGGTATACTACTAGTAAGATTTTAGTGTAAAACTATATTTTTGTTCTATAGACAAAGCATGTGGTTTTTAACATGGCAGCTCCAATTTGCCAAGCTTGTCCTACTGCTGTGGAAGCAATGGTATTATTACTTTTGAGTTCCAGTATGTGGTACTACCATATTACATTGCAAGGTGAATAAATCTGCATCCTTGCTTAGTTGCTTTTCATGGTAAAGATCTCAATATGCACACTCAGGGCTGGCCAAATTGTGTCTAAATAGCATAGGATAGAAATCTGACAAGTAACTGATTAATATCATGAAACAATGTATTTCAGAGCAAAACAAAACAAAAAAAAAACTACTTTATTTCCAGATAGCATTCATCTGAAGAGATAAGGGTATGTGATTTTTAAAAAACAAGTTTTAATGTGGTTGGCATAGTTACACTACACATGGGTAATTAAGTTTCTGGTATGAATTATTGTTTTCAGAGTATGAAAACAATTGGTTCATGTACAGCACAAAATTCACTTTCAGAAAACATGGCATTTCACGTACAAATTGAGGCTGCAGAGCACAATGTTATCATTCTCATTCACGGTGCATTTGTTTCAATGAGTGAAAGACCATTCTTTTTTCTTTAAAAGATTTATTTTATTTATTTATGCACACAAGAGCTGATGTGTAGGCCAGAGGTGGTGGGGGGAGGTGAGAGGATTTGCCAGAGATAGAGTAGGCGGACTGACTGAAATACACTGCTGAGGGGAGCAGCGGGAGACAAAAGAGAGGTCTGCTGTGCCATGTGGGTTGGCTCTCCCTGGCTAGGGATTGAACTCATGCTGCAGTGGCTGTCGATAACTTAACCCCTTGCGCCACCAGGGAGGCCAGAAAGACCATTCTTTCCCCAGATGTTCAGAGCTCTGTAACCTACTGACAAATAAAACTTGCTCCTTTGATTTGTCCCATTTAAGCCAATTTCAAATTGTTGGGAATGTTAAGAGAAAAAATAATTGAATTCTCTTTCTGCAAGTTTTTTACAGTTATTAATTTACTTGAGTTTGGTTGTTGTTTCAAGTTTTCTTGGATTGGTATACCAAGTTTTCTCTATAGGCCTCTTCTCAGAACAAAAAGAAATTTGTCCATCAGATATAATTTTCTTTGTTCATATACAGGTCTACTTGTCTTTAAAAATATGTACTGTATGGGAAGTGTCTGGGGTCTGTGTGTTTTCTATAGAAATCAGTGCCATTAAACTTAGAGTACCTTCCAAAATGAACAACCTAATAGTCATCAAAAGTGATATAAATTCAGAAGGAAAATATGAGTGGGCTTCAAAAATATGCACTGCATTCTCATCAAAGGCAGAGCAAACCATCTCAGGAGAGTGAACAGGCCATGTTCTACACAGTAGAAAGATCTTCCTCCAGGTGTCATATCTCACATTTGAGGTCACTCCATGAGTCAACCAAAAATGATCAGAAAGGAACCTTAGAGTAAACACTAAGTGGTCTCAGTTTGGATTGGGATTATAGAAGGTCTGAGTTATTCCATAATGTCATTGTTGTCCTGGGATGACCAGCAATATGCTAGTTCATACCCTAAATTACTTTCCAGAGAGCTCCAGCCTATTACACTATTCCTCAATAAAACATAATAAGGATTAACACAGAGCCTGGCAAATAGAAGAAGCTCCATAAAATGCCAGCCTTTCTTTCTATCTGTACTTCCATCTTTTCCTTCTCTATTTCCAAAATGGAAAGTGCAAGATGTTTTGTGTTATTGGGTATATGTTGAAAGGGTACCTGGAGTGCACCATGGAGTGGTCCTGGGAACAATGAAAGCATGCTCTTGTACGAGAAGATAGAACAGTCACTTTAAGTTTGGCATATATGAAAAGGAAAATTAAGTTCTGGTAGGCTAGTTGAAATTTTGCTTCATTTTCTTGGCAGGCTCAAAAGCATTCTATTTGAAAGTCAAAACAGCTATTTCATGACAAGGCTAAAAAGCTTTAAAACGTGCCTTTTTTTCTTCTAGTTTCAAGTTCTCTATATTCAGGCTTATTTCAAATCTTCTATTATTTCACAGAGTACACTAAAATATATCTCAACACTATTGGTCAAAATACTATACAAATCAGTGTAAAAAAATGTTTTCTGAACAAAGAGTCTTTGAAGACTACAGAACCAGCAGCAAGCTCTTTTACATTCATTTTGTGATTTAAAAAAACAAACAAAATGTTGATAAAAATAATTCTATATGCAATGCATTTCTTTCTTTTTTTTTTTTAAGATTTATTTATTTATTTATTTATACAAGCACTGGGTACAGTCAGAAGGGCGGGAGGGTGAGAGAATTCACCAGAACCAGGGTGGGGAACAAAACATGTAGACCGACGAAATATACTGCTCAGGGGAGCAGCAGGAGAGTTCTGTTGCGCCATGTGAGACCCTCGCCAGGTGGGCGGGGATCAAACCAGCGTGAGCTGCAGAGGCTGCAGGCAGCTTCGCAGTCCAGTGCTCAACCGCTGCGCCACCAGGGGCGGCCCTGCAACGCATTTCTTAATGATATTCAAGTGCATTGGAACAAAAGGGGTTTTCTTATTGGTATGTCACTTGGTTCTTTCAAATTCTAGGAAGTTGCCAAAAATCATATGATCCTCTTTAATAAAATTGGCGCAGCGGTTGAGCGCTGGGTTGCGAAGCTGCCTGCAGCCTGTTCAGCGCCGGTTCAATCCCCAGCCGTCGTCGGGCACGGGTCCCACATGGTGCGCAGACCTTGCCTGCCGCCCCGCTGCTCCCCTCAGCAGTGTACTTCCGTCAGTCTGCCTGCTCTCCTCTCTCCTCTGGCTCTGGTGAATTCTCTCACCCTCCCGCGCTTCTGACTATACCCAGTGCTTGTATAAATAAATAAATAAATCTTTAAAAATATATATTTTAATGCTTTAATTTAAATATTAATCAACAGCTTGATTAAAACCTCTTTCCATTTTTTGTTATTTTTTAAAAGATTTTTATTTATTTTTGCATAGAACTGGGTTGCAGGCCAGAGGGTAGGGGGTGGTGAGAGGATTCTCCACAGACAGAGTGAAAAGCAGTACAGGTGGATCTACTGAAATAGACTGCTGAGAGCAGCAGCAGCCAAGACAGGAGAGGCTTGCTACTCCACATACGTTTGCTCCCTGGTGGGGATCAAAGTCAGGCCTTTGCTGAGGGCCTTTGCAGTACTATCCCTGAGAATTAACCTCTAGGCAACCACGGAGGACCCTCCATTTTTTGCTATTTTGATTACTGATTTTGTAGAAGACATACAAACTGCTGTTAAGTTCTCAAAAGCTGTTAAGAAAATTCCTCCCTTGCTTAGGTGGGATTTCAGAGTCAGTCATTGTTGGTGACAGTTATTGTTGCACCTCCTACCTTCTACCTTCACTAAATATAAAAGATATAGGTGACCTCATAGTCATCAGGTATAACATTAGGTATTGTGGGCACTTTTCTCATGTGAAAAATATTGTCTCCCTTTACTGAACTATAAGTCCTTTGAATCACTTTTAATTCCACCATTTTCTTTTTACTGATGGGCTGCACCATCAAGAAAGGTGCTGTCTGCTGCAAATATAATCTGACCCATATATGTAATTTTAAATTTTCTAACATTCATATACTGAAAGTATAAAAAGTAGTTGAAATTAAGAATAACAATATATTTCATTTCACATAATATATCCAAAATAATATCAGTTCAACATATAATCAATAAACGCTATTAGCCAAGTATTTTGCACATTCTTTGTATTTCATGGAAATACTAAGTCTTCAAAAGTCAAGAATGTGTTTTACACTTATAGTACATCTCAATTAAAACTTGCCACATCTCAAGTGCTCAATAGCCACTTGTACTTAGAGACTACGATACAGGACAATACAGATTATTTTTTCTCCCCATATACTTAACTAAACTCTACTTAATTCAACTTCAAGGTTTAGTTCAAATCCTGGGCTTACCATAGTCCCATTTTCAGAGCACATGATTAATAAATAATTGAAAATTCATTGAATATGTATTTCTGGCTTACAAAGCTATACACCTTAGCTTGATATGAAATACCTGAGTACGTAACACTGACCTATCTCTTTATTTATCCCAGGTACCATAGTGAGCGCTTTACATATTGTTTTAATAATTTTTATGACTAGCTTGTGAGGTATCATTGTACTCATTGAATCTTAGTTAAGTAGGTTGTCCAAAGTTAAGCTGTTAGTAAGAGGTGGTATTGAGATTCAAGCCCAGGTAACCTGATCACAAAGTTCTGGTGCACTCAGGGTATTCAAAGTAAGGAATCCTTTCTTAAGGACAGTCAAAGGAATACAATTCCAACATGATGTAAACAAAAGTTAAAAGAAGTGAAAGCATTAGTAATGAGAGAGAATGTAAGCAAAGAAAGAAGGTATAGATTATTTCAAGAGTGTCTATTTTTTTTTTTGGTCTGATATAGAAACATCCAATAAATATCTTTTTCTTTAGTGGACAGTAGAGAATTAATTTTATTGAATTGGTTTAATCAACTTGCGGAATCACTGAAAAATCAACACATTCAAAGGTACTTTGTAAAATGTGGCTTTAGGAAAGTGAGAAAATGAATGCCCCTACAAATAGGGAGCAACTAAATATAGTATCTCCAGTAGAACTACTATCATCAAAATATCAAAATAATAATCCCCAGATTAAACCATGATGATACTTTGATTGATCAAATCATTATTAATTAGCAAAATTTTGTTGGATTGTAAAAAAGGGATTTAGGCAGTTTCATCAATGGCATAATTATATGAGGTAGCTGTTGTTTGAACTCCACCACTTCTGTTTCCATTTTTAAAATTCTTTTCATTCTTATTGTCCTTTTACCAATCTCTTTTATTTCCCTGCAACTCCCCCACACACACATCCCTCCTCTTCCAATCCAGAAATATGCATAGAATCTATGTAAGTTTTCAATATTATGGCTTGAAAGGGCATTGAAGATCAAATTCTTTTGGTTTATAGTATAAAACTAGACTTCACCATGTATAATGTAAAACTGAACTGATTAGCTGATAACAGCATCATTTAAAAGGTCTTAGGTTTCATTTTAAGGTCTTAAAAGTTTTAAGACCTTAAAAGTTTCAAAGTTTAAAAGTCTTAAATCATTTTAAGGTCTTAAAAGTTTTTTACTAAAAGCATGAATTGCAGCTGCTCATAATGTAACATCAATAGTTTATATATTGTAATTAAATTTCTTCTTCCTAATACATTTTTTATCTTCAGTTGTTTTATGGGCTTTCTTATACTTTCTTATATAGCACCTGATTTTATGGAGCTTAAAATTGGGATTTTTAACAAAGTTAGGCTTTTAAAAAAATTGATACTCCTTAGCATTAGTGTTTCCAGTACACTGAATTAAGTGCTATTTACAGAGAGTCACTGAAAGCAGCACTTTTTGAAAGGTCAAGGCATAATTTTCTAAAGAAATTCATTCCGATAAGTCAGGATTCGGGTTGCTTCATTTTGATAAAATGCCCTTACCTCACATCATTGATGACCATAATAAATAATAGCAAGACAGAAGATTGGTCTATAAGTATGACTTTGGTCTTCATGCACTCATTCTTTTCCAATTTATTTTTTTTCTGCAAGCAGGTATAACTCTTGCTGTATATTTGACACTGGGACAGGTATGGTCCCATTACTGGATAACTCATTGTCTTACAGGAGACAGAAACACAAAGAATTATAAGTATCACACCAGTGAGCATAACCTCAAATCAGTTAATGGTTGTTCTTCACTGAATAAAGCACATACTCTTCTTTCCCTCTGTTTCCTGCCTAATAGGGACAAAAGTCCCCTTTTCGTGGGCCAGGATTACCACCATACTATCATGTGACTATAGCTCTAGACATATACCATGACATATTTTTTAATAGTTAAATGAATTTTTAATAATTTCATTAAGGTAATATTAGTTGACAATACTGCATATGATTGGATTTGATCCAATGATGCATTTGACTCATATATATTCATATACATATACAATGTCTTGAAAAGACAGTATAAATCCCTGAAGTAGTTGCATTCTCCCAGTTCTGACTTCTCTGCTATCTGCTCCGATTTACTTGACATTGTGTCATCTCTCTAACCTTTTTGGGTGTCCATTTCTTATAGCTATTTTTAGTTTTATCTTCTATTATAGGAAAACTCTAAGTAGTTAGTTCTCAACCTTGGCTGCACTTTAAATCAACCCAGGGACCTTAAAAAAACAGACTGATACCAGGACCTCTTCCCTGAATTTGCATGTCAACTGGCGTAGAGGGATGGTCCCACACCTGCATTTTTTCAGTGTTTCCTGTGTGATTCTAGATAACAGCCAGGCTTCTAAACCACTACTGTACTCAATGATCATGAATCTCAAGAAGTCAAGAAGTCAACTCCCACAGTCACATAATCCCTTGGCATCCCAGTGCTCCCTCAATAGCAAAGAGCAGCCTGCCCTCAGGGAGAGTTATTGACAGTTTATATTGGTGGGAAGCAGAAGAGAGGCCAGATAGAAGGGGCCCTTTTTGTCAAATAATAACACAAGGCAACCCTCATAGTGGGTAGGGGGGAAGGGGATAGTGGAGAAATCTTAAAACCAAAGAAAGAACATGTGAAATATCAAGAGGTTTTAACATCAATTACTGCATGGGAGCTAGAAACATGTATCTCTGCTTGGAGGTTCAACAACAGGCAATCAGTAATATAACCTGTGGATGTCATGAATAGACTTGCAGCTTGCCAGTTACATTGCTCACAACCAGAAGTTATTTAGCAACTTAGATACAACAAAGACAAAGTTGTGGAAAGACATGTGTATCAGCCTCAAAAATCAGGGACAAAATCTGGAAAATTCTAGATTCCAATAGCATCCCAACAGATTTATTTCCCATTTAAAAATAAATTTATATTTCTAACCTGAGCCATCATTGGAGGTAGAAAGAAAGTACTTTCTAGGAGATAATTTGGGTACACTTAAGGCATATCTGGAGACAAGAATGAGAGTTCAAATAAATGGTAATCATCTACATAGGATGGGTTATCCATTAAATACTACAAAAATGGGGCCTCCCTGGTGGTGCAAGGGGTTGAGACGCAGCTTATGGGGCTGCCCACAGCCTCTGGAGTGCGAGTTCGATCCCCGGCCAGGGAGGTGACCCACATGGCGCAGCAGAACTCTCCTGTTTTGCCCACTGCTCCCCTCAGCAGCATGCTTTGGTTGATCTGCCTGTTCTGTTCCCGGCTCTGTCTCTGGTGGGTCCTCTTGCCGGCCCCCCACCCCGGCCCTGTACCTCCTATACCCCGCGCCTATGGCCTGTGCCCCAGTTCTTGTATGCATAAATAAATAAATAAATACTATATAAAGCTGCCCCTAGTGGTCCTTCTTTTGGGCATTTATTGTCTAATGGCACATAAGGTATTTTTATTTGGAGTTTTTTCATTTGGTGGTGAAAAATAATACAGTATAATACGAAAAGTCCTAGGCTCTTTCAGAATAACCACATGTCGTGCAGGTCATTTAAACTCTCCAATATAATTTCTTCACAAAATGGACAAAATGGAATCAAATGACTTTAGTAGCTGAGGTTCTTCCAGCTACATAAAGTGATCAAGTGATTGAAATTGGAGTTTCCAGGGATTCAGGAGCACTGCTCGTTTGTATTGTTTTGTCGATGTTGTTTAAGAGGGATAAAATAGACAGTAGTTAAGATTTTCAGCCTCACTTGAAAATATACATTTTGCCTTTCCCCAAGCAAATTGTACAGTTAGATATGCTCATTACAAGAAGAACTCAGCTTTTATAAAAGTCTATAAGAGGGGTTTTTCTGGAGTTGTGAGAGATTTTTATTGTGGTTCATTTGGAGAGAGGCCAAAGAATTAGCAAAACTTATGAAGCTTAGTGGCTTGGTGGAAATAGCTTTTGGGGATTAAAGACCAAAAAGGTTCAACTTTATGGTAATTTACCAATCTTTTTTAAGTTTCTGTGTCTCTGAGGGGAAAACGTCACTCTAATTTTAGTGTTATGTGAAAGATAAAAACATGGAGGGGAGTTAACAGTAGACTAGGTTCTGACTATTTCAAAGTTCATAAGACATTAAATGATCCCTTTCAGCTTTCTGGATGACTGGAGCAGGAATCTCTCATTACCATAGTAGAGAAAAATGATAATTCTAACAACAGTGAGTGAATTTAAATGCTAATATATGCGAATTGCTTTCCATTTATTTTCTCACTTAATGGTCACAACTACTTGAGACTGGCATTGTTCTTACCCCATTTTGCAGATCAGAACACAAAGGCTAAGATGGCCAATTTCAAGGTTGGTATGAGGAGCTACAAACACTTTGTATTCAGTCTTCATTCCATGGTTTGTCTTCCTCTTTTAAATCCTGCTCAATGATCTTAAAATATCATTTTTGATAGTGCAGTTTTTCAGCACCTACTCTAGTTTTGCTCCTTGCTGTTCTCATTATGTTGTACAATTCTTGGATCTCAAATCTTTAATGACTTGCAGGCTTAATAATCTTTTAGTTGAGTGCATAGAGGTACTACTAGTACAAAAAAGAATTTACCCAGAAAGAAGAAAGAAAAGGGACTTGGAGAAGTATGCCAAAGCTTCCAAGAATTACATATCTAAAAAGAAAAGTAAGAAAGAGGGAAAAAATGGACCTGATAATGACAAGCAGCACTGGCACATGTATTTGCTACATTAGCATCAGTAACAACCACGCACACACTTTCTCATTCTGCAAACTTTTGTGCTTCCTCTAGTCTTCATCTCACACATATACTTCATGATTAACCAATAGGGATCACATGGCGGAACAGAGTGACATGACTTCCACTCTGGATGGATTGATAGCTCTAATTTCCCTTCAGAAGGAGAATGAAAAACATATTTTATAAAAGCAATGAACACAATGTGAAATCCATTAGTACAACTTGCTGAGCAGCCAGAGATGGACTCTCTTGATATGAGCCATTGTAAAATGCACAGGTTACTTAGAGGATGATGACTCTTTGCAGCCTGTTTTAATCCAGCAACACTATGAAATACTGCGTTAAACCAGAACACAGCACAGAATGCCATTTCATCCTTATGTTCCTTTGGTTAACTGCAGCAGAGACAAAGTCGAGGTCTTGTACTTGCATCACCTCATGACAGTGGGAGGTGAACGTTCACTCCAAAATCTCTGTCAATCCCACATTAAGCCACCCCAAGAGCGCAGCATCTTAATACAAATCATGTGTTGACTTGCAAATGCACCTTCAAGGCAAGAGAATCAACCTCCACTGCCCCTTCCAACTAACTACTGCCCATAGGCCCTCCTATTAGGGAATTAGGAAACTGTCTCTAATTTGGGAAGCAGGTATTTCAAGAGTGGAAAATTGTTTCAATCTTATGGCATGTCTGAGTTTACCTGTTAGTGGTAGATATTAGTCAATACTTGACTGTTAACAGTTCCTTACTCTTTCTTCTCATTTTGTAAGAGGGTGGTCCCCAGGAAGGGGGAGGTTCCAGGTTCCCTATCCCACCCAAGGGAGAGTGGAACTGAGCAGGGAGGAGAAGAAGCTGAAGAGGAGACTGGAGAAGGAAAGAAGCAGGATGGAGAGCAACAAGGAGATCTGGAGGAGACACATGAAGAATCTGTGTTCACCTTTTGGTCCTGAACTGGTTGAAACAGATGTGGGTGAGAGACCGGTGGGGAGGTTAGCAATGGCAGCTTGTATCTTGATTTTGATTTTGCTCTTTTCCTCCCAGGCTTGTCTGGCTGTTTCTGATTCTTTTCTATGGGTCCCCACCTGAAGGTGCTTTAGACTTGTGGCAGGCTTTGGGCCTCGCTCTGGGCCAATCCCATTTGGGTGGACTTTTACCCATGAGGGAATGGGTAACTTTGGGTGCTTGATTTAGAAACTATATTCTTTGTCTTTTCTGTATTGTTCACTAATCATAGTAAAGTCCCTTTCCATTAAAGGTCTTATATGTTTTGTGGCAGATGGCAGAACCTATTTAGAGCAGGCAGGTTTGGGGGTTCTGGAGTGCCCCTCTCTCTGCCCTGTAACAATTTGACTATTTTGTTTCTCATTCAGAATTTAAATTAAGACCTGATCCTTTCTAATTTGAATTGCCATGACAAAATTTGCTGAGAGATCAAGAGATTTGATTTGTCTTGTGGAAGAACATCGCCATTATAAAGAACAGTCTTTGGAGTCAAAGAGAACTAACTTACAGCCTTGCCTTTGTTTAGTAGCTATGCCACCTTGGGTTAACAACACTCTGACTCTCAGATTTTTAATATGCATTATAACAGGGATCATTATATCCTTTACCATAATATTGTCTGACTGTGCTGAGGACTGATGAGATAAAGTATGTAAAGCATTCAATAAAAGTAGCTGTCATGATCATAACCTAATAGAATCAAAAATGAAAGGCTTAGAGCTAAGTAGAGAGAAATTGCATCCTTCCCATTGTCCATAATGGATACTAGTCTGCATATATATTTCTAATTTAGATAGAAAGCCATTTTCCTTACTATCAGTTATTTTAATACCTCTTAGTATAGTACATATCTGTTGTAATGAGTTGGGCTTCAACCACTTCTTGAGTGACAACTTTTAGTTAAATTATAATCATAAGAGCTAGGCATGATGTTCTCTGTTTTATAGGACAGGACTTTCACAGGTCCTGTGTTACAGGCCCAAATTTATACAAAAAGTAAGATCCGAACCCAGGTTCTTCTGATTTCATTGCTGTCACTTCAGGTACCCTGAATGTTTGAAAATGTGCAGCAGTTAGAGCTAATCTTCGTTGCACATAAATTTGCAAGGCATTATTCTAATCACTCAGATGTGTAAGTTCATAATCTTCATAAAAACTCAATGAAAGATGTACTACGGTTTCCATTTAATAGATAAGGAAAACTGAGGTACAAAGTAATAAAGGAACTTACCAAAATGATACCCCTAATAGGCATCAGGGATTAGTGTCAGAAAACAACCAATTCTCCTCAAAACCTGCCCTGTTAACCATCTTGCCACAGAGAAGACACAGATCATAAAATACTTTCTGTCAGAAGGAAGGCAGCTGGGAGCTGCTCTACTGTGAGAGCTTTGTTGCCATAGACTTATTTTTTCTCTTTCCCTTTCATTCCCCAAAAGAAGTTTTAGCGCCTTTCTTCACAGTTGACATGGCAGTGGATTTACCTGCCTTTGCAGGAAATTGCATCCTATAAAATAGTTAGAGGTAAATCTGTTAATACTAGAGGTGACGAAAGAAAACTGAAGTCAGGAACACTGGCCACTATCACATAGTGAGATCTTGATGGCAGAGAGAGGGGCAGGCTTCATTCAATTCTGGACTTAATATTCCCTAAAGGCATCATGGGGACAACCTTCAGGGTATTTTCTATTAATCAGTAAAAGTCAGCTGAGTGACAGGACAAAAAGTCACTGGGAAGATAATTCCTTCATTTTTATGGTAACCAAACCTAATCTTGATGATTCAGAATCTCACATAAATTGAGCTATATTGCTTTAGAAGCACTCTCAAATCCTTTCATCTTTGAAGGTGAAAGATATAATAGTCACCTCCTGGGTGTTGCTTATGTCCACATTCAATCAGGATTTGCAGCTTACTTCCAAAGGGGAAGAGGAAGCTTATTTGGGTCCAGTCTTGCCAAAAAACACTAGCAGTTACCTCCCTGGGAAAGTCCAGTTTTCCCGCCAAGCTTCAGGCATTACAAAACATTGTGACAGATTTACCCCAGGGTTTTGAAAATGGAGCCTGTGTTACATCCAGACCAGTTCTGAGGGCAGCCATGCAAATGCTAAGATTTCAGATTCACCCACGACCAAATCCCAAATATGATAGATGCTAACCTGTTTCTGTGCTTTCAAAAGGATTTCTGGTGGCTTAAAAGAGACATAGAGGATTAAGAAAAGAAAGAAGTTATTTTAGTCCAGCCCTAAATATCTCCCCATCGACACAAATCATTAGACTACACTGTCTCATTCTCCAACTATACTTAAAATATTTTAAAGAAATCATCTTTCTTATGCTAACACCATCTGGAACCAAATTTTAACTTGATGTATTCCCTTATAAACTTATTATTCTCTTGAATTAGATTTGAGTTGATTAGAACTAATGGCATTCTTCATAATTGTTCTTCCTCTTTTAAGGTAATACAACATCACTAAGATTATACTTAAATCCAAATGCCAAGAAAGTAAAGTGAAACTGAGTTATTTGTCTTTCCAAGTGATGTGAAAATATTCAACCTAAAAATCAAAATTATTTATTATGGAAAAGAAAATAACCCTTTCAAAAGAAATTCCCCATAGTCTAAACTCTTGCCACACAAGGTGTTGACTATGGTCTCTTTATAACCACCTAGCTGGTGGTTATAAATATCAAGTTTTATTAGTTCTCACTCCAGACCCAGATAATCAGAATCTGCATCTTCATGAGATCCCCAAGTGTCTCATAAGCACACTGGAGTTTAAGAAGCATTGGTCTATACTCTCTGAGTGTCTCTGTACTATGATCATAGTCAGAGACAAGAAAGCTAAGTTCACCATTACCACTTTCTCTTTCGCCTTGCTGGGAATATTCTTTAGTTATTCCTGTATTTCCTAAAGGCACTGATAATTGAGTCTTAGGGTCCAGAATGCTTCCTCTCTTCCAAAAATGGACATCAAACAGTTTTAGATGAGTAAACAGAAATGTTAGAGAGCTTAGAAAGTTAATTTACCTAAAATTTTAAATTATGAATGAATGGATATATATTCCAAACTCCAAAAAGTGTCCAACTTTTTAACATGACTCCCTGACTTTTGAATTTTGGTGAGAGGGTGGTGACTGGAATGTAGCATCAGACTGTCAAGGTTGTGCTTGCACAAGCCTAGGGCACTATGTTCACATTATAGTTTATAGATGAGGTGGTTTTATAATAGAGCTCTATGGAATGACTAAGTGTAAATGCTCTGAACTATTGTGGCTTGAAATGTTTAATTGGGTTTCATGGGAAGAACATGATGATTTGTAACAATTCTCACTTTATAGTGGAAAGAATCAAACCACCAAAAGAGACTTCCAGAGTAGAAAAGAAAATGCAGTTACAACAGTTAAAAGCTGATGTCTTAGAATCTGCAAGAAGAACACAGAGGTGCAAAAAATTCAGGTTAGAAGGACTGAACCCATAGGTGCGGCAGCAGAATGGCTCCCCAAAGATATTCATGCTCTACTTCCTGTAACCTAAATATGTTAGTTGCATGTCACAAGTGACTTTACAGAGGTAATTAAGGTCACAGGTCTTAAAATAGGGAGATTATCCTGGATTGTCCCAGGGACCAATCTAATCACATGAACCCTTAAAAGCAGAGAATGTTCTTAGTTGGATAGAGGCAAGAGTCATGAATGTTCTTAGTTGGATAGAGGCAAGAGTCATGAGACAGTGGAGGAGTCAGAGATTCGAAGCATGAGAAGTATTTGATGAACCATCGCTGATTTGATGAACATGGAGGAGGCTCCAAGATAAGGAATGTAGGCATTCTTAAGAAAGTTTCCCACTGATTGCTAGCAAGGAAGTGAGGACTCAGCCCTACAGCCACAGGATTTCTGCCAACAATCTGAATGAGCATGGAGACAGATCTTCCCCAGAACCCCCAGAAATGAACACAGCCCTGTTACCATCTTTATTTGAGCCTGTGAGACCCAGAATAGAGAAATCAGCTAAGTCCAAGATAATAGATTTGTGGTCCTCCCTGGTGGTGCAAGGGATTAAGAAGTAACCTATGAAGCTAGCCACAGGCCCTGCAGCACGAGTTCGATCCCTGGCCAGGGAGATACCCACATGGTGCATCAGACCTCCCCTGTCTCGCCCGCTGCTCCCCTCAGCAGTGTATTTCAGTCAATCCATCTGTTCTGTTCCCTACTCTGTCTCTGGTGAATCTTCTTACCCTCAATGCCTCTGGCCCAGTTCTTGTATGCGTAAATAAATAAATCCTTTTTTAAAAGATAGTATATTTTTGTTGTTTTAAGCTGCTACATTTGTAGTATTTTATTTTGGCAGCAATGGAAAACCAACACAGGATTAACTACAAACCCATTTGATTTTAACAAAACTGAATTATTTCATGATGAAAGTTACACATGGAGGCTATGTTGAACAAAATGATGCTGTATTGGGGGAAACTGGAGCTGGTAATGAACACAATTTTGATCTCCAGCAGTTCGTTTTGTCAATGGAATATTAAACATGCCCATTAACAGTGTTGATTCAGTTTTCTAATTAAATGCTTACTAATTAACTGCATGATTCTTCTCATAGTAACAGATTAGACCAAATCATGATGATGCCATTAGTGATGAATGAAAACATCCCCTCACAGCACGAAGGTTGGCAACATCACATTATCTGCTGTAGAGGCTGGGCTGTGTGTGATCCCAGAGTGGTAGCAATTAGATGTGAGTGAGGTGTGCTCCTCAGAGTGAGCATTCTACGGCCAGGGCAACAAACTTTTCCTGTATGTGGCCACACAACAAATATTTGAAGCTCTGAGGATCAAATGGTTGGTGTCCTTTGAAACTTCTAAACTGGCTATAAGGTATGAAAGCCATCATAGACATTTACATGGATGAGCATGGGTGTGTTCCAATAAAACTTTTTGACATCAGCATTAGAATTTTATGTAATTTTCACCTGACATAAAATATTATTTTTCTTTTGATTTTTTTTCCTACTATTTAAAAAGTGTGAGAACCATTCTAGGCTTGAAGGCTATACAAAAACAGGCAGTGCAGTTTGAGTTGGCTGACCTATTTCCTAAAATCAAGGCTGTACTGGCACAAAGGAGGTACCTGCACAAAGTTGAAGACCAGGATCGATTAACGACTGCTTCAGGGCATTCTGAGTAATATGGAATTAACTTAGTAGGAATATATGTCTTTTCAAGGAATAAAATATTTGTTAGGACTCTAGTTTGACACAGAACATTGTTCATGTATTGATGTTAATGCTTAATGATTTAACAATTCAATCACAATACTGTTTTTTAATCTTTATTTTTTAATTAATTTTTTACTTTTTACATCATTGTTCATTTTTATTTTTTATTTATTTATTTTTATTTTTTTAAAGATTTATTTATTTATGCAAAAACTGGGGTATAGTCAGAGGTGTGGGAGGGTGCCAAAGATAGAGTGGGGAGCAGAACAGGCAGATGGACCAAAGATACTGCTGAGGGGAGCAGTGGGCGAGGCAGGAAAGGTCTGCCACGCCGTGTGGGTTTCTCCCTGCCACTGGGAATGGAACCCACGCTGCAGAGGCTGCGGACACCTTAACATCGCTGTGCTCAACCCGCTGTGCCACTGGGGAGGCCCCATTGTTCATTTTTAAACAATATTTGCTTCCCTCCATCCCCTTAGGGGATTCACCAATGCACCCGTGCACCATCACCTCAGTCCCCTGTGCTCCTCCCTCCCTTCCTCTGATCCCTCTCCCTCCTCCTCCCCTGAAGTATGTCTCTGATTTATAATTGACTGTTTTTGCTTTGTTGTGCTCTGTACTGTTATTATTTTTTTACACTGATGTCTTATTTGGTTTCCCTATATTCCTGCTATAAGTGAAACCACGCAATACTTTTCTTTTTCTTTCTGGCTTATTTCACTGAGCATAATTCCTTCTAGCTCCATCCACGTTACTGCAAATGGCATGAATTTATCTTTTTTGATTGCTGAATAATATTCCATTGTCAATCACAATACTGTTATGGGTGAAGTTATATCCCTGCCCTTTCCAAAAGATATGTTGAAGTCCTTACTTCCAACACCTCAGAATGTGACTTTATTTAGAAACAGGGACTTTACAGGTGCAATAAAGTTAAAATGAAGTCATCAAGGTAGGTCCTAATTCAATATGACCAGTATCCTTCTAATAGGCAAAATTTGGACACAGACATGCACACAGGAAGATCACCATGTGAAAATGAGGGTAGATATTGGGATGATGCAGCAGAAGAAGAGGAACTCCAGATTTTAAACTATGAGTAGGAGAGAGACAAGGAATAGCCATCTCCCTAGCAGCCTCAGAAGGGACCAATCCTGCTGATATTTTGATCTGGGACACCCCTGTGAGACAATAAATTTTCATTGTATAAGTGCCACTTTTGGTGGCACTCTGCGAAGGCAGGCCTAGGAAATGAAAGCAAACACCTTTATTCATTCAGTTAGAATATAAAATGGTGTCTTAATGGATCTTCTTTTCCTCCATTTGCCAAAATTATGCATGTTGATAGAAAGGTGAATGCTAATGAACTGGTAGTATGGGAGACTGCTGCCAGTTTGTATTGTTAAGAGACTTTAGAATCTTTATTATTTGTTAGGTTAAAAAAAATCAACATTAGTGAGGTCTAGTCAGCTGTCTTCTAACAGAATGGTAGTTTGATCTACCTACTCTAAATGTAGAAATGAAATGTAAATTTTTAGCACCGAACATATAAAATTGAATACCTCTGGATTCTGGGTAGTATGGAAAAAAAAGAAACAGAAATTGTGTGGTTTATTACTTCCTTCCCTGATACTTCTTTCCATGTTAATAATCATGTAAATTTTATTAAATACTGTGAATAAGAACTTACTTGAAGATTACATTTTTATAACCATCATAATGAGTGGAGTGCTAGTAAATGTTTAACAAGCAGCTCTTTTGGTTTTTGAAAGGGGATTGATTTGTTGTGCTTGTCCATTTTTATGGGGAAATCCAACATTCCCCGATATTAGTGATAGCTAAGGACTCAAGGGTTATAAAAACAAAGGTGAGAACCCATGATTTGAAAGCTGCTGCACAAGGTTGTAGAACAGGATTGCTGAACCAACTCCTTAAAGGCATTCTGAGTAATGTGGAATTAACTCAGTAGGAACATATGCCCTTTCAAGGAATAAATTATTTATTTGTTAGGACTCTAGTTTGACACATATTTATTAACATTATCTAGAGACACAAATTTATAAGCACGAATTTCCTTGAGCTATTTATCAATCCAAAGAATCAAGTGGGCATAGTTCTCAGGGGCTTAGAAATTTCCCTAAAAAGTGTTATTTTGATGCCTGATTAGCACTTAGCTGGGAGAACTCGCTAAACAACTGTGAAAAGAAGTGTTTCAAATAATGTCAGACACCCCTTCAATGCACTGAACTCACAAGCCCTCACGGGGACACCATCTAGACCTAAAGGACAGAAAGGACGATATAGTTAGCTCTGCTATAACATTAAATATGGATTTCTAAAAATCACCATATTATGCAAAACTGTGCAATAAAACCATGGGGCTTATGAGAAAAATGGGTGATGAGAAACTTCAGCAGTGAAACACATAAGAATATCTAATAAAAATAGTACCAAAGTATTATATGTGTTAAATGGCTCAGAAATACATAAATACAATAAAAACGAGTACTTTATCTTGAGATGACCTGGAATTTGCTTGTGGATGTGGGCTTTGGAAGGACTGCAGCTTGTGAAGTGGTAGAAGAAGGGTTGTCTGAAATCACAAAGAAAGCTGGAATCCCAAATGTGGATGTAAGTGGCTATTAACACAGCTCAGATGTGAAGTGAGGTAGCATGGCTGACAGATGTTTGAGAAGTGTGTGTGTGTGTGTGTGTGTGTGTATGTGTGGTGTGTTTTGTGCACTCCTGCAAAGCTCCTTTCAGTAGTTTTCTGATTCCATCTACTATTTATCATGGACAAACCTAAGAGCAAGAAATTTGCTCTATGCTCGAATTGTTCCCTAATGTATCAACTCTATTTTCAAAATAAGTCTATATTAGAACTGACTGTACCTTGCTTTTATTATATATTTTTTACTGTTTCTATGTTATAAACAAGGTATTCTATGGCAAAAATATAATTACATGTATAGAAAATCCAAATTTAAAGTCACCAGAAAGTGTCTTTAATACCTGATAGACATTATGATAAATCTCCCCTGCCCTTTGGCTTACTCTTTAGAGACTTCCTTTTCTAGATTCCACACATGGGATCCTCATATTTTTGCATTCTCTTCTTTAATGAAAGAGTAAGACAAACTTATTCGTACTAAAGTTCACATGACTAGGAACAATTAAAGAACTGGAAGCAATTTTATAGTGATCAAAGCTTCAAGGTGAAGAATATCTAACATGGATTTTTAGAGTTGGGAACAGTCAAACAGATGGGGGTGCTACTGAAAGTGTTCTTCCAAATACTTTATAAATATTAGTACACAATGGTCACTCAGTCAGAACAATCGCAAATCTTTTAAAGATTTATTTATGTATAGAAGAACTAGGGTATAGGCCAGAGGTGTTGGGGGTGAGAGGATTCACCAGAGACAGAGTGGGGAGCAGAATAGGCAGATCTACTGAAATACACTGCTGAGGGGAAACAGCAGGCAAGACAGGAGAGGTCTGCAGCTCCATATGTGGGTTGGTTCCCTAGCTGGGGGTTGAGCTCAGACCACAGTGGTGATAGCGTGATAGCGCTGAGACTTAACCCCTAGGCCACCAGGGACACCCCCCCTAGTGACACTCTTAATCCTGTGTAAGGAGTAGTTATGGCATCAGAAGTCACATGCTGATGTCAATGTTACTCCTTAAATTAGTTATTTAAAAGAGTCACTCAAAGCCTATCCCACCAGCCCCAAATATCTTTCAGAGTTGTTCTGAGGAACTAATGAGAGTATATAGTGTCTTAGGCATGATGGTTCAGGGAACCAGCTCTGTGATCACACCGGTCTACAAACTTGACCTTTGGATATGTCTCTTGGGCTCTTTAAAGTTCAGTTCTTCATCCATAAGATGGAAATAATGATACTTTTTAAGACAATAAAATTAACTACAAACCAAAGTGTTCAGTACAATGTCTAGACAAAACTAGATGTCAACATTTGTTATTAATAACAATAACAGGAATTCAGAAAAGCTAGGTCTATGGACACCTTCTGTACTTATCACAACACAAATGTGAGTCATTTAAATGTGTGCAACATATTATACAAGTTGCCCAAATGTGATGGGTTACTTAACAATTTCAAAACACTAAGTCTATTCCATAGAATATGGCCTTACCTTTGAGGCTTGATGAAGAAAACATAGATTCCTGGCTCCCCAGGAGACCAGAAGCACAAAACTGCTGGACAGATGACGTAGGGCAGATGCAGCCTGTGTGCCCTGGGCATTCTGGGGCGGCACGGAGCTTACATAAAGATTCAAGCCAAGACTTTGCCCTTCTTAATGCTTCAGTCTTGACACCTGAACTAATGTGTGCTAACATATTAATACAAGTGACTTCAATCTTCAGGAGATGCGGAATGAATTCTAGGTAGCTCTTCTATATAAATAGAACCAATAAGCTGATTTTGAAATTGCTCTTTTGTTCTGGTGACTTTTATTTTGGCAGTTTTGTATTTAAGCTTTTAAGCTCCTTGTTTTTGAAATGGTTACATGTACTGTGTGACCGCAATATCAGGGCACTGCAAAGTCTGCACAGAACCTTTCCCTCCAGCTGACAATGCAATCTTCATGTTCTTTCCTTGAATATTACCTGGCAATTCAGTGCTAGCATGTGTTCAGCATAATTCTTCTTTTTCCTTTGGACCAAAAATAAAATCCTCAAATGTGACATATTTACCACATTGGAAATAAAGATTTTAAGCAATTTTGGATTTTATTTCTCAGACCACTGATGCTTTTGCTTTGAAATTATAATTTAAAAGAATGAAAACTTCTAACATTTGTATGTTCTAGACTTATATGCCTACAGCTTCTTAGGGCAGGGACTTTGCCATGTGCCATTTGCAACATCTAAAACTATGTCTGGAACATTAGGCACTTACTTGTATTAGTTTCTAATTTCTCTGTAACAAATTATCACAAACTTAATGACTTAAAACAAGCTAGCATCTCCCAGTTTCTGCGGGTCAGAAGTCCAGATAGGCTTGGGCTGGGTGTTCTGCTAGATCTCACAAAGACTACAATAGAGGCCAGTCAGCATTGAGGGCTCACTTGAGGCTCCACTGGAAAAGATCTGCTTTAGTTGACTGAATTCAGTTGAATAAATTCTTATAGCTGCAATGCTGAGGGCCTGAATTCTTATTAGCTGTTGGCTGCAGAAGCCCTCAGTTTTAGGAGGCTGTGCTCAGTTCCTGGCTATATAGAACCCTATCATGGGCAGCCCCCAACATGGCAGCTAGCTTTTCAAAGCCAGCAAAAAAGACTAGCAAGATAGGTTCTGTGAGGTTACCTGTGTAATCATGCATCATCAGGACTTGCACCCAGGCCCTGCCCACACTCAAGGGGAGAGTATGACATAAGGGCATGGACATGAGGAGGTGGGGGACTTAGAGTCACCCTAAGAGTCTGCCACAGTGATAGACCATATGGTCAAATAAATGAATATAGCACGACAGTGTCTAGCTGGTACCTAGTTAGGATGATCGAATATGTTACATTTAAATTGTGGGTCCTTTATTTCACTGAAATCAGTAGACTTTCAATTCCTACTTTAACTAAAAAACATATCTGTGAATAAAAATGATGTGGTAAAAGCCATCTCAGGTTTATAAAACATGTTTGGGAAGAAATGGCAAATGGACCATAGAACTGTAACCATGCCTTTTTTGTGGAATAGTGTTCTCACAAGCACAAAGGGATGACTTGCCTTGGCAAAGTAACTTCTCAGTCAAGAAAAAGGCATTGAATTTATGCTTTTATGTTAGGCAGTTTTGCCAGATTTTCTGTGAGACAATTGAAGGACGCAGATAACTGAAGAAGCATTTTTTCAGAATATCCAAGGTCCATATGCTTTGATTGAGAGAATGGTGAGTAAACCAAGCACGCATCAGGCAGAATATATTTAGGAATCTAGCATGCATTTGTAAAATACTTCATGTATAGATATTTTTCTATTGAAGACATCAAATAAACTAGATCATTTAAATAGAAAAGTAGAGTGAATCAAGAAAAGGAGGAGAGGTTTTTAATTTCTATGTCTGCTGGTGCTTCACAGGATAAACAACAGCCCAAAGGTTTATGATGAAGAAGCCCTGAAACACAGTGGCAGGCTATGAAAGGAAGGGGTGATCACCAGGACATTGAGGGTGCAGTGGCTAGAGAGGATGCTTTATGCAAATGGAGCCTGTCTCAGGCCAGCCTGAGCAGAAGGACCCTGCACAGCTGACTCTGGACACCTGATGTCCCATGAATTCTTGTCTCTATAAAATAGAGAGAAAACAGACCCACCTCCATGGATGGTTCTGAGAATTACTCAATGCAGGTAATACACTTAGAATTTATCTGGGAAAAGAATTTATGTTAACTGTAATATTTAGTATTATTTGCTAGAAAAAGATTGAAACTATCCAAGTGAGTATATGGATCCAAATATCTTCTATCATAGAAGTATGAAAAACAAAAAAAAAGTTTAGAAATTTAATCTGATAGTCTTAGAAGAAACTAGATTAATAAACCATTACCAAGAGCTAGTTTTCTTCCCTTCGTAAGCCAACAGCGTGAGCTCCCTGTCCTTAAATGTTCCAAATAAGTAAGTTTTGTAATCTGGTCTAAACTTCCTGATGCTGGACATCTTTTCATTGAGGTCACGACTCATGTCTTTTTCCTAACAACCTGTCAAACCTGCCTTCCATCAGAACAGCCGTTTTCAGTTTCTCATTGTACCCTAAAATGGGTCCAATGTCTATGGTTCCAAAGTCCTCTATTAGAACAAACCAGTAACTGCACATCACAACCTTCACTTTTCTGCCTCTCCTGTCTCCACACTCTCTATTTAAATAAATGATGCCTCAATTCTCTTCCCCAGTCCTTCCTTGCTGTCTGCTTCCTCAGACCCAGAGATGACTCTGATTGCTTATGTCCAGCTGTCTTCAAAGTCAAACTTGAGTGTCTGCACTCCTAGGGTGATGTTAACCTCAGAAGGACAAATGACGAAAAATACCTCTAAGTCGTGACAGGCAGCTCTACGATCTAAACTGGTAAAAGGAATTTATTTCCTTCCTCCAGCTTTTGGGGATAACTATTTCACCTGATCAATACATTCAGAGAAAGTTAACCTCAACATTGATTGACTCTGGCTGACTGGAACTGAACTCTTTATAATAGAAATTCTGTGATGAAATGGCGTCGTGATTAACAAGTCAATGAAGACACACCAAAAATAACATTTACAAACCTCCAGTTTCCTTCTTTTTATACTATTCTGATTTTGTAAAATCAGAATGCTGAGCCCACTCCCTAGTTTTATAGATGGAGAAATTCATGCTCAGGGAGATTAAGTGTCTCACCAGCCTACACAATGAGTTCAAGTATGAGATAGACTTGATCCCAGGTATAGAAGTGTTGGGATCCTGGGCTCTGAGAACTGCGCCTCAGGACTCTTACAGGTTTCTCTGACTGGAAGTAAGAGGTGTTGAGGACTTCAGTACACAGGGTTAAGATTAATCCATTTTAAATCAAATTCTGGTGTACATAAATTATGCTTGATTGAACATTCCTATACAGAACTGTTAAATAGGATTCGTGACAATTTTTTTTATAGTCCTTATAGCAGTAACTATAGATGAACTTTTAAGGAACACTGCACAGCAGGATCTAAATATATAGATTATCCATGTCCTTCATTAGATTTGTATATATTTTTTAAAGTTCACCTGAATATTCCAATTAAAAAAATGAGCTATTTTGGAAGGTTTGACATAATTGGAAAAGATGATATTCCCATTTTATGTTACATATGCAAGAAGATACTTATTCAATTGCTTCCCCTAGCCTACTATTTACTCTTTGACTTTCTAGTAGAACATAATATGACTTTATTATATTATTCCAGCAATTATATATATTGGAAAATTATGTAGCAATGTGTTGAATGCATCCTATTACTGGTGGGTCAAGAAGTGCTCCAACAGCCTCCATATTCTTGTAGATATAATTCATAAGACCTGTCATGGAGGGGAGGTCCTTTCTCCTAAACTTATTTATTTATTTAAGATTTATTTATTTATACAAGAACTGGGGTACAGGCCAGAGGTACGGGAGGGTGAGAGAATTCACCAGAGACAGAGCGGGGAGCAGAATAGGCAGAGGGACTGAAAACACTGCTGAGGGGAGCAGCAGGCATGACAGGTGAGATCTGCTGTGCCAGGTGAGTATCTCTCTGGCCAGCTGGGAATCGAATCTGCACCGCAGAGGCTGTGGACAGCTTCATAGCACTGCGCTCAACCTGCTGCGCCACCCAGGAGGCCCCTCCTAAATTTATTAATAAATCATTTAAACAACATTTATAGTCTATTGAAACCAGGAAAACATTTTTATTCCTGTTTTACAGAACAAAGCAAAACCTTATGAAAAATCTAATGCATGTTTATTTTCCTTGCTATTCCATGAGGATCAGAATGAAATATCAGTTATCAATTTATTCCTAACAGTTCACACAGGGCTTGGCACATTGTAGATATTCATCATATATTCACTAATGGATAAAATGATTTATTGAAATAGATTACAGATAATTAATACAAATTTATTTTAAAAGGCAGAGCGTTAATTATAAATAGTTTGTCTAGGTAGTCAAACAAGCAGATGAGATAATGCGAAAGAGGGAAATGTCCATGTTTATACTTGGATTTATATGCATACTCTTATCAGATGCATGAAAATCAGCATTCAACATTAAACTAGGAAATAACTTTTCAAATTGATTTACGAAAGTTGATTATATTATGCTACAGCTTTCATTAGGTTTTTACTTGATTTTTGTAGTTAATTGAATTATAATTTTTTTTAAACTATAGTGTTGATACTAGATGATTTATATATATATACATATATATAAAGATTTATTTATGCATACAAGAACTGGGGTGTATGCTGGAGGTGCAGGAGGGGTGGTGAGACGATTCACCAGAGACAGAGTGGGGAGCAGAACATATAGATCTACTGAAATACACTACTGAGGGGAGCAGTGGGCAAGACAGGGGTGGTCTGCTGCACCATGTGGGTTAGCTCCCTGGCCAGGGATTCAACTCATGTTGTAGTGGCTGGCGATAGCTTGATAGTGCTGAGACTTAACCCCTTGCACCACCAGGAAGGCCCAATTTATATATATTTTTAAAGCTCTGCTGCTAATTAAAAGGCATGAAGGAAAATATTTGAGTCAAATAATATAACTTTGGTACAGAAGGACAAAAGCAAACTTTTGGGGAAGCAACAGAAAGAGTCACTAGCTGAACTGATAATCCACCCCATCTTTCGCAAAAAGATCTGGAAGCAGGGATGTGGATTGGGTGGTGTGATCATGTTAGGATCTGGACCGCTGTGTCTCTTAGGTATACCACCAGGTGGCAGAAGCTCCTTGGTCTATATGGGAGGTCGTTACTGACATGCTGGGTTTAAGTTCTTTGAATCAAATAAAAGACTGAGCATTTTCACTGGGATTCTTTGGAAAAGCACATTTATATAAAATTGTATTCCTATTAAAAAGGAAAACCCATATGTAACATCACTTCATCACAATATATTAATATTCTACTATTCTAGAACATTCACATACAGGATGGTTTATTTCTCACAAAAATAAGACTCAGAAAGACAAAAGTGAGCAAGGAGTATTCACAAAAGTGAATATCACGTGAGCAGGGAGAAATGAAAAGTTGTAGTTTCATGGGTAATGAGTTTGAGTGTTGTGTGATAAAAGGATTCTAGAGATCGGTGGGACAACAATTTGAATGTATTTAACACTACTGAACTGTGCACTTAAAAATGAAAATGTTATGTGTATTTTACCACACTTTAAAATATTCTGATACCACAATTATTTCTGTATCTAAGGGCCAGCCACATAATCTACAGAATCAATATATCTAAATATATTGGAGGGCCTGACCATCCTGGAGAGGACTGCTTCTAAGAGAAACAGGATACTTAGAGAGGGACACTGGGATGTGTCATAGACTGATTTAAGAGGGCACGGTAATGCCTGCCTCCACTGCACCTGTTAGTTCATTTTCATTCCTTTCTTCCCAGACAGTTTAAGATCCATTAACTCCTTCCAGTCAACACTAATTGATGTTGCTGATATTGCAGAAAACTCAAGATTGAATCTGCACAATCAACCCGCCTGTTTGTTTCTTTCCAGACGTGCCTTTCCAGCTTATACCAGAGGAGCACTGGTCAGGTCAGTTACTTGCCCCCATTTCCCCTCCCCCCCCCCCCACATTTCTGCTTGTTGTATTTCCTCTTGAGCGCATTTAATTTTTTTTTTTTTGTAGAGTAGCCAGGAAACTTCAATTATCTAAAGCAGTAATGTCCAATAGAAATACAAGTCATCTAAAATTTCTATGCCATGTTTAAAGAAGTAAATATAGATAGGTGACATTAGCTTTAATAAAACATTTAACATAACATTGTAAGGATATTCTATAACTATGCAATCAACATGCACATTTTTGAGTGAGGTATTTTACATGATGTTTTGTATTAAGTCTTCTAAACTAGTGCATACTTTACACTACAGCAGAGTGCCTGCAGAACAAAAGACTGCCAATGTCAGTGCTGATGTGAGTCCCTAAGTCATCCATCCTACTACATATTCATACCCCACCTCCCCCAAAAAAAGTCTGAGAAGCTTAGTATGGTTTGTTTTTTCTTTAAAAAGCTGTAGACATCACTTGCCAAAAATTACCCTATTTTTAATGGGCTATTTTATTTTGAGGGTTGTGGGGAGAATTTAGTGTCTGGGAAAACCACAAGATGGAGAGTTTAGAAGTGAGGCAAAGGCATGAAACCTGGGCAACTGAGACAAACATTTCTGGTGCATTTGTGAGACTGGGAAATGGGTCTTGTCCTTTCCATTGCTTCTCTTTCTTCCAGGTTTCTTGGAAGCTAGGAATATCTGCCTGCAACTCAAGTGCCTTATTCTGAACCTCTTCTGTGGATAACACTGTTTCCCCAATCCTTCCAAACCTTCCCTCTCCCTGCCTAACCAATCCTCATCTTAAAGTTCCACACATTTCCAGACAAACTGACAAACAGGTAATCTAATAGTTTAGGCTTTTCTAGATGATAATTTCTCCTCTGTTATCTATCTGAACATTATTTCAGGGGAAAAAAACACTCTTACCTCTGGCTCCTTAAACAGAGACGTGTGTTCAGAGATATATGTTTCAGATGGAAGAGGAAGGTACCAAAGGCCGGATTTGGAATGGAGGTAGAAGGACATGATCTGAGGAAGGCAGGGGTTTGGGGTCCAAATCAGGGCTCCAGTTGTACTGATTCCTCCATCAAACATTAGAGAGACTAAAGACTTTCCTGCTTAAATGACAGAATAAGCTTCCATGCCCTAAAACTTCCATTTGATCCATACCTACACAAAATGAAGCAGAAACCAATGCATTTGATTAGTACAGACTAGTTGAGTGGAAATATAGAAATAGACAATAAACCATAGCTCTTCTCGATTAGTGGACATTTCTATAATAGATCCAATTACTATTTGTCTGGATACTTGGAAGTGTATTGTGTAAATCACTTAGAGCAGAATCTTGGCCCAGGGTATGAAGCCCTAGAATTCTGGGAGAGAAAAGAATTTTGAAAGTTAAGAGGGGATTCCTGAGAGTTGAGATTATAACCCTTCCAAACATCCTCCATCATCTCAGTGTAAGGTGAAGGGCAGAGTGCAGAGCCCTGTGGAAGCTGTGTCCATTGTATCAATGCCCTGGCCACCCATACATTGAGCAACTATTTGTTAAGCTTCTCTCGGTATGCCAGGTATAGCTTTAGGAAGTGGAGGCATGGCCACCAAGATAGAGAAACTCCCTGCTCTCATAAACCTTATATTCTTTTTCTTTTCTTGTTTTTTTTTTTATTGAGATAATGTTGTTTTACAGCACTGTACTTGATTCACAGGTATAGGATCCTACCTCTAATTGGAAGTGGAAGACAGCAAACAGGAAAATTTCAGATAGTGCTCTTGTTATGAAAATAAAACCAAATACTGTGATCAAATAGGCAGGGGTCCCTTTAAGTTGGGTAATTTGTAATAAAGTCTCAAAATATTATTTAGCATTTAAATGAAGACCTGAATGAAAAAAAAAAAGCCTAAGAGCTAGAAAATTTTACACCAAGACATACTGGAACATGCCTGACATTGATAGTTAACAATAAAAAACAAAAATTAAATAAACTAAAGTAAAAAATATCCTGGTGCCATTGACTCTAAACACTCAAAATGCTATATAAGTGAGATTGTTTTATAGTTAGCTTCCTCTCCTCATACATATACCACCTGCACAAACAAAATCTATGTTGCTTTAAAAAGTTACAGCTGTATTTCCACCCCCTAGGTGTTATTTTATAGTTATTCTAAATTCCATTTGGAAATGGAAATGTGAATGGCCAACAAATAGAAGATTCTCCATTCCAACAAAATGTATAAATGCAAAAGAAATACTTTAACACAAAGTTTAGAAGAACAAGGGTAATGTGAAGGCCCATTGAGAACTTTAAAATTAATCTCTCCAGATAATTCTAGGAAAATTTTTCCCCTGTCACAATGTAGCCATGAGTTTCATGAACTAGGGACAGATAATAATTGGGATAATTCTGCACAAGGAAGCTGACATTTCAACAGCAACACATTATTTTCCATGTCATTAACGCAAGTGGTGTTTTGTCTATTGACGTTATCAACTTATTAAAGCAAATCATGATACCTCAAGCTGTGAGCTTAAGGACTCTAGGGAGGATCACTCTAGTGAATCTGCCATCCAACTTCTTTCTTCCATCATTTCATTCAGTCACCTTTTAAAAATGTTTATGTCTCATTTGGGCAAAGGACAGCCAATTAGTAGGCTTAGAGAAATTATTTTTTGCCTTATTCACTGTTTATAAATTTTAGGATACAATATGGATGCCAGAGTTCCCAGTGGACAGTAAGTACTTCTCTACTTTATTATTTCTCAGTAATGTCCCCACCCACTATTCCCAATAGTATGGCCTCTTATGGGGCAGAACAGCAACAGTATTTTTATCAAAATCTGGCCTAAGAAGCAACTCTGATCAAACCACCTCCTGCATGTTTCTTAAAATGCAGTTTCCAGGCTCTGCCTCAAGCCAAGAACATTGGAAACTCATGGACTGTAATCTGTATCCCTAGGTAATGTCACACATTTAACAACTCAAATTTCATAGCTTTAAGGTGTTTTATGCCCTATCTAGCATGTAGTATGCCCTTCATTATATGGTGTCAGGCCAGATAAAGGCTCTGGATCTAAAGAGAACCACAGATTACCAAGAGCTTTCACATACAATATCTTATTTGATTTTTACAACAACCCTTCAATGGAAGCAGAAGACAGAAAATGATTTTCATTTTACACATAGGGGAACTGAAGTTTTGGGAAGCGGAGTATGAATGCAGAAATGATGTGCCCACTGCATGCAATTAGCAGAGGCAGACTCGGGGCTAGATTTTCATGCTCCTGTTTCTTGGACTGGGCATACATTCCCCACTGCACATGTGGAACCCAAGGCACCATTTGGGCAACTACTGTGGGGTGGAAAGAATTTGTTTAGGGTTACAAACTGCTGCTGCCCTAGTAGCCAGTTATGGGGAGGGCTCTCAGTGGCAATACGGACTCCCTACCATGGACTGAATTGTGTTCCTCCCCCCCCAATTTATGTGTTGCAATCTTGATCTCCAAAGTGACAGCATTTGGAGGGGGCCTTGGGAAATCATCAGGATTAGATAGGATATGAGGGAGTTTGGGATGGTATTGTTGCCCCATATAAAAGGAGATACCAGAAAGCTTGTATTCTCTCATTCTCTCTCTCTCTCTCTCTCTCTCTCTCTCTCTCTCTCTCTCTCTCTCTCTCTCTCTCTCTCTCTTTCTCTCTCTCTCTTCCTGCCATGTGAGGACACGGACAAGAGATGTCACTTGTAAGTCAGCAAGGGAACTCTTCCCAGAGCCCAACCATGCTGGAACCCTGATTTCTAGTTTCCAGGTTCCAGAACTTTGGAGGTACCGTTCTGCTGTTTAATAGCATTCTGTGGTGTTTTGTTATGGTAACTTGAGCAGACTAAGACAGCTCATGCTTCTTTGTTATTTTTGGATCTTCAAGAGTAGTTGGACAATTCAATCATCTAGCTCCTACTTGCTACTGTGTGGTTCTAAGTAAGTGATGGTATCTTTCCACATCTTCAAGGAAAGTGGAAACTGTGTCTCCTCTGAGGTTCTCTGTCAGGATGGAGTAGGGGCAGGAAATTAGCAAAAAAAAAAAAAAAGATATTTTTAGAAAAGACAGAACCTACAAAAGGAATCAAAGATTTTGATCACCTAGTCACAAGGTGGCAGATTGAAAGTATCCTGAAGCAGTCCTCATAGAAGAAGCTACCCAGGAGTATGCATTCTTACAAACACCCTCGCCCAGCATACCAAGTAAGGGCAAACAACAATCATGGACCCGTATCTACTCTGGGCCCATTCCTATATTTAACTGTATGATTTCATGTACCGGGGAGCATTCATTCAGGTATAATAGAAATCTAGTTTTAAAGTTAAGAAACTTGCCCAAAGGACACAGAGACATTAATTCAAAAGGGCACCTGCACCCCTATGTTTACTGCAGCACTATTTACAATAGGTAAGCTATGGAAACAACCCAAAAATAGATGACTGGATCAAGAAGATGTGGTACATATACACAATGGAATATTACTCAGCAATCAAAAAACATAAACTCATGCAATTTGCAGCAACATGGATGGAGCTGGAAGGGATCATGCTCAGCGAAATAAGCCAGAAAGAAAAAAAAAAATACCGGATGGTCTCACTCATAGCAGGAATTTAGAAAACCTAAATAAGGGACCAGGAAAAAGACTAATTATAATAAAGTAAAAATCAAAATCAACAAGCAACTAGAAAGCAGAGACACACTACCTGGGGGGGGGGTGCGCAGAAGGGAGTAGGATCAAAACAAGGGGGGGTGGGAATTGTATGGGGACTATAACCAAGATGAAAATGCACTACATTGTGCAAAAATGAAAAATGATGTAAAAATACATAAAATTTTGAAAAAGAACATATTTTTTTCTTAATTAAAAAAAAAGAAACTTGCCTATATTCATAGGATTACTACAGCAGGGTTAGTATTTTAACTAAGCCTCTCTAATTCTACATTTCATACCACATACTGATTCTTCAGAACAACAATAAAATTTCTCCAACTTAGGAACTAAAATAAATACATTAGAAATAAATGATAAGGTATTTAATTAATTAGGAATGTGTTTCCTTCCTATTTGGCATTTAATCGACATCTATTAAAACCACTTTAACCCAATCAACAACCCTGGGATAAGAGTTTGTGTTGGTATCTGAATCAAGAACTGCTTAATATAGATTGTAAATTACATGCTCTTACAAGAGTAAAACTGGTCCACATCAGTGGTGTGCCAAGGTACGATTCCCATCATTCCTATCAGGAAAACAGGATTTCTACAGGAGAATTCACCACCACCTGACTAAAATTAGATTGTCCACATTGAAGCTTTGAGCTGGTATCATTATTTCAGTGGCAGTGTGAGCATTAAAACCCATATATAATCTCCATGTATTGAGAAGAGATAAGATCTAATCTGAATAACTGCAAAGCACAAGAAACCATGCTTCCCCATGACTTCACCCTGGCAATGACTTTTCAACATGGATTCTTCAGAGTTTACCAGGAGAATAAAGGAACTCTGCTGATTGTATGCCCAACATCTCAGGTGACAGCAACAAGTATACTGTTTAACCACTAATGCCACAATGCACAATGTGTGAGTCTGGTCACTAGGCACTCAGGAGTGGCTGGATCATGCCAAGTGGGCTGAAGTTCACTCCCTGCAGCAAAGCTCACCTGAAGCATGATGTGTGTATCACCATACTCCATAGATGGCCAGACCTTAATAAGCAGCAACATATTGATTCGATATAAGAAGGATTTTATTTATTTATTTATTTATTTATTTATTTATTTATTTATTTATTTTATATAGAGGCATTTTTTCTTTCTTTCTTTCTTTATTTGTTTGTTTTTTTGTTTATACATGCACTGGGTACAGACAGAAGCGCGGGAGGGTGAGAGAATTCACCAGAGCCAGAGCGGGGAGCAGAGCAGGCAGAAGGACCGAAGTACACTGCTGAGGGGAGCAGCGGGCGGCAGGAGAGGTCTGCGCGTCATGTGGGACCCTCCTCCGGTGGCCAGGGAGCAGCCGGGGATGGAACCGGCGCCGCAGAGGCTGTGGGCAGCTTCGCAACCCAGCGCTCAACCGCTGCGCCACCGGGGAGGCCCCAGAAGGATTTTATTTATATATTTTTCCTTCTAAGTCAAAATCTACAGAAACAAGGAACTTATTAGAAAAATTTTGTGTAGTTATCTAACACAAATCTTCACTGCCAGCAATTCAATGTATGTTAGCTAACAGTGTGAACGTTATTTAAAATATTTTCTTTTCGAGGAACATAAAAAAGTTATCAAAGGCATGGCAACAGATTCCCCATGGACTTGCACAGGCCAAATGTGACAGCCTGCTATTTGCTTGTTCTAATAGAATTTGGCTGGACAAGATCTTGTTCAAAATTTACTATTTTTTTAAATATTTATTTATTTATGCATACAAGAACTGGGGTACAGGCCAGAGGTGCAGGGTGAGAAGATTCACCAGAGACAGAGTGGGGGACAGAACAGGCAGAGTGGCTGAAATACACTGCTGAGGGGAGCAGCTGGTGAGATAGGAGAAGTCTGCTGTGCCATGTGGGTCTGCTCCCTGGTCAGGGATCAAATTCATGCTGCTGAGGCTGCGGATAGCTTCACAGCGTTGTGCTTAACCCCTTGCACCCCCAGGGAGGCCCCCAAACTTACTATTTTTACTTTAATTTTCACCTGATCTTTCTTAAATCAGATTGTCTATCTGACCATAGAATAGAAAACACTGAAATATAGTCTGATATAGTGGGCTCAGAACAAATGAGTGCACATGTAACTGTGGGGCATTTCTTAACCCACTATCTGGTCTTCAATGTGTGTGTAAATAAAATAACATTAATTATAGAGAGATGTTATTTCAACAGGGGATCATATCCTCTAATATTACCATCATATTTCATTTCCAAAAAGTATTCAGACACAGAAAATCTAATTCTTAAATCTACTGAAAAAAATATTCCAGTTTAGTTTCTTATGCTGCATTTTATATTTAAAAATAATTCATAGTAAGTCAAGTCTTAAAAAAGTCTAGGCATTCTAAGGACCAAAATAATAACTTCTCAGGAAAAATGAATTATTTCATCAAGCAGCATTCAGACATTCATTCTAACTCCACAAAGCACAAGGCAATTGTTTATGTTCATCTCGTTCTAGAACTTGACCCTGATGTCTGGGTTCCTGGCACTGTCTGCTTCAGTGTGTTAAGCTTTGCTTAGGAGATTTTCAGGGGCATGTGTTTCTAACTCCTGTAGCATATTCCATGATATAATTTGTTTAAAAGAGAGGGAAAGCTTAAAGGAGAAAGTCAGTAGGGGGAAAAAAAAAATCTCATCAGTTTGAAATGATAAAAACTGGAAGTGATTGATATTTTATTCTAAAATTTCTCCAACAAGTCTTCAACAAAGTTTTACTTCCTTGAACTTTCTAAGATTAAATTACTTGTGTTTATATTTATCAAAAGTTCAGTATGAATCTTTATTTACTTGTGGGCAGGTTAAATATTGGTCTTCACCTAGAGCCAGCATTGCTGACTCCTTCAATCTTAGAACACTAAATACATACATATTTGTTAGTGAATGAAGTTGGGATGGGTCAAGAGTTAGGCTTTCTATGTTAACACTGAAAGCTGTTGGAATCATTACAAACTGAGAAAAGGCACAAAATTTATTATGAATTTTAAGTACAATATGGGGCTACAGTGACACTTTATGTTGTTTGGGAGTACCTACATTTGTATAGTGTTTTTAAGGTTGATATGCACTTTATCATTTGAACTCAATTATAGGTGAGCTAGAACTTTTTTCTACTTGAAATAGCAGTTTACATTTGGTGAATATTAAAAACACATGTCTTAGGCATGTGTATTAATTAATTAATACTCATTTACTCATCACGAAACTATTATCTCCATTTGCAAAGGAGGAAAAGGAAGACCTAAAACATTAATGGATTTTTCAAAGTCAGGCTGCAAGACAGTCATCTAGACTATTAAGTTCTATTGGAATGAGCTAAGGCCTAATGTTTTCTAGTCCTATATGTGACAAATATGAAGCAAATGTTGAAATTGAAATAACCACACCATGGTCTTTAGGTTTGCTAGTATATATCATTTCATTAGAAAGTATTTCTTCCATGTTAAGACTCAGCCTGCACACAACAAAGCCTACTGCTACACACATGCTCATTGCCTCCATCCACGTGGCTGAACTGGTCCTGAGCAATTCATATAAGAAAGGGGGCCCTCCCTATCACTCGAAGTACAGGCCATTGAGAGATCTTACGTTGCACAATACAAGAGTTACCTGTGACTAAAATAATATGGGGGTTTTGACAAATTCGGATATGGGACTTTAATGTCAGGAAAGTTGCAAGTGTGGAAGCAGTGAATCCAGAACATTGGGGAATAGTCACCCAACCTTATTTAAGACATTTCTTTTAGCCTGTTACCTTTGTAAAGATATTGGTAAAATTAATATAGTTATCTATTTTGGAATACCAATTAACTTGAAAAATGGTGTCTTAAGATCATCCATGTTAAGATCATCTGTAATTGTCAGGAATTTATAATACCGATAATATTCTGAGAATTAAAATATGGTCTCAGTTTTGGAAGTCACAGCACATAACTTTTTTTCTTTATTCACTGCTTCTTTCTCCCTACAAAATAACAAGATACATGAATTTATTTTAAACTCGACATGCACCCCTTGGTTCTTTAAACATAACTATTAGTAATCAGTGCTCTAAAGTGGGTTCCTTTTTTTTTTTTTTAGATTTATTTATTTATTTACACAAGCACTGGGTACAGTCAGAAGCACAGGAGGATGAGAGAATTCACCAGAGCCAGAGCGGGGAACAGAACAGGCAGATTGATGAAATACGCTGCTGAGGGGAGCAGTGGGCGGCAGGAGAGGTCTGCGCACCATGTGGGACCCTCGCCAGTGGCCTGGGATCAAACAGGGCTGCAGAGGCTGCGGGCAGCTTCGCAGCCCAGCGCTCAACCGCCGTGCCACCAGGGGAGGCCCGCTTTCTTTCTTTTGTTTTTTTAAAGATTTATTTATTTATTTATTTATACAAGCACTGGGTACAGTCAGAAGGGCAGGAGGGTGAGGGAACTCACCAGAGCCAGAGCGGGGAACAGAACAGGCAGACTGATGAAAGTGGTTTCTTTAATTCCAGGCCAGCCTGTGAAGTCATTGCTGATTTGACACAAACCATTTTCCTTACAAATCTGACCTCACTGGATTTAACTTAAGTCACCCTGTTATCCATCCCATGAGCTAAGCTGCCTTATTCTTGCATGCTTTAAATCACTTGGTTACTACTAGTGTTATTATTATCAAATATATAATAAGATATCACATCCTTATCCTTTTTTTTAAAAGATTTATTTATTTATTTATACATACAAGCACTGGGTACAGTCAGAAGCGCGGGAGGGTGAGAGAATTCACCAGAGCCAGAGCAGGGAGCAGAATAGGCAGACTGATGAAGTACACTGCTGAGGGGAGCAGCGAGCGAGGCAGGAAAGGTCTGTCACACCATGTGGACCCTCACCCAGCGGCCAGGGATCAAACTGGCGCTGCAGAGGCTATGGGCAGCTTCGCAGCCCAGTGCTCAACCGCTGTGCCGCGGGAGAGGAACCTCCTTATCCTTTTGTTAAGCATGATTTGATCTGAAAATTTCAGAAAGAAAAATTGCATGTCTAGGTTTTTAAATTTAATACTGGTAAATTAAAAAAAATTGAAAAGTCTTCATACCATCATAAATAAAGTTGCTTTAAGTCTTGAACTTTGTTCCTAGCTTGGAGTCTAATTTTGTTTCCTAGCTTGGAGTCTAATTTACCTGAATCTCAGTTGAGAAAGATACCATTGATTTAAATAGGATGACTGCGATATAAAGCCCTTGATGCTGAAGGGATTATATTTCAGAACAGCATCGACTTTTCTAGAATGTGATTTTAAGTGCCTTAAAAGTCATCATCTTTTCTCTTCCCTCCAACAACTCTGCACTCCAATCTTTTCCTGTTCGTTGATGCGTAGATGTTTCCCTCTTACCTTTTAATACTACGGTCAGAATGGTTAAATTCTTTCCAAATATTATTAATATATTTTACTTTAACTGGGATAAGAGAAAGCTACTTGAGGTTTTCATATCCTTTATACATGAAAAAAATGAAGATATCCAAGTGATATCTCCTGCAATTACGGGGAAGAGCCATGGCACATGCACAGCAGGGCCTGGGTTGCAGACCTCCTGGGGGTTGGCGCCCTAGAGCAGGGAAAAGTGGCAGCGCCGAAGAGGTCTACATAATAAGGCTTTATTTAATTGGGAATCCCAATGAAAAATGATCTAGATTAATGTGCACTTGAGCAATAATGCTTGATAGCCTAAAACATTTTACAGTATTCCAAGAACTGCAAATAAAATTACACTAAGTTGAGCCTAATTAACAATGTAGCAAAAAATACTAAAATTTCTTTCTAGCTCTTTTTGATTGATACCAGCTTTAACAGCACATTCCTACTTTTTATTTTATCTGTCTCATCTCTAATTTATATTCAACTACAAATAAAAGAACAGTAGAACATACTAATATTTATTTTGGACAAACTCTTACAGCTAATGATAAGAAATAGTAAAATTACAAACTCTATTATGCTAACATTTTTGATTTGGAAGGAACTAAAATTTATTTTGTTCCTTGGAGAGCAAATGTAACACAGTTTATAAAGAAACATCTTGGAAAAGAAGCATTAACTGAAATTTTACGAATCAAATAAACCATTAAAAATCCTCCAGAAGAGTTTGCTATTTTTCAGCACTATTGTTTTAAATAACTTTCAAAAGCAAATAATCACCAACTAATATTAAGTGATCACATATGTGTATGCACTTGTGAGTAGTTCTGGAAGTTTGTTTGTGTGTGTGTGTGTGTGTGTGTGTAACCAAATTGGTCTAGAAATATGGATCCTAGTTACTTTGGCTCCCTAGTAACTAGCGGTGTAATTTCAAATAATTCTCTTAAATGCTCTGTGACTCAGTTTCCTCATTTGTAAAATAATGGGGTAAGAGACCATCACCATTGAGATCTCTTTTTAGCTTAATATTCTATGGAACATTCCCCACTCTATCACTCTTGCTTAAAGCAATACCTCCATCAAAGAAAATTACCTGTTACATAAATTGTAGCAAATTATGAATTGTTGAGTAAAATCACTTGTTTATACATCTTACTCCTCCTTCCTCTCATACTTTCACACAATATTTGGATGACTGACATCTATATGATAACTGTGAGTTGAGTTAGGTCATGCAAAGAAGAATAGGCTCCTGGTTTTGAGCTAATTAGTCTGCACATCAGTCTTCTGCACCTGGCTTCTCGACTTAAGTCTCCTCCCTCCTGTTTTGAAACATTTTCCTATTTCATCTTCTGAGAGGCCACATTCTATCATTCTTTATTATTCTCCTTTGCTGTCTCCTTTCCCTTTGCACAACTTCCCAATGTTGGTAGTGCCTTAGGGGTAGCTCCTGGGCTTCCCTCCCTTCTGTCTAAACTTCTAGCTGACAAGTTGACACCAAAAGGTTTCTTGAACTTACATCCCCAATCTCTCCAAAATCTAGGTCTCCCATCCTCATCCAAAGCACCAGCGCCTCTCATCTTCCATCTTCCAATTTCAGTGGCCTCCCAACATGCTCTCAACTTCCATTCTTGCCACTCTGAGTCACTTTCCACAAAGCAGTCAGCATAATCATTTTCAAATACAAATCAGATTCAATTATACCCGTGTTCTAACACTACCCAATTAATCTGTATTTTGCAACCAAGGCTGAGTCCTGCTACTCTCCCTGGCCAACACTGGTGCTCACTTCTCAGGCCAACCTCACCTTCCCATCGCAGTCACATCTGTCTCTACTGGGATAGCACACCCCACCCGGCTGCATGCACGCATGTGGCAGGCGCCTTCTCCAGGGGGTTTTCTTTAACTACATCTTCTGGAGTAGCTGCCCAGGAGTGTTTATCACATCATTCTACTTTAACATTCCTGAGCAGCTCATAACTATTCGGAAAAAAAAAAAAAAATCAGATCATTGTCTTCCAGCTCCCATCTCCCATGAGAATTTAAGCTCCAGGGCCTCCCCGGTGGTGCAGCGATTGAGCACTGGGCTGCGAAGCTGCCCACAGCCTCTGCAGTGCCAGTTTAATCCCCAGTCGCCGGCGAGGGTCCCACATGGCGCACAGACCTCTCCTGCCTCAAACTGCTCCCCTCAGCAGTGTACTTCATCAGTCTGCCTGTTCTGTTCCCCGCTCTGGTTCTGGTGAATTCTCTCACCCTCCCGCACTTCTGACTGTACCCAGTGCTTGTATAAATAAATAAATAAATCTTTAAAAAAAAAAAAGAGAGAGAATTTAAGCTCCAGAAAAGTAGGAGCTTGTGTACTTCACATGAAAATACTGATGCTCTGAATAATGCCTGATACATAGCAGATGCTCAATAAATGCTTAATAACAATGACGGATCTCTACCTTTTTATTTACTGATTCAGCATAAGGAATTCACTTTTATTTTATAATCAAACTTTAAATTATATAATAAATACATGATCATTATATGTATGGGAAAGATAAATTTCATTTATAGTATTTCATATTCTTATCTAAACTTATTATTTTATGACTTACATAAGAAGTGCATATTTGAATCTTGTCTGTATAATAAACTTTTTTCTAAGACCAGTTATCTAATGTGGAAGTGATAAAATTTTCAGAGACTAAGAAATCAAATTTTCTATAGCTAAATCTTAGGGTTAAAAAAGAATTGGATTGTTTTCTAAATAGATTACAAAATATGTCATAAAATCTTATTTTCTTGCTCATTGTATTACTGTTAGACAGAGACACTTTATGTTTTATCCTCATTATTTGTCATACATTTCAATATTTTCTCATTTGCCAGGATACACCAGCTCGGGAAAACAGTAGTCCAGAATGAGTCACTGTAACAGTAACACAATCAAATTCTCTAGCTCAGTCTCCAATAGATACATTGCAGAAATTCGACTTCCATCTCTATGCTCCAAATTGCTGCATTTGGAAACATGGGGTCCTTGGAATGTCTGAAAACACTCTTGAGAAGGATGGAGTCCACTTTCCTACCTTCTGCTCTTCATGTGCCTCTCCACTCACCCCCCCCATCCATGTCCCTCAAACTCTGCCCTTCCCCCACCATAGTGGCTGTTGCTCTAGTGGCTGTTCCACTCATGTCACCTCTTTAGCAGTCCCACTGCCCATGTGGCCCCAAACATACTGTTAGAAGGAACCCGTAAAGAAATCAACAAATACCCATAAGTGGTAGTTACCCTTATTTACCTTCATCCCTACATTAACACACAGCACAATTCGTCATTCTAGAACTGATGATGTTCTGATTTCCTCTCCAACCAATTTGCCCTCCAGCCATAAGATCCAACCTCAGCTCCCAACACTGGTGGCTTCAGCCTGCTCTCCTAGCAGTGTCTCAGCTTTTCTCTAGCATCCAGCCCATCATAGGTGGTCATTCTCCAATCATGACATATCAGAATCCAGAAACCAACTTTCATCTCAGATATACCATTTTTTCACCTGGACTTTCACTCTACCTGAGAGAGAGTTACTTCATCACCTGGTGCTCACTGTCTACAGCAGTTAAGAGGTAGATATCAATTTCTACTTGTCTGGATCTCTTTCCATGGGTTATTTCCTGATGGGCTATTCACGATCTCTCTTCATTGGCCTACCAGACCTTCATGCAAATCACATGCAGGCCAAAATCAGCACCCATAGCCTCAGAAAGGACAAAACCCACAAAGGCTAAGAAGCTGAAGACATCTTTTCTAGATACCTCCAGGCTAAGAATGTGAAGTTCCATGCATTCTTGATTATAAATTAGTAATTAATAATTAGTATGGCAAATATTAAAATCCACAAAATCACAAATCACCATTGTCTTGCTATCCAAAGACAATCATTAATATTTTTATGTATTTTCCTATATTCTAAAATAAAATCAAGTTTATTCAATAATGCAGTATTTCATCTAGAATTCTGTGTTTTCTTTTACTTGGATCATAAGCATATTCATATGTGTTAAATATTCATAAAGAGTATAGGATTCTGGGGCCTCCCTGGTGGTGCAAGGGGTTAAAGTCTCAGTGCTATCAAGCTATCACTAACCACTGTTGCAGGAGTTCGATCCCTCGCCAGGGAGCTAACCCACATGCCTCAGCAGACCTTTCCTGTCTTGCCCACTGCTCCCCTCAGAAGTGGATATTTCAGTCAATCCACCTGTTCTGCTCCCCACCGTGTCTCTAGTGAATCCTCTCACTCCCCCCCTAGTGCACCTCTGGCCTGCAACCCAGCTTTTATAGCATAAATAATAAAATAAATCTAAAAAAATAAGAGTATAGGAGTCTATGGATTTGTCATCATTATTTACTCATACTTTGATAATTATTCCAGTTTTTCCCTATTACAATAATTCTTGAAAGAAGTATTTATTCCTATCCCTCCCCTCTCCGCCCCCCACCCCCCATAGAGTGTCTCTGGTTCATAGTTTTTTGTTGATTTTGATTTTCACTTTCTTATAGTTATTCATTTTCCTGGTCCCTTATTTAAGTTTTCTGGATTCCTGCTATGAGTGAGACCATCCGGTATTTTTCTTTTTCTTTCTGGCGTATTTCACTGAGCATGATCCCTTCCAGCGCCATCCATGTTGCTGCAATTGTATGGGGAATATAAAAATAAAATTTATTTTAAAAAATAAATTAATTAACACCAAGTTTAAAAAAAATAAAGTGAAGATAATAACAAAAAAAAAGGAAAATGTCATTTGAAAAACAAGTTTAAATGGGGCTTTCTAATTAGGCTGGACTCATTTATACTTCCTAACTCTGTATCCCAGGTTACCCTGGAGTTATATGCACCCAATTAAAGAACATTCAATTTAAAAAAAAAAAAAGAAGTATTTATTCCTAATTTTGAGTGAATTTCTTATTATTCTTTAGGACCAATTCCTAGAAATAAAATTACAGGGTCAAAGGATACGAACATGCTGTGAAATAGCTTTCCAGGGAAAGATACCAATTTACCCTACTTGAGGGACCTGTCTCACAACATATTCACCAGCACTGTGTTGTCTTTCTTTTCTTTTTTTTTAAATCTTTGAAATCTTTTAAATGTTGATTCAAGTAACATAGGGATATAATATTATGTAAGTTTCGGGTATATAGCACTGCATTGCAACATCTGTATGTAATATATCACGATAACCAGCAAAACACTAGTTTCTATTACCACCATACAATTGGCCCCCTTTACTCATTATACCCACCCCTTACTTCCCTTGCCCTCTGACAGTCATCATTCTATTCTCAGAATCTAAGAATCTATTTTGTTCTGTTTTGTTTGTTCATTTGCCTACCCAAATGAATAAAATCATATGTATTTGTCTTTCTCTGTGTCACTTATTTCACTTTGCATAAACCCCTTAAGGTCTATCCATGCTGTCACAAGTGGCAAGATATCATTTTTTTTTAAAGATTTATTTATTTATGCATATAAGATGTGGGGTACAGGTCAGAAGTGTGGGGGGTGAGAGGATTCACTAGAGACAGAGTGGGGAACAGAACAGGCAGACTGACCTAATACACTGCTGAGGGGAGCAGCGGGCGAATCAGGAGAGGTCTGCTGTGCCATTTGAGTCTCTTCCCTGGCTGGGGATTGAGCTTGTGCTGCAGAGGCTGTTGATAGCTTCATAGGTGTCTCAACCCCTTGCACCACCAGGGAGGCCCCAAGATATCATTTTTTTAAACAGCTGAATAATATTTAAAAAAATAGATTGCTGCTTCTGTTTAAATTTCACTGGTTAATTTATAAACTTTGTTCAGGCCTTTTGTCTCATTTTTCAATTGTTGGGGTAGTGTGCTTGTTGTTTTGAAAATATTCAGGATATGACATTTTTATAGTTTCTGTTGAAAATCTAGTCTAAAGAGTATGATTTTTATATTCCTATAAAAATAAATTCCATTTAATTACCACCTTGTATATAATTTTATGCTCATCTGCCATCATTAGCATCTTTATTGAAAAACATATCTTGACAAAGTTGAAATAGGATAGACGATTCATTTGGAACATTGGTCTCCAATGAAACTGGCCTACAAGTAAATTACTTTGTGTGACATAAAAGGCTTGCCAACAATTTTCTTGATGTAGTCTTCACAGCATTGAAAAATATACCACTTAAATACTTCTCTTTGTGTATACATACAACACCTGACTGCTAAAAGACCTCTTTTTCCTTCACAGTGACTTTGAAGGTGTTTGAATAAGGCCATATAGTGCTTTTGAAATTCAGTTCTCTTCTAAGAAAATTCTTTAAGACCACTGCAACAGTTTCCCCCACAGTTAAAAATTTTCATGTTTCAGACTTGTATAATGACACAAGTGGGCCCAAAGAACAAAATCAAAAGCTGCTAACACCACAAAATCCCTAATGATGACTTACGCAGAGCCCCCAGTGTAGCCCAGACGCTAACCAACTGCCTGGGAGCGAGATGGCTGTGTGGGTACCATCGTTACGCCTGGTTCCAGCTGTGCTGTGTCAAACTCGCTAACGAGCACAGCAGTGATGCGATGGGGGTTGCATTTCTTCCTGACATTTCCCCCAAGCAACATTTTACAGTCTCATTTTATTAATTAACTGCATCTCCTAGCCTTGTGCTGCAAATATTTCCTTATTATTGCACATTTGAGTGGCACACACCATGGTGAACCACACTTAGGTTGATTGGCTGTCTCAAAAGTGACAGCACAACAGGAACAAAATAAAAAATTCTAAGTAAGACTGATGATAAAGTTATAAGAATATGAGGAAACCAACTTGGCATCAAGACACAGTCCCGGAAATCTTGTCAAGAATGTTAAAATCATTTTCTTCTCCTTCACAAAACACAGGAGAAGGTGTGATTGATGGCTAGTTCATAAAATGTTGAAAGATATATTTTTAAAAAATCATGTGCTTCTACTCAGCATTCTAATCCCTGATAGGAATGACCTTTGAAATAAAAGGACACAATTTTTAAACTACATAATGCTTTGGGGGAAAATACAGAATTAATTGTCAAAAATGTTCATTTAAACAAGTACTAAGGGATTCATTAGATCATCCAACTGAAAGACTTTTTTTTTTTGAGGAAACAGTAAGTCCATGGCTCTTTCCTCTTCATTTTGGGGGAAAGCATATATTCCTCATTATGTGAGAACATGTATAATGTACAGTACATGTATAATGTATAGTATACATGTATAATGTATAGTATACATGTATACATGTATAGTATACATGTATAATGTATAGTAACATGTACTAATTTTGATGGCCACAACAACCTGGAAACACTGGTGTTATTTGCCTTATTTTAAGATGAAGAAACTGGGGCTCAGAATCACAGAATGGCTCTTAAATACTAACTTCTGAACTTAAACTCAGGGTTTTGTATTTCTGAGCATGTTTCTTTTCGTTATGACACACTGCCTCTCAAAATAAAGCATTAAAAAAAAGGATATAATTCCCTATGCCAGTAGAAGACACATAAACTTTCAAAGCAGCACATATATGTACAGATGGTCTTAATTCACCCAAAAACTCTGTTAAGATTGATTACTAGGACCATTTTAAAGATCAGAAAACCAAGGTACAAAAAAAGAATAAACCACTTGCTCAAAGCCATATTAATCAATAGTGTGCTAACTTCTCAGGGCTACCATAACAAAATGTAACAACCAGATGACTTTAAAAACAAATATTTATTCTCTCATATTTCTGGATGCTTAGAAGTCTGAAGTTAAGATGTTGGCATGGCCAAGTTTTAGAGGAAATATATCACATATATTTCCCTTAGCTTCTGGTGCTGACACAATCTTTGGTATTCCTTGTCTTATAGATATATTACTCCAATCTCTACCCCTGTAGCGCTCTCCATGTCTCTTCATAGTGTCTTTCCTTGTGTATGTCTATCTCTGTGCCTCCTCTTCTTATAATCATCTTGGTCATATTACATTAAGGGTGCCTTGTTCCAGTATGAACACATCTTAACTAATTACATCTGGAATGACCCTATTTCCAAATAAGATAACTTTCTGAAATTCTGGGAAGACAAGCATTTTAAGAGAACATTATTCAATCATGTGCACCTAGTAACTTATGAAATCCTAAGTTACTTGATTATTCTTGGGGCTGGAAGAAGGAATATCGTTCAGACCACTTCAGTCTAATGCCCTTCTAACACATAATAAATTAATATCAGCAAAAGCTTGATTGCACTTCTGAATTGGTGGTATAAGCACAGTGGTATGGGGATGCAGAGCAGGTGATATTTGAATGGAATTGTGAAAGATGAATGGACCACTAATTTTTAGCAGGTAGATATGGGGGGGAAAAAACTTCTAAATAAGATACAAAAAAAAATAAGGTACAGAGTCACACAAGGGAAAGTTGCATTTAGGAAATGGCATGGCCAGAGCACAGTGGAACATGGCAGGTGGCAGAGAGGTAGCAGGAGAGTGGGAATGTGGTGGTGGGTACTATGGTTTAGAAGAAGCTATGGGACCAAATACTATAATGGCAATTATGTGACAGGGTAAGGTATCTGGACTTTGCCTTATAGACCATTTGGAGCCATTAAGGAGAAATGACATATCACACTTTTGCTTCAGTATAATCACTTGGTTATGGTAGTAGTAAAGAGGATATAGTAAATACAGGAATGCCCAGAGGCTAAATTTGAGAGGCAAAACTCAAGAAATAATTTAATTTACTATAGGGTATAAGGGAAGGATGGAATATATATCAGGTTTGTAGGAAATACTATTTCACAATCAGTGCTGGTACGCTGCCTTTATTTGGCATGCTTAACCCTAACAGAAACTTATGTTGATTGACACACCTGTGTCAGATTAAAGATGCCTATGAATTCTTTGATATTCCTTCCATATAGAGATAGGCAATGTTCAAGTCTCCTTTCCTTGGTTCTAGGTAGGATCCTGGCTGCCCTGGGCCTTCTAGGGCTGTCACTAGAAGTTCTGCAATTTCTACCAGGGCCACTTGGTAGAAATTGGCTTATATGGCTATAATTGCCATATAAGAAGTCTGACTATCCTTCTGTAGAGATCATTTGGAAAACCTGGAAGACTACATGGAAAAGGGGAGGGTCCATCTGAGTCCAGTCTTTTGGATACCCCCATGAATGTGCCACACTCTGAGCAAAGACTAGCAAGCAGCCAGCTGCATTTCACCAGTAAATCTCAGTTGATAGCACCTGACACTGAAGAATTGCCAAGTCATGCCCTTCCTGTAATCCCAGTTCACAAAATTGTAAGTCAGAGTGAAATAATTGTTGCCAAAATTACTATATTTTGGGTTAGTTTGGAGAAGGTAAGTGGAAATCACCATAGAATGAGATCATTTGACTCATTTAATCTTTCACACAGATGTTATGTAAAGCTAAATAAACAAATATTGATAAAAGTGACAAAGTAATTTGGCATGCACTTTCATTCTTTGATTAAAATTCAGAAGGATACCAAATATTTTAGTAGTGATTCAGTAGTGGATATCAGTGAAAAACATTCTATTTATTGTGTTATGCAACTTTAAAAAAGGAAAAGAATAAATAAAAAATTCGGCCACCTCCCAAAATTTAGTTTCATACAATTGGCAGACCACTCAGTCACCAGTTCAGATGTTCTGAGACTTAAATGCCAAGGTTCATTCTCTCTTAATAGAATTTAAAATGGCTGGTGCTGCCTAATATCAGTTATTAGTACAAAGAATAGAGCTTCTAAGCTAAATAGAACACTTAGCATTTCAGGAATGATAACAAAGCTTTCCCAGGGTTCCTGCCCACACACACACAGAGTGAACTGAAATACAGTGTGTCTGGAAAAACACAAACCTTCAACTACTTGATTGTTGACAAAACTTGAGTTGCAATGCTGAGGATCAAAGCAAGTTTATATATATTACAAAATGTGCGTATGTCTATGGAGCTTCAGTTCATGACTTCTTGTCCTCACTAGTTGCCTGCCAACATCACTAAGGTTTGTTGAAGAAATGCTTGGATGCTATTCTCCACAAAATGTTTTTATGTTAGATTTTCCTGCACTGAACTGGCATTTCAAGCTACCCTGGTCAAGAAACCTACATCAGCATCTATTTAAAGAGTTAAGATTTAATCTGCTAGGGTATTAGTCAGATTTCCAGAATTTGTTGAACTGTCCGAATATTTGCCTATAAACACTTAACAGTGAAAATTAAGTAGTGAATCAAATTATCATGGGTCTGATAGCTATCCAGCTGTCAATGCAAGATTTAATCTTCAACGCCACACAAAAATAGCTAGATTTTGAAGCTACGAAAGTTTAATTTGTTATGTAGATATCTATACTAAAATGAAGTTTATAAACAGAAATTTCTGTTTGGTGAGAGGTCTGTGCCTCCAATTTTTCACTATTTTCCAAACTCTCCTGGCTCACAATTCTCCCCATTCTCTAAGTCATAGAAAACAAAATAAATGCTCACTGATAGAGATCCAATAAAGTATTCCCCATACTCTCCATTTGAGTATATATTAACAATTTCATAATTAAAGTTTGTCTTTGAAATCATTTGTGAAAAAAAGAATCACTGATCATTAAGGATAATCTTTGCTGGCAAATATGAGGCCAATGTAATTGAGACAAATGATGAAACCCAAGTATATCAACTCTTACTGAGAATTTAAATTATGATTAATTAAAAGAAAATCAAATGAAATGCTCCACAGGATCCACAGACTAAAGCATATTTTATTTTATCTTAGTTTCTTTTTAAGTATTTATGCATTGGGACTGGCAAATGTAAGGGTGAATTTTAGAATCTTGTATCAGAATAACTTAATTCCTACATGAAGACAGAACAATCATTATCTGGACTAAACTGTACCTATCTTTTTTATATTTTTTGTCTAATGATTTGATGAAGAAAATTATCTAACTCCCTGTGAGGTTTAACTTTCAAGAAAATGGCACAGGTTTGAAGCTAGAGTGCAAGGCTAATGTCTACATTGCATGGGCAAAGGTATTTTCATTGAGTAGCTATCTTTTTATTTTTAAACAAAAGTTCATGAAACTTTCTCATGTTGTCCTGATAGCATTTGATGCTTTAACTAAAATATGAAACAAAACAAAACAAAAAACCAAAACCATAAATAGATTTTAGACTTCTGGATTTTTTTCAGCAGCTTGATATTGTCATTCATAAAAAGGAAATCATGCCAGCTTCAGGCAATGTGAAAATGGAAACAAGCTGGCCACATCACAGTGCTCCTGCACTGTTGGGGCCAGCAGCACTGGCAATAACATCAGCAGAAAACCCTTACGAGGAAAGCCACATGCTGATTTGTGCATTATGTTTTGACATCGTGTTTATGATATTTGGAAAATTCCAAAAAGTAAGCATAGTTAATATCAATGGCAGCAGCAGATGATTTCTTCAGCCCAACACAGAAAATAAGATACAGTACTTTATTTTGCCTTCAATAAACTATACCTGGAACTGTTAGGGGGAAAGGATGTCCCAAAGCTAATTCCATATAGGCTTTGTGGACTCCATCCCCACCCCAGGTCAAAGCCAAAGACACTGGGAACTCCAAATCCCATCACCACCAAAGGCAAGGTGGCTGGGACCTGAGGGTGGGGTTAAGCAGCCAGGTGGATATAAAAGGCAGACACGTGGGCTTTGGGGCCCCCATTTTGGCTCTCCTCCAGCTCGCAGCGACCGGCCAGCTCTGAAAGTGTCTTTGGGTTTCCAGGTCGTCGAATCGGGTAGGACGCATTAAAGACTTTATTTCCCTATTTTCTCCCTGAGTTGTACATTTTCCTTATTTCCTTTTCTCTTGTAAATAAACCTTTTATTAACCTTTTGTGTGTGCCTGTAGTGGAGTATTCATAAGTCCCTTTAAAGCGCGCGGGTGAGGAACCACAGCCAGGAGCCCGTTTAATATCGGGGTTGCTCTATAACAGAACCACTTCCTTACCTTACACAAGGAAAAATGCCATTGGAAATAATCTTTGAAATTAAGTAAAAGCACAAGGTAATTTCTTGAAAATTCTCAGCTATTAACAATGATTTTGAGGTTCCTTTATATAAAAACAGAGATGAACAGATCTTGAATACTTCCCTATGTGCCAAGAACCTCAAGGCACTTTATGAATAATATCTTATTTAAACTTCACAGTAAACAAATGAGAAGCTAAAATAATCTCACTTATTATCTGTACAGACAAAGACCAAAGAGGTTAAATAACTTATTATGGTTGTGGAAAAGAGGGCACAGAGAAGCTTGGTGATTTTCTACACAAGATGGTGAAAGCAGTAAGTGGCAGAGCCAAGACTTCAATCAAGGATTCTAATACCAGATCCTGCTCACAATCACTGTGGTATACTACCTATTCTTCCATGTTAAATGTGCATCTGAATTCAAACTCCAAAGAAGCCATTTTTATTTGATTTTCAACATTTAAGGAAACTATTCCACCTTCATTTCAGTTCTAAACTGCAAAATGGGTATAATAATTCCAGTCACAGGGTTGCTGTGAGGATGACATGCAAAGCACTTAGGTTATTATCTAGCACATGAAAGATGCTGAATAATTAGCCTAGTTTTTCCTGGCCACTTTAAAGAAATTATTTTTAACTAATTTCTTCAAAATATATGGAACATCAATTTTGCACAAACATTGCCAATACTAGAGATTCAATGGTGAATAAAATAGACATGTTGCTTGAGACCATATGACAGTAAAATCTTTCTATAAAAGTCCAGGTAGTAAAAATTTTTGTTATCATTGGGCATATAGTCCAACTACTGAACTCTGCCATTATACCGTGAAAGAAGTCATAGAAATAATCATGCTGTGTTCCAATAAAACTTTATTAACAAACATAGGCAGAAAATAGATTTGGTTCACAGGCTACAATTGGCCAACCCCCTATGAAGACCATTAAACAAGGAGTGGAATGACCTAGATGCCAAAATATAATACAATATGAGAACATGAGGTGGCAGGATCACTTTGCTTACTCTGAGATGATCATGAGGACTTTTCTGAGTTCATATGAGATGAGAATTGAAGTCTGAGCAGAAATTAGCAAGAAGGACTTCAAAAACAAGAAACCAGAAGACCCAGAGACATAAGAACTATCATAGGGAGGAGTTCAAGGGCTGAAGCAGGGGAACAAATGATAAAATGCAAGGCAAACCCAAGACCAAGAGTTTGGAGCTGATGGTAATGGGAAGATGTTAATGTTTTACCTGGGACAGTGACAGGATCAGATTACATTACTGTTATGTAAAACAGCAGCACTCTTAGCAGCTGTTGTACTATGAACAATTCTCTTCCACTAAAGGGCCCCAGGCTGCTAAGCTTTTTGTTCTTATGCCAGCTCTCAAAGATTTTCTGTCTCTTTCCTTTTACAGATGTTTGTCAACCATTCCTTCTGACTAATGTGAGTACACTGAGGAAACTTCTAATTTGTTGCTTCTAGTCTGCTGTATTGTTTAAAGCTGTTTATTCAAAGGCTTTATTTACTTTAACAGTATGTCAATTGGCTGAATGAACCCTTTCATAATACAGGCAGGAATAGAGTACTTATGCAGAATTGCTGAGTCAATGATCCCCAGGCAAGTCAAAGTACTGTCATATTAAGAGCTATCTAAAATTTGCATAGTTTTTCAACTGACGCATGTCTATAGAAATCTTGGTCATTAGCAAAAGACAAATCTGGGATACAGCAACCCAAATCAAATACTCCACTTCCTGATTTCTATAACCATTAAAATACATGTGAAATGTTACCTTCTGCATCATCCCCACTCCCAGTCATCTCTCCAAGACTGTTAATCACAAACCAAGGCATTTAAAATTTGTTCTACTTGATTATTTTGGTTTAGAAAATGTACTATAGTGCTCTGGACCCGAGAATGTGGTGAGGATCCACTTGAAAGCTGGTCTTTAGTAAGGATTAGTGGGGGCAGGGGGAAAACCAAATTGCTTTGCTTCTTGTGGTAGAGTTAAACTTTTAACTTTTTTTCCAGATTGAAAACACATTTTTAATCTTAAGGAACTCATTTTATCTTCTTTCTTTCACTTTCAAATTCCTTGAAAGCTATCATAAATATCAATGGTGTTGAGTCATATACAATATCAAGATGAGATATATAATTAGATTATAATGTCCACAGTCATACTCTAAATCCCTTGAAATTTAGACTAATCTGCTCACCTTTCTATCCCCTACACTGTCTAACATAGATTATTGTTCACTTAGTTACTGTTGAGTAAATTGAAACAATCCTCACCGATTGTTTACACTAACATTCTATATAGATTTTCTTTTCCCTTCAATATGAACAAAAAAGGGACAAGTTCCCATTTGCTTCCTATGAACCAAATAAACACAGTAAAGCCATTTGGTAGGCTCTAGTTCATTCACTATTTATGACATTAACCAGAATCCAACAGATTCAATAATTTCAGATGTCATAATAATAGTCTTCATAATCAATTAAGCCATGGCAACACTGTGGTTCTAGAATAGGAAGAGTCATTGGAAATTCGCTTGGAATCTGAAGTGATCCCTAAGTCTGGTGGCCCCACATATGGCACCATCTTCTGAGGAATCATCAAGATAAACAGTCAGAGCACAGTTCCCAATTCACACCAGTTCTCAACTACTTATTTCCCTGTAGTTGCCCAGGATTTAAAATAGAAATGGGAGAGGAAAGCAGTTACTCTTGTTTTCCTAACACCCACCTCAGAAGTGACACATTTTTAAAAAGTCTATCCTCTCTTATTGAATTGATTTTTTAACATTTTCCCCTTCAGTTGCTTAACACCCCAAAGACTGCTTCTGCTACCTTCTCTGTGGGCAAAAAGAAGATCCAAATACATCTTTATGTGACTGTACTCACCACCTCATCCCAATATTTTTTTTTTCCCTTGAGGGCACAAATGATTTAATGAAACTCTTTCCATAGTCATTTTTCTTTTAGTGTTATGTACTTAAAGTACTTCTCATTAGGGCTTAGCATATCTTCCTAAATGTAAATATTATACAAACTTTAAAAGATGTCTACAAACAACCATGAATGCTAAATATAGTAGTTGTTATTTTCTCATTTGAATTGCAACCACTAACTATCAAGTATGCCAAACATTCAATGTAATCAAAGAAAACTTCCTTTTACATGTTGTCTTCTTTTCTGACAACTTTACAAAAGAAGCCTAAAATAAAAGTCTCTAAATTTCAAAATAGCTCAAATTCAAAAACACTTATTTATTTTTTTCCCTTGGATTCTATTATAAATGCCCATACCAGAAACAAACCTGTATTTCCCTTCAACGTTACAAAGCAGAATGATCTGTACCTGTATTTTAGGTTTAGCACCAGTGCATTAGCGATGTTCAGTTATACTGCTATAACAAAAACAATAAAGGACCACAGTAAAATCTCAGAAGCTTAATACACAAAAGTCTCTTTCCCATTTTCCCTACATGGGACTAGCATGGACCTTTGGGATGTCTGTTAAAGTCACAAAGTCTTAACTCACTTGAAAGAAATACTTGTGAATAGTCTTATTGACCACCACAATTGTAGGTAACCAAAATTATCACTTCCACTCTATATCCTTTTTCCAAAATGTTTTTCCCCTTCAATCACTTTGCTATTTTTTTCCCTCAAGTCTTAATTATTTCCAGCTAACTCCTATAATATGCAAATGTATAATGATGCATTATGTGCAATATTATCATAAGAAAAATAAAGGTCATTCTCAAATTCAACATCAGTGTAAGCACTCTATACATCTATACCTTTACTCTACTTAACACCATTTTCTCTTTTTTGGAGTGAAGAAGGATATCACAGTTATACTTAACCCAAGTATACATCTCACAGTTTCCTTATTACAAAACAAAGAGAAAATATGACTTTTGGCAAAATTTACAAATCAGAAGGTTTCTATGTATCAGAGCATGAAGCAGATGAATAATCCATTGAGCTTTCATTTTGGCTCACTAGAAGCCTAAATATATCCAGCACTTGAGCAGATGGACATAGCATAATTCAATAATAATATGAATCTCTAAAGCCAAAATGTAAATTTCTTATGCTTCAAGTTTTGGATGTATACTTTGATGTAGCTAAATATTCATTTCAAGAGATTATCTAGTTCTTTGTTACATAAGCTTATATAAGATTATTCTCAGTGATACTATTCTTGTAATTCAAAAGGCTAACATTATAATTGGAAAAGATTTACATGAAATAATCATCAAAATAATTTTATTTCACAAAATATCTAATTATTTAGTAGTTTATTAAGCCCTATGCTACATACAAGGATCCAAAATTGAATGACATGACTATGACCTTCAATACATTGATAATCTGGTCTGATTACCCTTGGGCAATTTTTTTCCACTGTGTATAAGAATCTTACCTTCCTTGCAACCTCTCCTTAAAATCTTGTAAATTCTAGTCTACGCAAACAGTTAAGTTTAAGGAAAAGGAAAAATTGGGTTAAGAATTAGAAATAAAACTGTAACTTTTCCCTTCACTGATAACTAGACATTTGACAGGAATCCATGGTTTTGCCATTATGATAACTAGAATAAATAATTTGCACTTGCATAGCTGATAAGATATTTGATTTTTTATTGATTTCCTGAGTAAGCTTGAAAGAAGTCCACCTTGTTTTATATGCCCATTAACTTCCAGCTCAACTCAAGACTTTCAAGATATTTTATGTTGATTTATATACCTAAAATGCAATCTTTTGGTTTGTAAACCATTAATATCCCATTGGAAGCCCTGAGAGTAACAGAGCAGTGTCTGGCTCTAGAATGCTGTACTTATGTGAGTCATTGAATCTGAAGTTATCTAGTGTCTTAAGGGACCTACCAAGCCTCTGAATATCATCTACAAAACTAGATCAAGTGAATATAAAGTGTTCTCACCTTCTGAAAGTATACTTAGGGAAGTCCTATGGCTAGAAGAGATCTTCAAAGAATATTACTGAAAAGCACTGACTGAACAGGAGGAGTTTCCAAGAGAAGAGAACAAAAGGGTTTTTAAAAGTTGTGTGAAACACTGTGATTTATATACTCCAAAGAGGTGTTGCATATTTAGAAAAAGTTTTTCTCTTCCTTTTATTTTTGAGTCCTTTGTCAAATATAAAATTTTAAATCACAACTAAGGTTTTAGTCACCATAATTTAAAAGAAGGGCAGTAGCTTTGGGCATATCAGGATTAGCTGAAATTTTAAACTTTTGTTTTTGTTTTCACTCAAGTACTAGGAAATTACAAATAGACACCCTGATAGAATTAGGATGAAATTTTAGTCTTTTTTTGGTCCCAGCACTCATAGCAAATGGGAACATGTTATTCATAGAACTATGTAGACTGTATTTATCTTGAGTTCATAGCATATGTTTTACTTTCATTAAGCATTTTTTTTTAATGAAATGCTAGTGCAACCACTTGCAAAGTTCACGAAAGATGACAAGATTTCAAAGGAATCATTTGACCCAAGTCAACCTAAAGTGTCACCTTATTCTGGTTCTTGCTGCACTAACATGAAAGCTCATTATGCCCTGGGAAAAATTTACTTCTGAAAAGGCTCATATTTCACAGGTCATATGGTGTGTATGTCATATGATATACTGGTAAATATGATGAAAAATGAGCTTTTCTTTTAAAAGAAAAATCCTTATCCTTTTGCTCAATGGTATTAGCTCAATTCTGATTCTAATGTTCTTTTAGAGAACTAAAACAGTAAAAGCAGCAGGAGAATGAGAAGAACCATCCCAGAAGACACCCAAACAGATTACAAAGCAGGCAGATGGTGTGTGTGTGTGTGTGTGTGTGTGTGTGTGTGTATGTACACGTGGGCATGTATATGGATGTTAATTACACTACATGGTACTTAAAAAGGAGTCAATTTGAGGTTATTAAAATACTTATGATTAAAACTGCTATAAAATTTTGAAGAGTAAAATTAAATATGCTGGGTGTGTAGGCTACAAAAGGAATGTAACCTAGGAATTCTCAATGCTACCACTTTTGACAACTTAGAGAAATGTCATTTTGTATGGCCTCATTTACTACGCTGAAATGAATTCACAGGTAATTTAACTTACCTACACATTTACTATTTATAAAAATTATTCTAAGAACTTAACTATAACATAAAAGAGATAAAAGAAAAGGGATTTATAAGTAATCTGCATTTCCATAATATGAAATTTCAGGCTGGGCAACTAGAATGAAATAGTTGCATGCCTGTACTTGGTTGTATTACCATAAAAACAGTATCTACAAATATGTGTTATTAATGACTCAAATACTATGAATGGTGGTGTTATTGATACTGTGACTTGCAGACTCCTGTAAAATTCAGAGCAAAAGAAAGTACAGCTGCACTTCTGAAAATTTTATGTTTATTAAAACTGGGTTTAAAAGTATGTCAACAGTTAGGTTCTAGGCTCAGATAATTAGGCTTTCTAATATTATTGGTTATTCCTTATGTGGGCTGGCTGTGTGCAGAGGGCAGGGCAGAGGATGGCATCAACCCCTACTATAAGTATCAAAGGTGCCACAATTCTTGAAATAGCCTTACACATGCAATCTGCTGCCTCAGGAACAGGGGTCACCCCAATTGAGAGCTGCTATTTTAACTTCCATATGAAACTAAAGGGCAAGTATATGTTGAAAAGCTAAATATGCATTTTCTAGTGTTTTTTTTTTTCATACCACAAACTTTGATTCAAAGAAGACAACAGTCACTCACATGACCCAAAATTGCAAATAAATCTTCTAAGTGAATCAAATGAGTTCATGCTTTTGCATCATCCAGTCCATATATTTTGAGGAAGTAGAAATCTACACTCGTAAGTTTAAGGGTCACCAAATATTTTTGTTGTGCTGACCCCAGACCCCAGATGCTACTCAGTTTACTACCCCCTTTCCAGTATTGGGAAAGGAGGGGACTCTCCTTACTGGTATGCTGTCTTCAAATGCTCACACTCCTCCCCCTAGCCCCCACCCCACTTCTCACCCCATCCCTGCAGTAGAACAGAGTGCTAGCCAGTCATCCGAGAATATAGAATTGGACTGCGGGCTCAAGACTCCAGGTTGATCACTTACCAACCTGTGAGTCTGAGGGTTTCCTAATTTGTCTTTGGAAATGGAGTGAAAAAATACCGGTCTTTCCATTAGACTTGTGAAAACTATATGAGTTAATCTGCTAAAGTGCCTAGAACAGTGAAGTGTAGAGTGTTCACCAAACGTCAGAGGTTATCATAGGGCCAATGGTCTGAATTAGAACATGAATGACATTCAAGAGTCCTTTAAGGTGAAGAATCCCAGAGGGTCTCAAGACCTGAGACTGGAAGAAAACTTAGGAAGTTAAATCATAACCTCTAAAATGTGTAATTATGAAAATGTACAAGAGAGAACTTTCAGCTTTGAAATACGTGACCATGGTTCACGGTTCCTCTATGACCAGGAGGAAGGCTTTTCAGAAAATGCATTCCACAAAAACAGGGCACATAGTGCATAACATTAACCTTTTTTTGTGTATGAATGTGGCTGTATGTTTAAATCCATTCTTTCACAGGGGTTAAGTAAATCACTTTAATAAAGTTAACTCCAACTCTGATTCATATATACATACGCAGTAAAAAGTAAGGTTTAGTCCTAGTTTTTTTCCTAATGTAATCAAGCTATTATAACAATTTCAACAAATAAAAAGTGACTTAAAATAAATTTTCACCCTAGTTTTGAGTTTACATTTTTAATATTTATACTGCAAAGTGTTATTTAGAGTTAAGAAAGCTATTCTTTCACTAAGTCACATTTTACAGAGAACCTACCAGTTTCCTGTCACTGATGCAACAGCTGGAAATAATGAGCTAAAAAAGATATAATTCCTTTCTTCAAGAAGCTCTCAGTCTCTTGAAGCAGACAGGCTAACACACAGTCATGTCACTCAGGAGAAAGAAGATGAATCTAGAAAGCATAGAGCTATAGTCGTGCTGCCAGACCGTGATGATGAACCGTTTTCCAGGTTACAAAGTCAAGGTTTGTTATTTCTTCACTCTGCAGGCTGTCCATATTGAGTAAATTCCAGGAAAAATAAAGAATGGGTTCTTTCTTGACAGCAGTGCACTATAGCACTTAGTCAAAGAGAAAATTTAAGATTCTATCTTTTTTCTATAAGTCATATCTGAAGAGAGAAGTCAGGGTTGCTAAGTCCAGGATGGAAAGTACCTAGAAACCTTTGAGAAAATAATATATTAATATGTTACCTCTTCTCTACAGTTTAATTGCTGATAAGTAGAGAATTAAATAAATGACCACTGGAATATCCCCCATCCTAGGAGTTGAGATTTTAGTAAATGTGACATGGCTGGATTGTTGACTATAGCTTCCTTTCTGTATCCAAGGATCCTTTATATTATTGATATCCTGACAGCATGTGTGATACACTCACTGAAACCAGGATCTAAAGTCTGGAAATGCCCCTAGTTTTCTTTCTTAACCTCTCTGAACTTTAGTTTCTCATCTTCAAAAGAATAAGAGCCCCCAGTCTCACTAGATTATTGTATACCTGGGATAAGATAACATGAAAAGTACTGTGGCAGACAACAAATGCTTTTCTTTTTCCCAGACATCTCATCTCTCTGCATTATCATGTCATCAAATTCCCATATTTGCTTTGTTCTTTTCAACTAACTTGTTTCTTTCCCCTCCTCTGTGGTTAAGTGGAGAAATTTCACAACATTCAGCACATTTGTTCCAAAAATGGCATCAGCTGGTAAATTTTATTGAAAGCTAGTGAAATTACCTTAGAGTTTATGTATAAAAAGGGAAACCCTCGAGTTTCTGTACACAAGGGGGGGATTTTAAATACTACCTGGAACTCCAATTAAAACCTCAACAATATAAAAAGCAACTCAAATGGAATCTTGTCATTCCTCAGAAATAGTCTTTCAAAGCAGAACTGAACCAGAGGAATGGCTTCTGAATTGGTAACCACTCCCTGGCATTTCTAGGCAGTTTATTTGGTGAACGTTTTTCTGTTCTTCAGTAAGGAGGTAGAGGACAGAAATGTAGGAGTTCATTCCAAAAGCCTAAGGCATCTGGCAGTGTGGACATTTCTTCTGTTCCACATGGAGACACATTACTATGTCACTTTTCAGGAATGCTGGTGGGTTAATAAGAGTCTACTTAGAGTGAGAGAGAACATAAGAAATAACAATTAATCTTTGGAAGAGATCTGACTAGACAGAAATGCCATACCCTTTAAAATGTTTCAAACTACAGTCTTTTTAGATGGTTTCCTTTTTTTAATTATAGATTCAAAAAAACATCAAATAACATATTCAAATAAATGCCAGCTGCCATTATTTGGCTGAAATAAGGTATTTTCCAAACCAGCTCAGTAACACCCAGTTTCACTGTTATAATATTCTATTCTATCATAGTCACTATATAGAAACATCTTAGTGTTCTTCTTTCATCATTCATATAATTGTTTTAAAGAAAATATGCAAAAGCTAAGCAATTACTGATCATATATACTTAATGCTTTCTACCACACTATAACAGTGAATGACAGACAGGGAGTTCCAGGCTTCAAACATTTTAAGATATGAGTAGGGATATGAACGCACAGTCACAGAAAATTTCATTACAAAGAAACAGATAGCTAAATACAGGAAGATTTCTTAAAGAAAATAATCAATTTCAGCATTATGAACAATTCCTAGGGAATTACTTGTAACTTTTCTCCTTACTACTTGTAAATTGTTTACAAAGCTTGAATGCATCCAACTGATGAGGACAGAAATAATAACCAAAAAACCCCTTATAGAGGGCACATATTTGCCAGCTATTGTGCAAAGCCACACAACATGCATGTAGCCATTTGATCCTCAGCATGATGCAAGAACCAGGACTGTGACCTTAAGCTGATGAGAGCACGAGGGATGGGCAGAAAAGTGAGCGTTCATGTGCATGAAGGCCCTGTGTGGTCTTATTGGCAAGGGTGAGGCTCCAGGGCATCTTCATGCTCCCACAACCCTGTAACATCCAGAGTAGAAGAGTCAAGAGATATGAGCCTAGAGAAAGGAGCAGAGGGTCTTTCTTTCTTTTTTTTTCCCATGTTTTAAAATTTTATATAATTTTTACATAATTTTTCATTTTTGCACAATGTATGCATTTTCATCTTGGTTATAGTCCCCACACAATTCCCTCTCACTCATAGTAGGAATTTAGAAAACCTAAATAAGGGACCAGGAAAAAGACTAATTATAATAAAGTAAGAATCAAAATCAACAAGCAACTGTAAACCAGAGACATACTATGGGGGTGAGGGAGGTAGGGTCTATTGTTTTTTAATCTTTAACAGCCTCAAATAGGGCCACTAGATGGTGGTTTTGGCTAGCAGCAAGTCATCCCAGAGCAAACAATAAGGTATGCTCCATGATTCTGAACCTTCTGTATGAGATCATGCCTTTTTCATATAGTAGGTACAGCATTATCACTTGCTCAGTGAATCAAGATCACACAATATACACTGTGATTTTCTTGACAGCAGGTCCTGTTCCTACATAGTGGCTTATCACCAGTAAGTGGACCTTGACATGATATTCTCAGTCTTGGGTAGATTAAAAAAAATACCATTTTTCACCTCCTATAAATCATTACTGCTTCTTATAATTAAGGAAAGGAATCTGTGTAAATGTTAAGGAATATAATTTATATAAATGTTAAGGTAGTTATATACATACAAATGTATAGTATTATCTATTTATAACTAAGGGCAGAGAAATACATGCATTCTCACTTAAGTTGCATTAGCCCTAGGAAGTTGAGATAGAAGGTCTTTGTTTACTTTAAAATTTTTATTAACATTAAACATTTGTTTATAACATTATTCAAGTTTCAGGTATGTGTAAACTGGTGCAGCTACTATGAAAAAGTAGTATAAAGAGTCCTCAAAAAATTTAGAATAGAAATACCACATGATACAGCAAGTCCACTTTTGGATATTTATCCAAAACAAAACAAAAACACTGACTCAAAATGATATACATCCCTATGTTCATTGCAGCATTATTTTTAATAACCAAGATTTGGATAAAACCTAAGTGCCAGTCAACAGATGAGTTGGATGAAGGAAGAAGCTTTGTCAGCCTGAGCCTCACTCCAAGCACCAAAGCCAAGTAAGGTAGAGCATTTCCTTGATATGGGATTTCCTTGCTTTCATGAAATTGCTCCTGTTTATCTGCTCCTGAATTTTCCCTTTAAAAATGCTGTATTTGTCTATTTAGCTTCTGTGATTGATTTTTTTCTTAAACAGCCCCCTTCAGTTACCCCTTTTAGAAAAGGTATCTGGATTTGTCTGTGCCTGGTTTTATTATTTTTTTCTAAATACTCTTTTTTTTTTTTTTAGCGAGAACTAAAACAAGGGTAATTAATTACAAGAATTGTCAGAGACAAATCTAACACTACTAGAATTCTGAAACTGGTTTATAATTTAAAAAGAGGGTTGCTTATGTTCCCTATTTTTCCCCTGAGAAAAATTATTTTTTCTATTTCAATTAACTGCTGAAACCTAACTTTTGACAGAGTGATTTTTCTCCATAATCAGAAAAAAAAAAAAAATGAGCAGTTAGGACAATGCACCAGAAACCCCAGCTTTACAATGAAAGACACAAAATGTAAATATCCTGGATGATATTTTCTTGAATGCCTAACATACTCATTCATCCTATATAGTATTACCATTTATTCAGATTCAAAGTTATGACAAGCATCTCTAGCTTTATTTTTTCCCCATGCTAAAGTCTATTTTTAACTTGAGTCAGGGTAAGCCTGTTAAACAGTGAGGTGGGTCACTTCCACTCAGAACTCAGAACCTTTTTACAAGGCTCCCCAGGCATATTTCACTGCAGGTGTACTTGCAGTACACCGGGATATCTCAACAATGGCACTGTTCACTTTTGGGGCTAGATCATTCCTGTGGTTGGGGGATGTCTTGTGTCTGTAGAACACTTAGCTGCATCCCTGGCCTCCATCCACCAGATGGCAGCATCCTCTCTTTCCCCAAAGATGAACATCAAAACCTTCTCCTAACTTGCTAAATATTCCCTGAAGGACAAAATCACCCCCAATTGAGAACCACTGTTGCCCACCATGCTTCTAGTCCTGCATGGGGCCCTCTCTCCTAGACATGCTTAGAGCTCCTTTACTTCTTCAAAACTTTGTTGAAAATAATCTTTTCAGTGAAGCTTTTCTTGGAAAGACTGTAAAATGGAATCATCAGACCATAGGTACTCCCGAACCTTGTTTCTTGATTTATTTTCCCCCATCAGTGGATACTTTTTAGTGCGTTCTATTCTATTTTTATTTATTTTATTTACTTAATGTGTTCTATTTTATTCTATCCCTTACTTACTATGTTCTATTCACTTATTTTATTACCTGTCAGCATCCCACCCCAAACTGTAAATTCTGTGGGTGTGTCTGTTCTGTTCAAGTTGGATCCCCAGCATCTAGTACAGTAAATATTTGATCATCTGTAAATATCTGTTCAATGAATGAATGATCATATGAAGAGCTGCCCATATACACCTACTCCCTTTCCAAAGGACCCTAGTGAATGAGGGGCCATAGTCATGTCTGCACAGTCCAGATGTGATACGATTTTGTTCTTTTTGTTTGTTTTCCTGTTTGCTTTATTGCTAAGAATGTTCGAACCCTGTTGATATAATCCATCAATTATATAGGCATTTGTGTCATGAATATTTATATGCTAAATTCTCCAGTTTCCTCTTTATTTTCCTATGAATACTTTTCCTTTTTTCTCACCCGCCCCCCATCTATCAAGTTTATTTCTAGATTAACTCTACCTTTTCATCTAGTCTCTCTGCCAATTTTTCTATAATCCATTGGGTCACTTATTTATCATATTATTTCGTATTTCTCTATATGATGCATTAAACAATTCAGAGGAAACAAGACCTGGTTAATAATATTCTTAAAGAATGCTAATCCTCTGGGCATTCTTGAAATGCTAATATCAACTTAAAAAGCTGATATTTTGATTTGAGAGTTTATTTCTCATTTTTTTTTTAAATACATGTCAGGAAACAAATCTTGTGCAAAATGCATTAAGTTCAGAAAAGTGGCTCTGCATGAAAAACTAGTCATTAAAACTCTTTAATTTCTATGAGTAATAATAACCAGCCTAGTGTTATTACAGTATTTTTTACAAACAGGAGTTTTTGAAATTCAGCGTGGAAAATTTTATGACTGTGATGAAGTTTACTTTGAATCCAATTCTGGCTGATCCAAATAATTATTTGCAATAAAATATACTACTGTTAATGTATCATAATGACAGGAATTTAGAAGGTTAATGATCTGTGTTCAATTTCACACTCCACTAACAGATACTCTGATAACAAACATGAGGCAATGAGTCCAACCGGAAAGTGAAAGCAATAGTCTGATCATTTTCCTTTCTCAAGTCAAAGGCGCTATTTGTGAACAAGAATAAAGCTATTTATAGATGCTCAAATGCCAGGCAGTTACATTAATTTTGGTGATTACTATGATGGCAACCATCAGGAGATCAGCAATGACTACAAAGGCCAGACTGTAATCAAACATTGGAACAGTCGGTTCATTTTTATTTTTATTATTTCCATTAATAGGATCCATTTCACAAAAATAGACTATTTAATCATTAAATTTTAATTTATATTCCAGACTTCTTTTATCTAAAGTATCATTTTAATGAAAATTTGGACAAATCAATAAACATTAATCTAATTAATTGCTTTTAAAGATTTGGTTTGAAAATGAAATGAAAATAGTTTATTGTCTACATATAGATGCTGTCTTTACAGCTAATAAAACTACTCAAAATGCATAGCAATCATGGAAAAAAATCCCTCTTGGTGATAGTTTAGAATGGACTATTTTGAGTAATGATGATGATGATATTGATGATAACTATAGTCCTAATAATAGTATTAGGAGTTATAGTGTACCAAGAATTCAGTTTACTAACCCATTTGATCTTCACAATAACCGAATTAGGCAACAATATCCTCTCCAACTAAGCCATTGAGAATATGAGGCCAGCAAGGTCCCCAATTTGCCTGAGAGACAAAAATCAGCCTTCCAACCCAAACTGGGAAGCCTCTGCTCCCCACCACTGTGCTACCTGAACTCCCTAACCACTTCCTAGCAGCAACTGACATGCTGGTGTCAGCTGACCTTCCGTCAACATTTATAACAGGCACTCTCAGGTGGGCACACAAGCTGGGCAATTCATGCCTCCCCCTGTTCCTTTTAACTCGATTCTTTGTCTGACAGTTTGTCTAATGCCTCATGCATGAATTAAGCATCTTAATCCCATTTTTTAGCCTTTATTTATACTTTCTCCCTCTCTACCAAATGTTTTTCTATTTGTTTAAAATTCATATAACTATTTGTTAAAATTTGTTAACTATACCCCTTCTCTGAAATTCTAAATGCCATACCAAATGGAGTTTATTCAAATTTATGATTGTAAAAGGAGAGCTTTCTGGTCATTTTATACCTATCAGTTTTGTCTCCCATAAAATTTTGTTATATTCACAATGCAAACAATGATGTAAACCAATATTACCTCAATTTAAAAAAAAAAGTCACACAATACTTACAAAAAGTACTTCTGAGAGTTTAAAATGTCAAGAAAATTGGAAAAAATGATTACTTTCCTCTGGTCAGTGCACAATGTAAAGGCAGAACTAAAGACACGCTTTAACGTGACAGTTTCCTTTTGTAGTAGAATAGAAAGAATTAAATTATAATACAATACTACTAGAAACTCAAAAACAAATACAATAATGTCAAGGGTTCCAAAGGTTTAACAAATGAAAATATTATTACTCTTTAGCAGCAATCTTATTCAAATTCTTAGAAGGCTTACAGTTTCTTATATACAAGTAGTTCTTGAAAAGACAATTTTATGAATTATTCAATTGAAACAAGTCAACATGTCTTCCTAAGTAACTGAAAATTGTAGAAGTGTTGTCTAGGCTCTTTTTGAAAAAGCAAATTAGGAAATCCCATGCGTACAGTATGAAATATCAGAACAATATTTGAACACATCTGATGACCAAGTGGCACACTGATAGAAAGCAATTTTGAGATAGAAAGGAATACTTAATTTCTACTTTTAGAAAAATTCAAACCAGAAATTTCCAGGAAAAAAATCTGGATTACAATAAAGTCAGTTTCCGTAAATTGATAATATTATGATTCTCTTAGTTTGTGTAGTAAAAATTAAAAAAAAAATTCTTGAGCTTATGTTTTTGTATTATGTCATTAAGAATTTTTTTTTCAGACTTTCTTCATATCCCCACAAAACACACCATACTGGACATCTGTCTCAATTCAAACCCTGCATTTATCTGTAGTTGTAACTTTCCTGAGTAATGGAATAACCTCCATTGGGCCCAAGGTCCTCTGAAGAAACGATCTTCATCCAAATGAACTAACAAAACACAAGAAGTCTTGTGAAGTCTTAGAAGTCTTAGAATCTGAGGAGAATTCTAAGACTTAGAAGTCTTAGAATCTGAGAATGGTGGTGACCAGAGGAGTAGGGAGAGAGGTGAAGGAATATAAGGGGGACATTGGGTAGCAGGGCAGTAGAATTTCAGTGGTGTGTGCAATATGGTATATATACATATTGAGGTATGAAGCTGTATTCCTGCAACTTATTTAGTACAATAAACCAATGATAAATCAATCCTTTTAAAGAGAAATGTTCTGCCCATCCTCTAGAGGTCATGGAAGTGTTGCCCATCCTTTGGGGCCAGATCAAGACCTTCTCCCTCTATCCACACATGGCCACGTTTTCCCTATGATGCATTTCCAGAACCTGCAGTTTAGTTCAAATGAGCAATCTTAGTAAAGCAAAGCATCTGAAAGCTTGCCTTTCAGCAGCACCTGATGCCTTTCTTTGCATAAGCTCTGTGGCATACATAGCAGCCTACACGTTATTCTGGATGGAGAATTTATACAATGTAAAAATGAAAAACCCACATCTATGGTTCTCATCCTATTTCAATAATATAAAGCCATTTACAATGGATAAGACATTTAGCTTGTTAAAATGCCTAAAACAATTCTAGCATTGCTCAGGTCTAATCACTGGGATTAGATATTCAACTTCTATCTATGTTATTTAATCTTCACAGAGAAAGAGAAATATTGTGAAACATTTGGTCTTACTGTTATTTTTGTCCTTGTTGCCATTTGGTGGCAGGTTCTGAGTATTTGGTGTGTGCCAGGAACTGTGCTATGTGTCGGGAATTGAAGATGGAAAAGACAAGGTTTGATCCCCCCACGTGTGACACCTAGCTGAGCAGATGATTATAGCACAGAAAGAATCTCTAGATTATAATCATGAAAAAAAGAACTGGGAAAACAGGAGGAAGACTCAGGAGGACATCACAGAAGAGCAACAGATGAGCTGAGATAAAGACAAACAAGGACAGAAAGCATTCCAAGTCAGGGCAACTGCAGTGGTCATGGAGCAAGGAGATTGCAGGGTACATAGGTGGGGATGCAGCAAATATACAAGGTAGCCCTGTGAAAATGAGAAAAAACAATGTCCTCTCTGGATGAATATAGCCATGTGAGAATCTTGCTTGTTGAATACAGTGAACAAGTGGTTCAGACCAGTGCTCTGCTCCAGGAGTGTCTCCAGTATAGTCTGAAATAACTGGAGAGTGCATATAAGGAGCAATGCATGTGGTTGAATAGGAATGTTGTGAAGAATTTGAAATGCAATACTAAGGAATTAGAGCTAGACTCCAGGCCATGAGGTGTCATTGAGATTTGAATTCAAAAGTTATCTGATGGGAGACATGCTTTCAAAAGGAAATTCTGTTGGCTACATGGAGAATAGATTTGAATTGGGGGTGGCATCAATAAAATGAGAACGTCTATTTAGTGACCTTATAGCCATTTTATCATTTAACTATCAGATAATCAAGGTCGATACCATGGCAAGGGATTCTGTGATCCTAATTGAGGAGAAAAAGAGTGGGATAAGTAAAGGCAAAAAAGCTTGCAAAAGGGACAAAATATAGACCTAGCGGGACATGGAAAGCTCTGTGATTGTAATGAGAATCGAGGACATCAAAGGCAGAGAAGATTCACCTGTATGCTAAGAGAATTCAAGATGGGGAATTAGACCAGAATTTATGATTAATCATTGTCCTTTCCAATAGCAAGGGGGTGCAGTGGTAAAATGATTCTCAGCCATAAAAAATAAAAAGCTTTCAGTGAATATTAGAGAGTGACAGGAATACTCAACTGCAATGAGAAAGAAATGGAAAATGCAAGTAGACAGGAGGAAAAACTGTATGAAAGCCAGGTTTCAGTTTGACTGGATAAAAATCTCAATATTCCTCTTAACAAGACAATCAACATGAACTTGGTATTTCTGAGTTTTGGCTCTCTAATCTGTATAAGGGATTAATGATGTCTTCTCATGGGGTTGATATAAAGTAGCACTAGGCAAACAAATTAAGGCCCATGGACCAAAATCAGCCTGCTGTCAAGTTCTATTGGAAGCTGTTATACCCATTTGTTTACAGTTGCCAGTGGCTGTCTGTACTGCAAGGACAGACACCATATGGCCTACAAACTGAGCATGCTTACTGTCTGGCCCTTTGCAGAAAAAATTCTTCCACCTCTCCTTTAAGGGTTGATATGAAGAACTCCTAAGCTCAATATATGGTACACACAATGCTCAATACAAAATCCTTCCCTCCTGCTCTTTAAGAAAGATCATACAAATTAATGAAGAGACAAGAAAATGTGGTCTTCACTTCATGATTCTCTAGACTGCAGGCAACGAGGCTCTTTTTTTTTCCAGACTGTGAAGGTAGCAGTGTTGTTAGAAAAAAACTGGTCTCAAAATAACAAGACCAGCAGTGTTGCATGAATTCTGAAGATATTAGGAAGTTAGAGCTATACCTCACAGAGGACTCTGAAAACAAAAGCTAATATAGCCTTGTGAAGAGCATCTGGTACTGTATCAGGTATCAATTAACCACAGTTTCTTCCCCTAGAGTGAAATTTCTGCTAAAAACAGAATGCTCTGGGGATAGTGACAACTATTATGAGGGAGTGAGAAGAAAAACCAGCGTAATTTGCACAGCCAGAGTGGGTGAAGAACTAGGTTCTCTCAAATGAAGAAGAAAAGAACTATTAGGATAATAATTTTCAAGAGTTGAAGAGAAAAAAGCCTGCCTATTCTCAGACTCTGATGCCTTAGGATAAAGAAAAACAAATGCCTGCTTTATAATTTAAAGACAAAATGAAGCCCAATTTCGTAGGTTTATTTACCTTTTCTAATTTAGACTCTTTACTATATTCCGTTTTACTGACATTTATGTGATATCATCTCATGAAAAAAATTTAGAACCAGGCCAAAAAGATAAATGTGAAATCTAACTGGACTCAAAGAAATTTAATGGAAACATCAACAATTGTCCAATGAAGTCAACCAAAATAACCCTGATGAGGAGGGCTCTTAAGGGGTCGATTGGGCTGTGTGATAAGAGGCAGTGGGACAGGTGTCCTGTGTATTCCTCTGCAAGGGCTGAAGGGGCTAAGAAGCACATGTGTAGAGAAGAATAGCAGGGGAAGGTGAGCCTCCTTGTAAAGAGAGGAGTAAGAGTTGAAGGACATAATAAAGACATTTTTTCATTTGGGCCGAGCTGCAATGAGAAATGGGCATTTGTATAGTTTCATGGTACCCACTGGTGGAAATAGGGTGGTTCCCTTGGGGCACCTTTTCTGCATTAAAAGCACAGCACAAGGCTACCCAACACAACTCATCTGATCGACATCAGAGATCTGTCATCCAATCTTAAGAGCCAATTTTAGAATTTTGTGTCAAAGTGAGCAGGGTAGAAAAATTCACCAAAACTTTGTTATATGCCCGGTAACTTAACAAAAGCAGGTAAACACAGAAACCCTAGAACCCTAATGTTTTTCAATTGTAATACAACGTTTCATTCTTTAAGCTCATAAATGTAACTAACATATTGTTAAAATATGCCTATCAAAACAGCTTGCTACCTCATGAATAATCTATATATAAAAGTTTGAAAAAAAAAGGGTGCAATTGGCACTTAGTAAATACTCCATGCAATTTAAAATATTTATAATGGGTCATGAGCTGGAGTTTGAAAAATAAAGAACAGTGCTTCAAACTGATTTTTGCTTTGAATTTTAATATTCTTCATAATGCAATTACTTTACTTATATAATACAATAATTTTCACACCTGCAGAAAAATATCTTTTCATTTAAAAAATACAATAAAATGTGCTAGCTTTTTTACATAGCAAATATGTAATGTTAAATTCATGTTATCCTAGATTCTAGCCTACTATTTCATATTTTCTTTCATTGCATTTGTAGTTCACGCCACCTGTAGTATTGCAAATTATCACCTTTTAAAAAGCAAGATTGACTAGTAAAGTTTTTTCTGATTCTAAACTAAAAACCTCCCCTTAAAGGGAACAGGTTGCTCACCTTAAGGATATTGCACAAGGCCTCGTGGAGTTTCCCAAAGTGAAAGTTTCCCTTGTATTCTTGAAATACATCCAATTCACGACAGCACAGATCTACTGCTACACTTTACAGACAATGGCACTGGTTTATTTTTCATTCTACCAAATTCTCATAGAAACTATGTGCTCAAACACTAATGCACAAGTTAGATAGTTCTAGACAAATTGTTGCCAGAGATAGATATAACTCTAACATGTGAAGTGAAATTTGATTGTTTGAGGTTACCAGAGGGGAAGGAAGTGGGTCAGGGGAGTAAGAAATAAAGGTGAGAGAGGGCCCGATGGACTAGGGTGGAGAATTATGGGTACCTTAGTGGTGGGTGTGGTGTGGTAACACATATATGAAGAGGAATGAATCCATACCCTTAAATCATATACAGTTTGCAAACTAATGTTATCTCAAAAATTTTTTTTAAAAATCGAATTTGAGGGGCCTCCCCTGGTGGCGCAGAGGTTGAGCGCTGGGTTGCGAGGCTGCCCGCAGCCTCTGCAGTGCCAGTTGGATCCCCGGCCACTGGAGAGGGTCCCACAAAAAAAAATCGAATTTGAGGAACACCACTGGTTAAGGATTTCATTGGATGACTCCAGATAAGAAACCTGTATTAGAGTTTTCAAAACTGCACTCTAGATTTTATCTTATTTGAGATAAAACAATGATCAGAAGGCTGGGAGTTCTTTCACTCATGTGCAAATATCCTGAGGTTTGCTGCCCATGAAGGATGCTCCAACCAAGCAACCCCATTTGGAGTCTCGCCAGGATTACTTGGCTGTCCTTGGCACTGCTGTGGTGTAGGCTGGAGAAGCTATTTAAAGTAGCATTCAACACTTGTGGTTGTGTCAGGAGTGACTCAATGAGACATAAGTAAAAGCGTGAAATCTGGGGAGACAATGACCTCTAGGATCTTGAAACAAAGTCAAGTAATTCTTCCACTGTTCTTGGACCATTAAAGCACTTGCCATGGATTTCATGGCAGATTAGGTTACCACCAAAAAAAGTTCCTATTCTGAATGAGTTGTCTTATTTAGATGACAAAGTTGTATGTATCCTAAATTAACCAAAACGGGTTGAAGTTCATTACATTACATTACATTACATTTTTGTTCATGTGGGTTTCTATGATACAATATGTCCTGATGAAAATGTGGCCCTGTGTATGAATAACCTCTCTCTCTCTCTCTCTCACACACACACACACACACACACACACACACACACACACATATGATAGTGTCTTTAGTAATATCCAGAGATTTTTCACTTAATGATTTATAAAGATGTTAGAATAAATGATTTAATTAAGGGCAAAAAAATTCCAATCATTTTTATGCATTAGCTAAGGTGTTAACTTACACACAGATGTATATACATAGCCAGAAATGAATTATAGATAGGTGCAAAGTCTGATACAGTTCTGTTGTTAACTTTTAATGCCTCCTGGAAAAGTTTAAGAGATGAGAACAAACGACTTCTTTCACTTCTCCATTCCCTGTCTCTGTTCCAGTCACTACAGTTCTCTGTTCCCAGCTGGCCCATGTCTAGCTACATTATTTTAGACTGGTTATATCCATAAGGTTGAGGTCTGATAATGCCTACAAAGTCATCATCAACTACAGTCTAGGAGCTACAGGGAAGAATTAGGAGAGGGAAGGGCTGGATATTGCAACAGCTACAGAGTGCAGCCTGTTGTCTGTGTCCACCTGCTATGTGGACAGTGTGGGCAGTCATGGCCCCTTTATCCTTCTCTGTTCTACTGTAGAGGTAGGATGGTTTTTAATGACCCCCCCAGGCTACTGGTGGGCAAGAACAGTTTTGAGGCTCTTACTACCTAAAAAGCTTCTATCACCCCTAGAATACCTAAATAAAATATTCATCTTTATAAACTTTTTTTTTAATTGAGGGAATACCAATTCACATCACTGTATGATTTAGAGGATATTCTTAATGAGGGATGTGTGCAGAAAGCCTCACAAATCTCTGCTATATGATGTAATCTCCCTTATAAAATATAAGACCATTTAATGAGAGTATAGGTGACAGTGAGAGGGGGAAAAAAAAACTGCGTTAGGCTAAGAGTGTTAGGTCAGTGATGCTCACTCACCCAAGTCACTAGCTAACTACTACACACCAAGCTTAGCTTATATGGAATTCCAATTTATGCCTCAGCACATTACAGATTATTAAATGTCATAGGACTCTGGGGTAATTCTCCTAGAGACTAAAGACACCAATGTCAAATCAGTGCCCAAACCAAAATAAGCTGTGGTAATCTATGGTTACCTCATGAATTATACGTTAGCAACTGGAGATCTTTCCTATGTGATCATGCTTTGATCAAAAGGGAATTTATATTCCAGTAGTTCTTTTAGAACTAGTTATTATTTTGAAAATATCTTTCTTCATCAGAACAGTTGGTTCACATGGGTATAGAGTCAAGGTATCTATATCAAGAATGGCTTTCGCCTGAGGTAGGTTAACTGTGTTCTCTAAGGCCAGACAGGTAAATTTTTCCAATCACAAACACACATCTTGTCTATGAAATTCAACTCTTTTTAAATTATGAGATTGTCTTTTTCAATTAAAATTACTCAAAACAATTTGCAGAAAATGAAATATTCCCTAGTGTTACAATTTAAAATATATTTTTCTAGCTTTATTTAAATTTTTATTACTTTATTTGAATGGATGACTAGTGCATGTATTTCTAGTGGGCTAGTGAGCAATTTTTTTTTATGGAACAAGGTGAGAGTATAGAAAAATGAAAAGTAAAAGATTTCTTTTTTGATAATTCAATTTATTCAATCAATATTAATATTTTATTAAATATTATATCAACACTTTTTGATATTTGATATTTGATATTCAATAAAATATTTGATATTCAATAAAAATTAGCTATTTTTGCATTAATAGATTCTCTGGAAAGAGATTATTTCATTTCATGCTGTATGCCAAATATTTCTGGAAAATATAAAAGTTACTAGTAAAATGGAAAAGAACAGTGACATTCAAAATGCATCTTCTGTTCAGTTTCAATGCAACAAGATGTTATGACTGTATATCTCTCAACCCTAGTTGATAGTCATGAGAATGACCAGGGTACTCGCTAACATGCTGGGGAAAGTTAAACAGTAATATGAATTAATGTAGGTGAGGTAATGACTAGCCGTCTCTTTGAGCAGTTACATGAATGGACTTTCATGCAATTATTAGATGAAACTTTCAGAGAAAAGTTCCACTTGCCAACATAAATGATTAAAAGCAAAATATATAGGAATCTACCCGAGGTCCAAGCATACATACCATGGAAATTTTCTTATAAATTCTTACCATCTGGAAAGTATTTGTTTTTCTACCTTTTTTTTTTTTAAAGGGGGGAGACAAACTCAGATAAGAACATTTAGTTTAAAGCATTCTTTAAGCTCTTTTAGAGTCTTTCAAAGTGGAGAGTATTAAATATTGTGACCATTCCTTCATAATACTTATGCTTACCTAAAATAGTTCATCATTCACATTAGAAAGTCTCTCACTTGAAATAAGGAAAACAAATCTGTTAATAACTAAATCAGTGTACATGGAACTTCAAAACCAGAATATTTAAATACTACCAAAGTGCTCTGTTTTATAACATTAAATAATTTACAAAGAACTCCTCAGTTTTTCTTTCCACTTTGAAAATGATAATTACTTATTGAGATTTAAAAACCAAGCTTGAAGGGAATTTGAATGTTTTATTTTAATATTAATGGAAACCAATGATTTTTCAAAAAAGATGGAAATATTGCTTGAAAATTAAGAAATTTCCTCTTCCAAGAAGCAAAGAGGAAATAAAAAGTGCAAGACTTTTAGATAATATTTTTCTTTTTTCAAGAATATTTGCATGTAAGGTGATCATATAGTGTAGTGTTCAAACTGGGATACTTTCTAAGTGTGAAAGATGATGTTATTAGTGTTAGGCTCAGACAAAGGCATTAAAAGGTTAATCTCAGTAAAACTGGGACCTATAGCAGCCTACATAAGAGGATGTGGGATGTGAGATTTTATCAATTTCTGCCCCTTTTGTGCCCTTCTTTCCCCGATCAAATAAAACCAAGTGGGCAAAGAGCGGTGCATTTTCAGGGCAGTCTTTCAGGGAAAGGAGAAAAGCACAGATCTAGAAACAGGAACACTATAGGCAAGTGATGGAATACTTGGAACATTTTAATCAAAACCCAAAGTTGTTTTCTATCTGATCTGCTTCATTTTTTATGGCTAATTTCTTCTGGGATTTCAACCTATTCGTCTGCAAGGATTATATATTTAGAAAGGAAAAACCATATGTCCAAACTAACTTTGCGCAGTCTGAACAAGTTACTTAATATTCTCTGTGGCGTGCACCTCTGGCCCCTGGTGCCACGTTATCGGAAGAACACAAACCCCTTAATCTGTACAGCTGGGCCATAGAAAGACAGGTAGAAGGGAGAACAGTAAACAATCAACCCCAAACAGCATGACTGGCACATTAATTAAGTCCCTGACAATGCTAGGTAAGAACTGAAGTATTTCACAGTCCACAGCGGTACCTGACAGGTGGAGATTTCTGGTGTGTTCACACTGTAGCAGTTCATTGGGGGTGAGGGAGGAGATGGCATTTATGGTTTGAATGCTTACTGTGTTTTGTTATTGTTTATCACTAAGAAAATCATCACAAAGCTAAATTGAGGGTTTTTATGGACAGAATTGTTCACTTGAGTGAATGCATATATAAGCACAACATGTGAAAGTTCTGTTTTTGAATTAAAAGGAAATCATTTATGGCTCCGTTCCAATATTTCTTTTTAATTCAAAGATTAGAGTAACTGATCCATATACTATAAATAGAATGAGAATGTTTTGAATTATTTTCTCCTTGGTGAGTACACAGGAGTTTTGTTTCCTTTGGATTTATTTTCTTCTTACCATATCCATGACTCAAAAAGCCCACACTCTAATTGGTTAGTAGAGGGGGCATGGTCCTTAGGGAGGTAGCATCAACAGGGCAATCAAACAGGCAACATCTCCTGGGAGACTTATAGCTTGGACTTCTGGCTTTCCAGAAATTTGGAGTTCCAGGAGCAGGTCCTATGCATCTGCCACCACCAGCTCCTCTCTTGATGCAATGACGACCAAGGTTTCTCCAATCCTCTAGGCTTGTTTTAGGTGCTGTGTGAGCCAAGCCAACGGCAATGGCCGTGTGGATGTTCTGGTGCCAGAAGACATGGTCATCACCTTCCCTTTAGTCTGCGAATTTTCAATGGGGGTAATGTTGCTGCCACAGAGAGAAAACCAGTTCTTGAGGGGAGATGTGAGAAAACATATTTTCAAGAATATGAAATCTCTGTGTAAGTTAAGAGAAGACGTCTTAAATTCTGGAGAGGAGTGTCTTTGATGTGTCATAATGTGTGTAGCACACGGAACACATTCTGCATATGTTCAACCCTATTACCAAACTGAATAAGCAATAATTGAAAAGGCAAAGTAAATATTCTTCTCCAAAGACATCTTACCTCCTAAGCAAGTTGGCAAAAGCACACAGATTCCCAGCGTTCCTACACAAGAGCTTCATAGCATAAGTGGGATTCTGATGTATCCATAATGCAGACTTAAGGGCGGGCTAGGGAATCATCCCATTGTCGCTTTAACAAGACAAATTGTTCCGAAGTTGCAAAAATACTATTCACACATAGTTTGACTGAGCACTTCCTCACTAAGAATTATTTTGGAAATATATAATGAGTTATATGACTTGAGAAGAGTACAGGAAAAGCACAGAGGTTTACATTGGACATCATACGGAGCTGTTTTTAAAATTCTCTAAACCTCATGCAAATGAACCATGTTTTTATTTAACTACTAATCAAATGTAAAAACATTTCCATACTATTTCACAATTTAAAACAGAAAGGGAAATGTAGGAATATAAATAACCACAAATCTTTTGTGAAAATTAAGTAAAGAATCTACTTAAGTTAGCAAATATTTGCCTAGCTTGATTAATAACACAACAAATTTATTACTTATCACTGCATAAACATCTCCAAACCAATGTCCTTGGCTTCTGGGTATAATTTGTAGGTAAATATCTGTACATACATAAACTGATAATCTGTCTGATGCATAGAGGTATATAATGGCACATTGTAATGGGCCACTATTACCTTTTTAAAGATCAAGATCTGCCTGCTTTTTCTAAACTTTAGAGATAAAATGAACTATCTTATCTGGGAAATTAGTTTATTTGACACTATTCCAATATTACTAGAAATTCTTTAAAAAATATGCAGATATTTTTAAATTTTTCATGTAGCAGCTCTTAAATTTAGACGTTTGTAAATAATGTTATGAACGTGTAGACCACAGTAACCTTTTGAATTTTTTTTTTATTTAGCTGCTTGTATTTGCAAAGTCAGCTAACTCCTTCTAGAATATCTGGTGGAAGAATAATTTATTCCTTAGCTGCCAAAAGGCTTGAAAGAACTAATTTCCAACCAAAATACTCCTTCAAATCCAGAATCTATCTAATTCACTTTCAAAAATCACTCAGTGTTTTTTGTAACTCAAATATATACCTAAATACTTGACATTAGAAAAAGCAGTAACCTTTCTCAACCAAAATCCACAAATATAACATGTATTTTTCTTCCATCCAAAAGTAAGCAAATCATTCTAGCCATGAAAAAGTCTAGTCAAGAGCTTCCATTTAGCCAAAACATGCATTTTCTCATTATACATAACAGAAATAGATTTTATTTCATTTAGTTCTTCATTTGGTCAGAAGGTGAAATGCCTTTAGAAGTCAACAAGTCACAAAATTAAATATATCAAAGAGTACACGAAGCAGTTTAAGATCATCTGCATTCAGCAGATTATTTACTTATATTTTGTACATTATCAGACAGAATCTTAATTTCCAATCAATAGGCACATAAGGTCTATTATATTCCTATAATCTTTACTTTCTGTAAGAAAGAACTGAGAAAACTATAAATGACCAAGAGAACTCGTATGAAACACCCTTTTTTACGTTTCCATATTCCACTTTATAGAATCTGCACAAATTATCAATATTATACTTTCATTGTTAAATATGATTCTAAACTTTTCACTTACAGTTCATATTGTAATAGTGAACTAGGTATATGGGATGAAAACTGGATTAAGATAACACTCAAAGCTCTAACTAAACTATGTCAAACAGAACGTTACAGTTGAATTAAATACTGGAATTAGTAGCAAAATATTTTATTCTGAGATTTAGCTAAGTGAGGCACAATGGAAAAACATGTATTTAGCTTTCTTTTAAGCAAGGTTTTTTTTTTTTTTATGAACTCTGAGCTATGGTAACACCTCAGTTGTGGAAGAGGAAATGCACTGACACCTAACAACATCACTGTCAGAGTAGACGTCACAAGGAATCTACATTGACACATTCCTTAAACTAACCCATTCCCTTCCTCATCATGGGTCCCCCCACACACACACTCACACCTACCAGCTTCGTGGCATCACATGTTCCTGTCTTTCCCTGAACCTCCTGAGAACCAGGCCTGTTCTCCCCAACTTTCAACAACAGCACCTTGACTTAATTCAGGATGGAAGCTAGGCCTCAGCCTTCTACAAGACTCCACATCCAATGTATGTATTTCTTGAACCTCCAAGTCAACAACACCATATAGGACCAGGAAAACCATATTTATAAAAGAGTACTGCCATCTTAGGACACGACACAGGAAGAGTCATTCTATTTAACTTTTCAGATTTTGGAAAGAATTTTTCACTGTCTTTGTAACCACATTTTGTGCTCTTTCCAAAACATCTTAAATATAGACAGTGACACTCTCTGGAAGGTAAGGTGTTAGTTAATCTTTTCTGACCACAAACTGGAAAGCAAAAACTTGAATTTCATACCTTTGCAGCCACTGACGAGTTGGGTTTCTCCAGCAAGTCCCACAGCTTCTTCCTTTTCTCAGGGCAACAGGTATTATCAAACTCTTCTCCCTCCCGCTCTCGCATAGTCTCTGCCTCTCGCCTCAGTTCTTCGTTCATTTGCTCTTTCTTTTGATGGTATCTGGCCTGGCAGCAGGACTCTAAGTAGATCTCATCAATCCCCCAGTAATCAAGCTCTTGGCCAAAAGAGAGAGCACACATTTCTTCCATCATGTGGAGTTTCCCTGTCCGGTAGAAATTTAAAATGGAAGTGAAGGCTCCTGGATGCCGATCAAAGAAATACTCGTTCTCGTTCAGATTGTAGTCATCGCACACCTCCAGGAGGCTCTCGTGCGTGTTGCAGTCTCGGAGCTTCCCCAGACGCGTCCTGGGGAGCCTGTCCAAAGTTCTCCATAGCACTTCGTGGTTGAGGCCCCCCACGTTGATTTTAACTCTCCGTGAGCACGTTTTGCTCCTAATAATGTCCACAGGTTCGGGTGGGAGAGAAAGTGTGGACCGGGAAGTCTTCCTGTTTAAGCCCGGGGGAGCCTTTTCTGCCATTTTGAACTGGACAGAGCCACAGAGCCAGGGTTCTCAAAAGAAAGAGCCAGGCAGGTCAGCTGAAGCAATTACCTTTCCAGGCAGGCATTTCCACAGACAAAACTGGAAGAAAAGGCAAAAACAACTATTTGGTTACTTGCATTTTTGTCTTAAAGCTTTTCCTGTTCTAATGTGGACATTTGTTGTTCACACCCAGGAGGTATATTAATTACTCTGTGTTTATGGAGATGTACATATTTGCTTTAAGATAAAAGGGGAGAAAGACAACACAGGATATTACTACACAAAAAGAGAATGTGTATTCAGATCTTTCTTAAGCTATAGAGTAAAATGTACATGTGCTGATCAATTCTTCCTAGATAAATCATGGATACCTTAAACCAAATTGACCACAATTTCTAAGCTGCCCAGCCTCTTTATGCTTCTTGTCCATCTCAGATTTATGATCCTCCACACCCCCATGCTCAGTCATCTAAGCTAAAACTCTGTGAAATCCCAATTTATCCATCGACGTAAGTGCCAGGTCTTACCAATAGTATCTCCCAAATACTGTTTAAGCCCTCAACCATCGTTACCCAATCTGTCTTTCCCTTGAATCATGAAGCTGATTGAAATTCTGAGCACTTCTTGCCCACATTTGTGCAACAGCTTTGTAAACTGACTCTTGAACCCTGTTTTGTTTTTCTTAAAACTATTCCCACATAGCTTCTAGAATGATCTGTAGGATACAAATTTGATCTTGCCATGCTTTAAGCCATATGAAGGCTCATGATTACTGGTAATATAAGGTCCAGGTAGCCATACTGGATCTGACCTATCTCTCTACCCTCAACTCTCATCTCTTCATTGCTATAGCCTAATAATTCCAGATCCCTACACACAACCTTCTGTCTTAAGCTCCTGGCCTTTGTTCATGCCGTGCCCTGGAAGGGCTTCTACTTTTCTCATTTCCTTTTGACTGACTGCCACTTGATGTTTAAGATTCAGCTCAGACATCACCTCCTCCATAAAGCTTTGCACATTATTCTTCCTCTAGGAAGAAAACTCTCTGTGAGTGTGTCTTCTACTTCGCCATACCACTGCAATGACATCTTTCCCACAGGATGCTGGAAGCCCTTGAAAACAAAAGGTTATCTTGTTTTTATAACCTTATCACTGACTATAGTTACTTCTATATTGTGAGGGTTTAATAAATGTCAAATAATCAATTCTTTGTTTTCTACAACAACTAACCAAAGTGATGTAAATGGCCTTCAAAAGGCGTAAATGGAGGGCCTCCCCGGTGGTGCAGCAGTTGAGCGCTGGGTTGCGAACCTGCCCGCGGCCTCTACGGCGCCGGTTCGATCCCCGGCTGCTCCCCGGCCACCGGAGGAGGGTCCCACATGGCGCGCAGACCTCTCCTGCCGCCCGCTGCTCCCTTCAGCAGTGTACTTCAGTCCTTCTGCCTGCTCTGCTCCCCGCTCTGGCTCTGGTGAATTCTCTCACCCTCCCGTGCTTCTGGCTGTACCCAGTGCATGTGTAAACAAAACAAACAAACAAACAAATAAATAAATAAACATGCCTCTATAAAAAAAAAAGGCGTAAATGGAGTTATGTGGATCACTCCCCTGAAATTCATCTATATTTACATGCTATGTATATATGTTTGTGGGTATATAGTACTCAACAGAATGTGTGTATGTGTGTGTGTGTGTATCCTGTTGCTTCACAGCTCTTTCCTGTTGTGTACTAATTCTTGAAGATATTACTGCTCTAGTGTTCTGTCTTGTTGATCTATTATTCTGATTTGCAGCAGCAAGCATCTTAGTTGATCTTCCTTTATAATGTTGTACAGAAAAACATGGCGCTACAAGCAATTCATTCAAAACACTAGTTTTCATGTAAAATACCATGTTTTACATAGCCAGTGACTTATACCAAAGGGAAAAGCTTTTAGATTTAAGAGGTCCTTATAATTAGAACTCTCTTTTAAGATGCATACCAATTTCTGCATGCCTCTGGATTCTCTGCTCCTATAAGTTAGATTTATTTCTCCTTCTGGAAGCCAAGTATTCTCTCAAATGTAAATAAGTCAAGTTTAGGGAGGAGAATGTAGATGCACTATATAATATGTATTTCAAATATGGCTAATAAATATACTTGAATAGGGAACTTTTTCAATACATACTTATAGAGCTATTTTAAGCAAAAACATCCACTTTCATCACAGATGACAAAAAGTGGCTACTTTTCCAAAAATAAAGAGCATTTACAATGATTGGGTAAATAAATTCTCTGACCCTCAATTTCTTAATGTTCAAAATGAGGGAATAGTATCTATTTCACAGGCAGTATTATAATTAGCTGAGATGGTATTATAATTAGCTGAGATGGTTTATGTGAAGTGCTCACGATAGGGAGGTACATTTGAATAAAATAAGGAGAGTCACATAGTTAAACTTCCCCTTTAAATTTGATTGCCAATCACTGAAAGAAAATCAAGATTAAAAACTATGCTAGTGTTTATCATATAAATGTTAGCATTTACATCTCTTCCTGATGTATATGTTCTGTCTCCTGAATTTGACTATAAATCTATACAGCCAGGAACTGTGAGCCCCACCTTTTCCTTCTGAATAATGTACCTGCACATAATAGGCACCTCATGGCATGTACCTTTGATGTCATTCATGCCCATGTTCAGATTTTGTATTCGGGTGATGATAGCCTTTATATAATTGAAAAATGAGCAGCAGTATTAGAGTCAGGCAGAAAAACTGAAAATATTAAAGATGGTACAATTTCAGCTGAGAATCTGAATTCCCCTTCTCTACTAGGTACAACATTTAGCAATCCTTATACATTACGTGAACAGTTCACATGAATAATAAGCAGTTTGAATAACCCATTTGGAATTTGTCTACAAATAAACATAAATTGAATTTACTCTTTGAAATATCACTTCCTATACTAAATGTGAAAAAGATAAAAATGTTTTTGAATTGATTATAATATTGAATAAGAGGTTTTACAGAAAGAGTGGTAGCAAATCCCAACATGATACAAGCAGCTCATGCTTATGCCAAGGGAGTTGTGTCACTTGCTTTCTTGTAAAGGTCATTACTAAAAGCAAATGCTGTTATAATCATCAGTTGGCCATTATTTGTCTTAAATAATTTCACACTTACGACTTAAAGTGAATTCTTTTTTTGTAAAGTGCATGTCTCAAGTGGAGAGAGGTCATCAGACTTAAATTTCAAAATATCTTCTCTACTGATCAAGAACTTCCTATTATAAGAAATTCAGTGTTGATTACAAATCCCACAATAAAAAATAGACTGAAACTCAATGCCCTTTCTTCAAACCATGAGTAGAGAAACTTAAGATGAGAGAAAGCAGCCTGTTAGTTTGATTTTTTTAAGACCTAAAGATGACCTGCTTTGATTATTATTGTTGACTTTTTTTTTTAACTCTCCACTGGCAAAATGTTCTGCTTATTACCTGATAAAAAGAACAGGTTCAGAGGCCCAAGTTCTTGAACAGTTGAAGAACTAGGAATAGTGTTCAGAGAGTTAATCAAGCTTTCAGAATAGTAGTAGGAAATAAGTGGTCACATTTGTAAGCCTATAATTCAAGTAAAGTACAGAGTATCAGTCCTGACCAACAGGATCTTTGAAACTCACTGAGCCCTCTGTCTGCCTGTCACCTTTCTCTCTCTTCCTTTGTGGTTTTTCTCTTTTTCATCTCTATTTCCCCACAAACCACTAATTTTTCTTCCCTTTCTTTCCTTCTCTTCCTATCCTCTTCCTTAGCTCTTTCTGTCCTCATAGACTCTTTTTTTTTGTCCTCATAGACTCTTAACCAACTGCAAAATCAACCTATATATTTTCAAACTCATACACACGCCAATCAAGTTTTCTATATCCTATCTAATATGAAAAACCTCCTGAACTAAAAACACTATGTCTCTCTCCAGAAGACAAAAGGAAAAAAATCTAAACAGAGTTTATTTGATGGGGGGTTATTTGAAATCATAAAAGGGGCTCTGCTCCAAAGCTTGGGACCATTGGTCCAGCTGAGCTGATTGTCTGCATCTCTTCTATGGCTGGACTTCATTTCTTCATCCATGAAACAATGTCATTTCCATGTCTACAATTCTTATTTCCTATGATACTTAGTGAATTATTTCCTCTCATATGATAATGGGACTATTACCATCCTCCCCCTCCATGACCATTAAATTCTTACTTTAGATAGAAATAAACTTATCATATTAATAGTCAATGAAATCATTTTTCCATGTCTAGTTCCTTAAGGAAGGAGTGGTTTTCATATTTCAAGAAGTCTTTAATATTTATCAGGGTTTGAAATAGATTACCTTCAGAACATCATAAATGTTTCATTTATTTTATTTATTGTTTAGCTGATTTTCTATATTTTAACTTTTCATTTGTACTCTGTAAGCTTTTCTGCCACATTAGTTTTACTTGTAACAATGAATCTTATTCCCTCTGGGTTATGTACAGTGTCTTGCCATTCTAGAGAGCTTACAAAATTTACTTTTTTAATTTTAGTTATTAAAATGGATATGATGCTATGTTTTCTCAGACACAGTTTTATAAGTGAAATTATGCCTATCATAATAATTTTGCTCCGTAAGAATTAATCATGTCAAACCATTCAATACATACATACGCAATGTAATTATTCAATGTTTAAACTGTGTAGGTATTATGCAACTGTGTGGAATTTATTTATATAAACAGTTATCAAAAAAACAGGATAGATTCTCAGTAAATTTTTTTTTTTGGATCTTTGTTGATTTATTTCATTTCATTCGATCAATTGAAAGTCAAGCTTGTAACAATCAGTCGACCAGTACAAATGTACTAAACATCCCTTCATTAGTCTGTTAGAGAAAAAAGCGACTCTTTAAACAATAAACAACAACAAACATTCTCGTTCAGCACAGCTGCACCATGCTCCTACCAGCAGCGTGGAATTATGCTGCCACCAGCTCAGGCCCAAACCTGACAAAACACAACTTTCTGATCATGGCATCATAATTACAGCTTGAGACTCCATGTTTGGGGATTGGGGGAGGGTATTTTTTTTAACTGTAGTCTCAAAAATACTACCATTATGTCACATACTTGACACTTCCTTAGTGTAGCAAGGAAAGATAAGCCCCAGTGTGATCCTGTGAAGATGAAAAGCAAATCTTTCTACAGATTTAAGTGATGTTTAACATTTCCTTTCTGTGTTGCTAGTTACACACTGAGCAGGCATTTGCAAACAAGCAGTTCTGAGACCTTTAAGTCTAAATCATTCTATGTATAGCTCTAAAGCATTTTCTTAAATTTTCATGTACGGTATTAAGTAGTAAAGGCATCTTTTTTTGTGCTAGCTATTTCTGTTTCAGAGAGCCAGAAAGATTATTTACAGTAGGTATGTGGAGAGAAAGGTACCATAACTATTGAAAATATAATCAATATATATTGTTAATTTCAGTAGTTGGTTGAAATTTTAAAAAACCACCTCCAGAATTTGCTAATTTAAAACAATAAAAATATAACAAGTTAAAACAAAACTACTGTATTTGACACTAACAGATGAGAGCTAGACAGAAGATAGATGAAAGATAGATAGACAGATTTTTAAAATAAGGATGTGGGAACTTTAAGCTATCCTAGGAAATTCAACAAATCTACTAAATTATTTTAGAACCTGGCCAGAAAAATTAATGAACTTCATACTGTTTATTGGTTTTTTAATATGTCAAATTGTAGTAATAATTGAAATGTTGTCCTTGTCCTCAGAAAGGTGAAAGGTGGCATTTCTTTTCTGTAATCAAGGCTGTTAATATCAATATGTTACTCGATTTTAACACAACTATTTACTCTTCAGTTTAAAAAAAATCCAGGACTTTTATCCTTGATATAACCGATGCTTTTTTTAGATACACTCAAACAAAATCCTAAAAGCTTTGCTTTCAGTGGTCAAAGGCAGCATTATGTTGCAGTAAGAAGAGGAAAAGACAAGTAATAAGTAGGATATGTAATACAAGAATCTTTCAATATCATAGATGTCTCTGCATAACAAAATTTATAACCTATTTTATTTAGATACATAATATGATTTTTCTTCATCAGAATAGAGACTATTTAAAGAATTCAATCCTGTACATAGTATCTATATGCTATAATTAGAGAATTGAACACTAGCCTTGCCTTTAGAAAATGGCCTTTACTAAGACATAGCTGACAAAAAAAATTATTTTCTACTCTGAAAAGTAGAATACTGACGTTATAAATCATCTTGGACCTTTTATAAAGTGCAAGGTATAGTGATGGCTTGAAATTTTCAGTCCATTTCAAAATACACACACAAAAAAACAACTTAAACTTCTAAATATCTATTCAGATGGTGGCGGACTTTCTATTATGAGGGTCTAAATGCCCTTTACATTGGGGCCTAAGATGTATTCTTTTAAATGTCTCTTTTTTCAAAAGTCTACCCAGAGTCACAATGGAGTTAGGAGATAAATAAAGATGAAAGGTGATGAGAAAATTTTTTAAAAAGCAACCAACAGAGAAACTATTGCAACACTGAAAGGAATGGGAAGCAAGGCTGGGACACCCTGTAATATATTGATTTAAAAAAATATCACAAGCAGCAGTCACTACCTGGGTTTCTATTTGGATACAATATCCCATTTGAGTGATTGACTTAAATTTCATATTCCATTTGGGTGTTTGGCAGAAGTTAGATTTAGCCTCTATGGAACCAAGTAAAAAATATTCATGAAATTTGGATAGGATTTGAACATTCTGTGAGATTTCTTCCAATAAAATTAGCTTTCAGATTATGTAATGATTGGTCTAGAATGTTCAGTAGGATGAATCTTACACAAGGGTTATTCCTCAAGTAGGTGGACTCAGCTTAACAATCAAAATACACTTTCCAGTTACATTCCTTACTTCTCCACAATCAAACATATTATAGAAAACACAGCTTTTACTAAGAACAAAACTAGTGAGTGTGATTTGTGGTTGATCTCTAACTTAAATATTATACCATGCTTTATATACTCCCATGTTTGGAGATTAGAATCATATCATAGGACATAGCAGAAGAGCACTTAGATATGATCTGGTCCACTTTCTTTCTTTATAGCTTTCAACACAGATCAAATGAGGTGACAAGTCTTGGCTGACCTCTCTAGAAGTCAGCTCTGTAGATGCCTACATAAGTCTCCATTACACTCACCTCATTAGTCTTTGGTTTTCCTCTTCTAATGGAAAAATATTAATGTCAAAATATTAATTCAAGCTACACTAAGTTGAGAAGCATTATTGCCTACATGTTGTGCATTTCTTTAAAGGATAATGGCTGCACTCTGACGACACAGCTGTGTTCTTCTGTAGTGAGGTGCAAGTCACAGATTTCTTTTTCCATTTATTTCTGCTTCCATAGAACTGGCTATTTTTTTTTTTATTCTGCCTTTTTTTTCATTTTTTATTTTTTTAACTTTTTTTAAATTCTATTTTTATATTCCCCATACAATTGCAACCCCCTTATTTTGACCCTAATCCCTCCTCCTCCCCCCACAGTGTGTCTCTAAGAACTGGCTTTTTAAGATAACTGCCTCCTACCCTGGACCCCACCAGTCGATTCTGCACAATACACCCCTGATATTATCAGCTCAGGCCATGTCTAGTAGAAGATGTTTCTATGATTCTCACACTCAGAATAAAGACACAATACAATACAAAGACCACAAGGTCTATCATGCACCTTACTCCCTCTCCCTCTCTGCTCTAACTTTCCCCACCCATTTGTTTTTATGTGCCATTCTCCCTCTGCCACAGAGAATTCACACCTCTTCTCCCCTCTCTTCAGTTTCAGATCAACTCAAGAATTTCATCTTAATGAAACTTGACTACTATCTTATAACATGCACAAAAAACAACTCAAAATGGATTAAAGAACTAGACATAAGACCTCCAACCATAAAATATATAGAAGGAAATATAGGCAAAACACTACATGACATGTACCTCAAAGACATCTTTACAGACACATCACCCAAAGCAGTGATAGTGAAGGCAAAGATAAACAGCTGGGGCTACATCAAATTGAAGAGCTTCTGCACAGCAAAAGAGACAATAACCAAAACAAAGAGAAACCCCACCGACTGGGAGAACATTTTTGCACACAACACTAATGATAAAGGACTGATCACAAAAATCTACAAAGAGCTGATGAGACTCAACAAAAACAAAGAAAATAATCCAGTCAAAAAATGGGCAGAAGAGCTAAAGAGAAACTTCTCCGAAGAGGAAATGCAAATGGCCAACAGGCACATGAAAAAATGTTCAACATCACTTGTAATGAGGGAAATGCATATCAAAACTACAATGAGATACCATCTCACACCATTGAAAATGGCACATATTAAAAAAACTAGCAACAACAAATGTTGGCGAGGGTGTGGAGAAAAAGGAACTCTCCTGCACTGCTGGTGGGAGTGCAAACTGGTCCAACCACTATGGAAAGCTGTGTGGAGATTCCTCAACCTACTAAAGATAGAGCTTCCATATGATCCAGCAATTCCACTCCTAGGTATTTACCCAAAGGACACAGAAACATTAATTCCAAAGAGCACCTGCACCCCTATGTTTATAGCAGCACTCTTTACAATAGCTAAGCTGTGGAAACAACCCAAATGCCCAAAAATAGATGAAAGGATCAAGAAGATGTGGTACATATACACCATGGAATATTACTCAGCAATCAAAAAATATAAACACATGCCATTTGCAGCAACATGGATGGAGCTGGAAGGGATCATGCTCAGTGAAATAAGCCAGAAAGAAAAAGAAAAATACTGGATGGTCATGTTCATAGCAGTAATCTAGAAAACCTAAATAAGGGACCAGGAAAAAGAATAACTATGAGAAAGAAAAAATCAAAATCAACAAGCAACTATGAACCAGAGACACAATATGGGGGGCAGGCAGGGTAAGGAGGTATTGGGGTCAAAATAAGGGAATTGCAATTGTATGGGGAGTATAAAAATAAAATTTAAAAAAAAAAGAATCTCATCTTAGAGAGTGCCCTCTGATTTTGTTGACTACATACTAACCCTTATATTTCAATAGCTTATAGAATCAGGTGCCTGGTATGTATAGTATGTCACAATGGCAGTTTTATACTTATTAGGATGAGTGTTCTGATCATTCAGTTAATATCCAGCCACTCCAGTAGACTCTCAGTTCCTTGAAGGCAGAGATCATGTTTGATCTTTTTCATCACTGTAGTGTAAGTGCCTGGCATATAGATGACACACAGTCAATAATAGTGGAATGAAAAAGTAAATGGCCAAATTTATATTTTATTTAACATTAAAAAATCATTCTCCTGTCATTCTAGCTATCTCATATTACCTGTCACTACCCAAATTCAATATCATTTTCATGTATGAAATATTCTTTTCCACATTTTCTGTGTGATGAACTCTTACTCATTACTAAATGTCACGAACAATATCATGTCTGGCAATGGATTGAAAGTTTGTTCTGTGTAATGCTTTCCTCATTGTGTCATTCACCTAGAATTCTAAGTGAATGTAGCTATTTGTTCATTCAGCAAATATTTATGTGCCCATACTCTGCTTGAGACTCAGTCTCTGACATCATGGAGCTTATTCCCTATTGGAGGTAGACAGGTATTCTACCTATTGTAGGGAATCAAATAGGCTAGCAACTAACTAAAATGTGATAAGAGTTTCAATAGAAAAGAAAGTGTCTTGTGAGTTTTAACTGAAATCACCTTCTTGCCTGTGGATTCTTAAAAGTGACAAATCTTACTTATACTTTCTTCTTTGATACACAAGTGCTTAACAAATGTTTGTGGATTACCTGATAGAATGAATGAATGAGTCAATAATGAATTTCAAAGCATTTTTATCATTTTGGGGGGTCAGGTGTTTTGGCTACTAGCATGTAATATCGGTTTATTATAGTAACATAATATTTTTAGAGATTCTGAGCTTCCCCTGGGGGCGCAGCGGTTGAGCGCTGGGTTGCGAGGCTGCCCGCAGCCTCTGCAGCACCAGTTCAATCCCCGGCCACCGGCGAGGGTCCCACAAAAAAAATAAATAAATATATATATATATATATATATTTTTTTTTTTAGAGATTCTGCTGGCCCTTGCCAATTTTAACAAGACATAGGATCAAACTAAGAGTTAGATTTTTGGAATGCTGTAGGGAACAAAGGCAAAATAATTAAGGGTTTCTAATAATACTGATGCCACAACATGGAAAATACTACCTCAACACACCTCTGCAGAGATGCAGAGGACTGTGATGGTAAGGGGAATTCAACTCCTGCCCTGAGGAGAGACTGACAAGATCACCTCCAAGATCACCTCCAAACTTTTATCATTGAAAGCTTATGGTTCTAGGAAATTTCTACATTATTCCACTGTATAGACGAAGTACAGGAAAAAGTTCACTTTTGTCGAGTTATGTTTAAAAATTTTTGCTAAAGTTAATTTTCTCTTTCTCACCTATGCTCCTAAGAAGACATTCCGGCCAGAAAAGCCAATATGATGAAATCTCTACCAATAATAAAATAATCAAGAAAGCATCCAAGTTAGTGAGTCCAAATTTTTTTCCACAAGGTGAGCTTATATACTGCAACAATCTTTTCTCTTCCTAAGTAATATAAAGTATTGCTGTTCAAGAGTATAAAAGAAGGGCAAAGTTAAACCAATGGAATGAGCTACAGTAATGAAAATACAAGCAGAGCAATATTTGATTTGGGAAAATAACTTCAGGTGAAAGGCAGAAGACTTTCCCGATGTACGCAAATCCCAACAGTACACATGAGACCACATCCTCAGATTCCTGGCAGACAATTGTCAAAATTCACCTTCAGACAGTTAGGATAGCCATATCCACTGGCACCTTCCCATCTTTACTTGACTGTGCATATTCAGAATAATGTGTTTGAGATTCTAGCATGAAAAAGTAGAACAACCCAGTTTCTAACAAATTAATGGTATTCTTTAATACTGGAACTCATTTTAAAAAGCAGACTGTGTCATAAATAACTGTAGGCTTGTTTTTTCTTTGCATTGCTGTGAAGGGAAGAGGCACACTGAACTACAGACATAAGTCTCCACATCCCCTAAGAAGAATGTTTCCATCCACCCTTGTCATCAGCGAGGATCATTAAACAGCACTTATTAAGCATCCATCTGTGTATGGCACTTAATAAATATTCCTCCCCTCACCCCTACTCCTTTTCTCAATCTACCATGTGTCTCTGTTGTGTAAAATGCTAGGGAGCTTTAACAATAATAAATAATTAATGGTAAAAATTTAAGGCAGATGGATGAGATGACCTACTAGCATCTATGAATCTTAGGATGTTAAATATGTTGCTAATAATACAATTTAACACAATTTGATAAGAAAATACCAAAGCATTTGATGAGGAAAATGAGCTCGTCACATTCTATCAACATTTTCTGAAATAAAAATGTGAAAATTAGGGACCACAGATGGACTGACTGAAGCCCTGAGTTCATGTGACTTATACCAGATGATACAGTCTTGAAATAAATAATTTGAAAAACAGTGTGGAAAAATCATTAAAATAATCATTGCAGTAGTAGAATAGGGAATGTTACTTAGCACCGATAGTGGAAATATTCAGAAATAAGGGATAGTTATTGTTTTCATTGAAAAGGGTAGCATGGTTAAGAATGGTAAAAGTTGTGGATTATTTTCTCTTTTATTATTAGTTCTTCCTCAATGTTGTTTTATTACCTTTTCATTTTTTTCCAAGAAAATACTAATTATATTTGATTTAGGGATGGTGATATTTAAAGCATGCTTTCACTTTTGCAAGCCTCAAATAGCCAGGATTATAATAAAAAAGCATGCTAGTCTAAAATAAGCTATTGCTTTAAGATTCAGTTGCAATTCGACATTATTTCAGTTTAAGCTCAAAGCATCCATAAATACAAATTATATTTCCTAGAAGGTAGGGATATATTTGGAAGTGTAGCTGGAAGAGAACCGATGTTATGATCTCATTTGCTGTGTGAATTTTGTTGCTAATTGTCATTTTATCATTTACCACATAGTGAGTGATTATTATATGCAGCCACTCTGCTTACCCCACTTATTCCATATAATAAGAATTCTCATTAATTCTCAATCTACCTTGGGTGTGTATTATTACCTTATATCTACAGTTTAAAAAAACTGAACTTCAGAAAAGTAAATTCCTTGCTCAAGATGACATAACTAGTAAATGCTAATTCAGGGATTCCAATCCAGGATTATTCAAAGCCCATGTTCTTAATCTCAGAAGACAGTGGGGATTTTCCTTGAATAGCAGGATATAGGATGCCTCAGAACAAAAACAAAAATGGAAACAAGGAACCAATATTGAGCAATCTTTTTAGCATGATATAGAAGAAAAGAATGAGCCTCAATTTTTGTATCATTATGCCTATCCATTAGACTAACTAGCATATATAAAAAATGTTTAATGTTACAATTTTCTTAGGGATAGATAGTAGGGTTGGCAACTGTTTCTGCAGTTATAAATTTTTTAAAGTGAACACAATTTTAGTATGTGCTTTCAAAACTATTTGTCTTAGCATCTGAGATTTATGGTCAAGATAGATGCTTACAAATATTTTTTATGCTAAAAATAAAAGATTCACAGATGTGGAAAGAGGCTTGCTCTAAGTGGGAAAACACTGGTGGAGGTAATGATATTCCCAGGACCAGAAGTGGAAACCAAGTCTTCTGTTCCCAAACCCATGATCTTTCAACTAGATGTTGCTATTGAGGGCACAAAAAATAAATATAAAATATAAATATAAAATTAAGCAACAGAGAAAAAAGTGAAGCAAGAGCCATATGACTGCCTCATACTTCATTAAACCTATAAATACTAATAAGTTGAAACTAATTATTAATGGTACCTGGCTACAACCTAAGTCTGTACTCTGTCCTATTCCAATCATAATCAAAATGGAAAAAGATCATAAACTATATACCTAACAGAAGCAAAAGAAAAGGATCCCAAATTCTTTTCTCATTCCGTCCTTCTTCCAAAATAATGTGTTACTTGACTACCAGTGTATATTGAGTGCAGGGCATAGAAAATTGTATAAAATAGCCCTTGCTCTCAAGGAAACCACAGGATTACTACAAAAAACATTATGGGAATTTTTGGATTTGTGCTTTTAGCATGTGTACTGTAGGTCAGATAGTATTACACAGTTATTTATTTAACTAGCACCTAACTGAAGCTTTCTAACTGACTTAAAGATATAAAAAAACCACCAAATGATGCAGATGTCATGATTCACAAAGCACTATAGAATATAATTTTCATTTATGGGATCTGCAGTTGTAGCCAGCATTGAAAATTTTAAAGTTCTTGAGGTTGTAAATCAATTAAGGGATTATTTGCATAGTTTGTTGAACAAATACTTATTCAACAAATATGTGCTGTGAGATATAACCACTGTTCCAAATGTTGTAACATTCCTTGCAAGAAAATGGCTCCCAATATTTAAAAAAAAAAAATCAAACCCTTACTCCAAGGTCTGCTGTAGTTGCATATAAATGACTACAAACTAAGCTTACTGTGCTGGACACCTAGTAGTTTGATGGGCCTCAATGAAACCTAAAACCAATTTAAGAAGTAGTTTCTGAATAGCTTCAAAACTTCCTACGTGCACTCTTTTCTATAAAGCCTAATGAAAATGCTCTCCCTGGATTTAGAAAAAAATAGGATTCCAAATTTAAAATGACATTTATCTCAAAAGTAGATTAATATTTAATGATTGTCTGATTAATAATTGTGATTTTATGAACTGGAGACATTTAGTATGAAAACCTCTAGACACATTTGTTCTAAGCTATCCAGACTTGAGGAAAAGGACCAAAGAAGGACCACTTCTTTTGTATGTAACTTTACTGTCATACTTCGGAATTTTGCTTTCTAAACACTACTTTCTCATTCTGGCATTATCTTACTGGAAAAATTTTCATTTGTAAAAAGCAGGGCAAAAATTCCAAGAGACCTAGACATATGGAAATTTTCAAAGGATTAAAAGCAACTGTAATGTTATCTAGATGATAACTGTGAGGGGAATAAAGTACAACATTTTATCTTACATTTTTTATAAAGTAAATATTAAAATTATAGCTGCTAATAAATCTCCAAAAATGTATGTCAAGCACTATCATCATGTCACATTTTCTTTTGTTTTTACTAATGATCTGAATGGGTTTTTGTCGTGTTTTGGTTTTGTTAATGATCTGAACTGGCAAGAACACTTTTGTAAATTAGCACAAAAGAAAAGCAATCCATGTGCAAAGAAAAGGATCCTGTTAAAGGACACGGTGTTGTGACTGTCATTTTTGAGGTAAGAAAGAAAACAAGAACAGAGGAAGAAGGAGAGAGTGGAGAGGGGAGAATTTCAAAAGCAAAAACACTCCTGTTTGGGAAAAGTGGGCATGAAAAAAAGCATTTAAGGTCATACCACATGGACAATTATAAAGATAATGTTCTGCATTTGCATGATATTTGACATTTTGTAGAGTTCACATAAAGAAAGAATGTCTTCATAAAGAACCATTTCCTTGGATGGAAACTAGAATGGTACATTCATGGTTCATCCTTCTCTAGAATGAACATGGAAGATAGTCGTCAGAGTCACAACAGGCTATGAACCAGAGAGGTGGTTTAGACATTTATATAATGCAAGTTAGAGGCCAGTATTGAATCAAAAGGGATATCTCTACTTTTGAAGCTTAAGGTTTCCCAAAATAGTTCATGTCAATAGTAGTCCAGACCTGCACTGTCTGGCATGGTGGCCACTAGCCATGTGTGCCTATTTAAATTTAAATTCTACTTAAAATTTAATTTCTCACTCTTACAGGACACATTTCAAGTGTTCAGTAGCTCAGTGTGGCTGGTGACTACTGTGTTGCAGAGCACAGCTATGACTTGAGGTTCCAAATCCATTGCTTCACTCATGACAACAGAAAAACACTGAGTACCTACTATGTACACAGAGTTGTGGGAGTGCTGTGGATAAGGCATGAATAAGGACAGGTACTGCTTTTATCACACTTGCATTCTCACATAGGCAAATGAAACTAAACAAGCCATTACCCACAATTTAAAGTTAGAACTGGGTAAGTGCTGCAAGGAAGAATAGAGAGTACTGGGAGAACACATACTGGAGAGACCTGTCCTATTTTGGTGCCCAAGAAAATGTCTTTGAGTAAGTGACTTCTGACCTGAGATCAGAGACATGAATAACAAGCGAGTGGAAGTGGAAGAAACAACATCCAACACAACTACATGTGAAGGTCTTATGGCAAGAAATTCCAGGGACCTTAGATAGATTAAAGGAAAGTAAAAACTTACAACAGAAAACAAGCTGAGTGTACTAGAGATGCAGCTGGAGGGCAGGGACCCCAGATTGACCAGAGCCTGTTATAAACAAGAGCCCATGTTCCTGATGCTTTGGAAAATGAAGGATCATGGTAACCCCCAAATTAATGATTGAAGCCTTTATTCTAAAAAAAGGGTGAGATTATGTATAGGTTTTAGGGAGCTAAGTGATATGATCAGATTTGCTTTTTGTAAAAATAAAAAAAAAGTGCAATATGGATTGAAAGGACAAGATAAGAAATGAAGATTTTAGTTTACAAAGTGCTAGTGAGAGTCCAGAAAGGGGTGTTGTTAGTTTGGTGATGTCATAGGGATAGGTCCTATGTACTGCGCCTGAATCCTATGTTGATAACATGACTACGGTGTGATTTTCCTGATAATAGACACCTATAGCTAAACAGATCTGGACCCTGCTATCGATAGTTACTTAAGATAGACCTCTTCCTAAAGTCTAAGTTTCCAAAAACTACTGTCTTTAAATGTATGGAGCTGGATCATCCTAATCCTGCCTGTCCCAGACTGTCTAAATCTTGAAATATTACCTGTTCCCAAACTCCTTTTTCCATCTTTGTCTAGGACTTCCCCTAGTACACCTCTAACCTAACTTCCTGCCTCCGTGGACTGTCATTAGTCATCTGTGTCCATTCTCTCCAGATACCACCTTGCCTACCTGGATGAACTCATTTTCAGACCAACTTATCCTGGGATGGACTGAGTGCCCACTGCTAGAAAAGAGGAGGAGAGAATGGGAAAAGAATAGCTATGTCTTATAATCTGCAAAAAAATAAACAGGGGAAACAGGTAGAATGTAAAGTATCTCTGGGTAATAATGGTGACATGTCACTACTCCCCCCCCTTACACCACAATCCATGAACATGCAGCTCCTTGTTCTAGAGGTGCTACCCACACCCTTTCATTTCTGGCAGCTTTACCTTGGCCCATCCCCTTTGCCTTCCAAATAGTTTCCAAGAATCACTGCTTGGATTTAGGGCATGCTCACTGCACTTGGCCACTAGAGGGAGATCTAATGGGACTAGTTTGCTTTCAGAGAGACAGTAAGCCCTATGAAGGTAAAGACCAATTTTGTTTAACTTGCTGACCTTGAAGAGTGATTTACATATAAAAACTGCTTAATAGGGCCTCCCTGGTGACACAGCGGGTTGAGCCGCAGCACTGCGAAGCTGTCCACAGCCTCTGCAGCGTGGTTTCGATTCCCGGCCTGTCAGGGAGAAACCCACCTGGGGCAGCAGACCTCTCCTGCCTCACCCGCTGCTCCCCTCAGCAGTGTCTTGGGTCTGTCTGACTGTTCTGCTCCCTGCTCTGTCTCTGGTGAATTCTCTTACCCTCCCGCACCTCTGACATGTACCCCAGATCTTATATAAATAAATAAATCTTAAAAAAATGCTTAATAAATATTTTCTAAATGCATGCCTTTAAAAAGATGACTACAGTTTCAAGTCAATGAAATATGAGGAAGCTATTAATATAAACCTTTTGGGGAAGGAATCAGTTTTGCTTCAGAAAAAAAAAAAACATAATGAACTATTTGGCTATTACAGGCAAGTCTCTCTATAGACCTGCGCACCAAGTCCACTGACACCTTGAGAAGGAGAGATGAAAAACTTTAGAATAAGAGTTATCAAAAAGAGTCTGGAGGAAGAAAAAGGCCGAGCAAATGGCTGGTATATCTGTATCCAGAGAGTTCTGAGCCAGTGTGTAAGCCCTCATGGTGAGAAATGGGATACACATCTCTAGAACAGTGACATATGACATTCAGTTCGAATTAGTTTCTTGTCTATGGTATAATTACCATCATTTATCCTGAAACACTCAGCCAGAATGGTTATAGACAAGAGCTTTTGCTAGTGATGCTTTGGAGAATGAAGGTGGTGTGTGGCAGTCCCAGAAGTCTGGGAGAAGAATCAGGAGAAGACAAGAGTGCGGTGGTGGAGCTGCAGGAACATACCATCCATAGCAGGACTGACTAGTGGGTGAATGTGATTCAAATTTTTTCTTTCCCCTATTTATTCTGGAGGATGATGACTACAGTAGGGAAAGCTAACTGCCTATCTAAATTTATGCTCCATCTTTGCAAGACAGTGTTGTCACTGAGAAGTTCCTGTTAAGCTAGGGATTACATATCAGACTTCATGCATTAGGTGGGCCATTTGGCTAGTTTTCATTAGAAGAATATAAGCAAAGTTTTGTCATCACTTCTGAGTGAAAATGTTTAAGTAAGAAATGGATGTGAATTTTTAATTTTTGTCTTCCCCTCTTGATTATTATGTGGATGAGAAATAAACTTGGTATGTTAAGCCACTAACATTTTGGTGTTTGTTATAGCAATCTGGCATTATCTTAACTTACTCCAAGAATGATGCCTTGAAATGGATGCTGCCTTTATAAAAATATAAATATGTGGGTTTGGCCACTGGCAAGGAAACAGATATGGAGAACAGAAGACTGAGATCCTGTTAGGCCCTGGTAAAACTTTACTAACTTAGAAGGCATATCTATAGCTCTAGAGGAAAAGGCTGGAAAGAGCCAAAATGCTAGTATGTAATTGTCACTCTTCACTGCCTATAGAAGGGTATTATAAGACAATGGATGAGCTCATAAAAGAACTGGCTAATTTCAGAACAGAGAAGAGGGTGACTAGCCAAATTCGATAAATGTAAGACTAGAAAGTTAGAACAGCCCACTGTTTCAGGGCTCCAATGGTGAGGAATAACACTAAACAGGTTTTGAATAACAGGCCACATTATGACTTCCCAGTTAGACAAAATAACTCAGACTTGCAGCAAAGGCCAAATTAATTAAGTGACCTAACCACCTATGCTTACTGTATCAGATGACCTCACATAACCAACTGAGACATAGGGAATTGAGACACCAGCAAAAAAATGAATCCAGATGAAGAATTATGAATAGGAAGAACTTTCAATGTAGTTTGAAGTATAACTGACAGAGAGTGAATTAGGTGAGAAATCTCTGGAGATTTTGAGAGAATTGTATTGTCAAAGAAAGTAGGAGTCCAGCCTAAGAGAAAAAGATAAAGAAGAGTGGTTACAAAATAACCTATGGGTATCCAAATGTGAACCACCAAGAACTTAGCTGAGAAAATGATCTAAATTAAAGAGGGGGTACTTCCCAACACCCATTTTGGATGTGGTCATGGAAATTAACAGACAGCAAAGAACCTTTCAGAAGGTGCCCAAGGCTACAGAAAACAATGAACAAAGGAGTTCTTCTAAGATAGCAAAATAAGAGTCTACTGAAAGAATTTTCCTTACTGCTAGAGCAGGAGGTCTTTAGCAATGTCTAGTAAAATTTCTTCCATTTAATGGGCCTTTGGTTACTATGTGTCTCTCATTCTTCTTTTTCCAAATGGGAATTTTTTAGTTCAATTATTCTATTTTTGCTCCCGATCCATCTTTGTATCATGGAAGACCAATAACCTTCCTTTTAGTATAAGGATTCTTGGAAAATGAAGGGCTATAACCAAACTTAATGAACTAGAGGATTTAGCATCACCCATGGAATCTGCACATTGAGATGAATGCAGTGACCTGGAGAGATTCAGGTAATCTTCTGGGCTAAGGTTTTCCTACATGTGATCAGAGAGGTGGAATATGACAGAAATAGCTGTTTTGCAAAATAGGTACTTCTTCCATGATATAGAAATGTTGCTGGGGAGTGACAGTCCAGCTAGGAGTTACATATTCCCCTCTGTGTATATATAGATGACATAATATGAGTCTCATCAACAGAATGTGAAATGAAACAAGGTGTGTCTGTTCTTGGATATACTTTCATGATATTCATTCTCTTCCATGACAACCATCTAAATGCTGAGAACTCAAAGCCCCTGATGTAGGTAGAAGGAATCTAAGTTCACTGCATTGAACCTGCAGAATGGACTTTAACACAAGCAAATAACAAAAGTCTCCCTAATAGCCACTAAAATGTGGAAGTTTAATACAGAAGCGGTGACCCCTGAAGGAGGTCACCGCCTGCATTATGGGCTGGCAATGGGAGGCACTTGGATCACAAGTGTTTAATATAGGCAATCCAATCCCTCTTTCCCTTCTTCATCATTCCTGTTTAAGTCCTGACCCTCATCCTACCTGTAACAGTTTCCTACCAAGTCTCCCAAGCATCAACCTCTTCTCATATAGTCCATCTTCTTCATGTTAGAGACATCCCCCAACCCCCTGCAAAAAAAAAAAAAAAAAAAAAGTGAATCATGTCACTCTATTTAAAATTGCAGTTGACCTCCATGGCCTGTCCTACAGGTTAAAAATCTACAGCATGCCCTACAGTATGGCATACAACAACTTTCACATTTAATCCACAACCTTCTTTTTCAGTCTCATTTCCCATCACATCCCTATCTATAACTATATAATGCTGAATGCCAATTATTAGTCCCTTTTATGACTCTGTTGTGCAAATGCTGTTCCCTCTGCCTACTTTTTAGTCTGGACAATGCTTACTCATCTCTTAAATATTAGCTAAGATGTCATTTCATCTGTGAAGTCTTGTCTGACACTCCCACGTAAAAGATAAAATTCTGATAATCAAATCAGCTAGTTTCACATATTGTGCCTACTATTAGTACACATTTCTAATGTTTAGTAATCTACATGGTTTAATGTTGAGGCTGTTTGTTATTTAATCAGTTGCTAAACTTACTTTCTTACTAAAAACTTTGAGAGTTCTGTTTTTTCAAAATAGGCTAACTATGCATTAGGATTGGATAGGATTGCTTCAAAGGGAGAATATAGCCACAAGTAGTGTTGCTGAGTGGCATTAGGCAGTCCTTTTGAGTACATTTTCTAAAATTGTGAAGTATTTGGCAGTCAAGACCCATGAATGTAAAAAACCCTACATTGTGGGCCGAGATCCTGCATTCTCCATTATTTTTCATTTATCAGACACATATGTAAATGAAATATCCTAATCTTGCTGTCACAAAATGTTTTTACATGGCAATTTTCTGGAAATGTAATTACCATATTTGGAATCTCACCATATTTGTTCACCATTATGGAAAGTCATGTCACCAGCTGTATTGCTGCTCATGTTACCTGACTCACTAATACAGCAACACATATCTGTTTGCAACTGCATCTGTCATACTCAAAGAATATATTTACTTTGTTCTTATTTCAAAATGCCAAATATACATAAATGACACCTACCAGTGCACAGTTTCCCTTAAATCCAAGCTTACACATTTTAAGTAGCAAGCATTTACTACTTTATGACATCTTCCAGTATGGCTGTGCCTAAGCATAGACATAGTGATATACCTACTATTTTACCATAAGCTACTTCCTTTTATTTCTCCTTTCTTTTATAGACAGAGAATTTGTACTGATTTTTAAAATATTACATGTATATATAGATTATGTTATCTATAAATATTATTTCAGGAAAGTTAAAAAAAGGAATATTAGAAAATACTGTTTCTTGGGGCTTCCCTAGTGGTGCAGAGATTAAGGACAGCACTAGCAAGCTATCAGCAGCCACTGCAGCACGAGTTCAATCTCTGGCCAGGGAGGTGACCCACATGGCACAGCAGACCTCTCCTGCACAAGTTTGATCCCAGGCCAGGTAGCTAACCCACATGGCACAGCAGACCTCTCCGGTCTCGCCAGCTGCTCCCCTCAGCTTTGTATTTCAGTACATCTGCCTGTTCTGCTCCCCACTCTGTCTCTGGTGAATCCTCTCACCCCCCAACCCCTGCACCTCTGGCCTATACCCCAGTTCTGGTATGCATAAATAAATAAATCTTTATTTTAAAAAAAGAAATACTGCTTCTAAAAAGGGGGCAGTTGGTCTAATTGAGTAGAGAATCATGACCAAATACATTAAGGATCTCAAAACAACCATACTTTTTTTACTCTTAAGGTGCTTCTGGTAGGCAACTACTCAGCTGAATTGCCATCCTGCTCTGCCAATAGCATTTATGACATTTTGTTATGATTTATTTGTCTACATGTGTAGGCTGTGAGTGCATGATGTCTTATTCATATTTATATCCCCAACACCTAGCTTAGGGTTTGGCACAGGGAAGGAGCTCAGTAGATACCTTGAGGATGAAATAACAAATGAGAATCCTGAGGAGGTATGCAGTGCCTGGCTCTCACAATAGAACTCTGAATCAATTATTCAACATTTTGCCTATACCGATATTACAAAGCTTTCTTCACTCTGCTTAGCATCAGAGTCAGTTATGTATAAACTCTCAATTTTCTCTCCTCTTTGTGGGTTCAGGCAGTACTGTGCTCACCTTTTTATCCTAAAAGAGCCCTGCACAGAGGAAGCAGTCAATAAATATTATTTAAGTCAAATTATTCCCCAGGAATATTGCTATACATAATGATTGTATTTTTTTGTACCAACAGTACTGAACTTAAGGTATATTATTGACTAAAAGGGTATTGTGGGTAGGTCTGGAGACTTACATATCATTTAAAGTACTATTTCCATAAATGTATTACAAAAAACAAACTTTTAAAATTAAATTTTATGCTATTAGTCAATTGTAGGCTGAATTTTCGATAAGTGACTAAGTCTTTCAGATCTAATATTCATGAGGAAAAATAAAAAAGTCAATCATAAGAATGTATTTAAATATTTGATTGTATGGCACCCTGCAGGAAATATCTGGTCATTTTCCAAATTTAATCCAGATGGTATTATTCACATAAACACAAGCAGTAGCTATTTAGCAAGAACTTTACTTCAAATATTATATAAACTTTTCTTGATGACAATTTCAATAATTTATGACTTGATTTATGCTCTCATGATTTTATTGTCACTTAATAAAAGAAATATAATCTAGACAATATATTAGACAGTAAACCTGCTAAGTGCCTATGTGTCAATTCCCATTAATATGTTGCGGGTATATTGCACAGACAAAAAAGTGGGGACATGGGTAGAAAAAAAAATCACATAGTAAAACCGACAATTTTCTTTTAACATATGATCATGTTATTCCCAAAATAATAAATTAAAAAATATAATACTATATTCAAAATAATTTACAATGTTTTTTTAAAACTGAAAATGAATATAAGATGAACTATCATTGGAAATTGACCAGGCAGATCATCAGTCTCAGCCAGCCTCATTCTCTGTGGTCACTAAGGGCAGTACTTCCCAATCCATTAGCCTTCTGATAAAAGGCCACCCACTTTTTAAAACTTAGCTTCTAAACTGCATTCTTATTTCAAATTCAAGTTGAAAAATTTGAAGTTTTCTCCTACTTAACAGTCCCTACTTTTGGCCTTCTCGAACCATCCCTGTAATCACATCTCTGTATATCTTTTAATTGGAGGTATAGCACCAAATAGGTCTAGGAGTTGTAAACATCTTTTCTGATTCTGCTTTGGATGATTTTTCTACTTACTTCTCAATATCATGATGCTTAAGTAGAGCCAAAATGATGGTTCAAGCAGGACTGCTATTTACTTCATATATGACTTTTAACAAGAAAAGCCTCTGTACTTCAAATTTCCTATCTACATAGTAAAGAATATTGGTGATAGTCATTTCTTAAGGTGATTGTGAGAATAAAATGTTTCCTATTTGTAAAACACTAAAACAATGCCTGGCTCTAGTGTTTGCAGTAGAGTCAATAATAATAATAAATTTCGTTTACATAAATAAAATCATATAAATACTACTTATAATAGTATAGTACAATTTAATTTAGTTTCAATAATTCCCCAGTGTACAGATTGTGACAACTTTCTTAATTTTCTTCATAAGTTAATTTATTAAATATCAAATTGTTGATGTACTTCTACATGCAAGTGATTCTTCAATTATTTATTCAAATTTTACTCACTATACTTTTGCGAAAAAATCCTTGAGCAGCCCAGACTATGTCTTCTACCTTTTTTGCATTTGTCATATTCTAATCAAGCACTTTTTTCCTTATACATATATAATGAGTAACAAATTAACTAATGAGTTAGTATGTGGATACATGATATTAAATCAGACAGAATAGCTAAATACAACTCAACTCCATGATCAAACGCTCTTCCCTTAATGATATACAGTGGGGTTTAACTTACACAGGCCAAAGTGTCCTGGTCTCACACACTGACCTTCTGCCTAACAACCTAGGCTTGCAGTAAAGAGTTAGTGGGAATATATATTTAAAAAGAACAAAGAGGAAATAAACAATGAACAAAAATGGGCTACAGATCTAAAGAATGAAGATACTTGTAGTATATGACTGAAAAATTTAAGGCTGTGTTGCTCTATAAAGTTTATTTGATGACTTTAGGAGTAACAAGACCATAAACTTTTACCTTAAAAAACACTGAACTTAAAAAAATATCACATATAATGTATGTGTACTCTCCACTCCTCTGAAGCTCTTATGAAAATAACAGGCATAATTTTATGCAAACTGACAAATATAAGCAAATCTCAACTAATATTCTGAGGTAAACAGGATGTGTTAACCTTATATATTTACCTTAAAATGTGCATGAGCTGTCCTATGAACTTGTATGCTCTTTAGGAATTAGTCTCCAAGGAATAGCAAATTTCAAGGGATTATTTCCTTATAATTTATCAAGAAAAAACAAGGCATTAGCTCTAAATGAAATATATCTTGTAGGATTCCTAGATTTTACCAGTAATTTGTTTACTTTCATATATTGTATATATGTATGCTAGTTTCTCTAGGCTATCATTTGAAAATGCCAGCTATAAATTCAAGAAAAAATATTTTTGCAATATTTAATGAAGATTTTTCACTGATATGAAGGCAGGTATGCACAAAACCTAGGCAAATATAATTTTAAGTTGCCAAAAAATGTGACTAAAAGCATATTTTGCCATTTTACTTTTCTAGCCTGACTTTTGTTACCATGCTGGAAATTAGAAGAGCAGGTTCATGTTCACGATGGGGTGTCAGTCAACAAGGAAACTTTAAAAGCCAAACAGAGAGGATTGGATAAGGTAATCATTTTACTAATCCCGTCTGAATTCTCATTTAACACAAATGATTGGAAAGTTGAACTGTGGGATATACAGAAAGGTGAAAATGGAAATTGTTTCGCCTGATGCATAGATTGGTTGTATTTAGAAAAACAGGAGGAAAGAGAGAGACTAGAATTCTCAGAGTGGAGGGCAAGGGAGTTCTTTTCTGGCGTCTCCATGTTTGTTTGTGTGTGAGGGAGACTTGGGAACACTGACATGGAAAGGGAAAGGTGAAGGTTAAAAGGAGGGAGAAAGCAGAGAACTGCCAAATGATTCACTCCTTTCTCCAAGAGTCTGACTTGTGCCAGAAAAGGAAAAACAGTACATTAGATGGATTTCTATTCTTGATAAACAATTGGTTTGAACATGACAGCAAGAGGGGAGGGGTTATTATATTTACTTTGTGGAAGCATATTAACTTTTTGAGATTTGGGGGGGTAAAATGAGGGAGGGAAGTTACATATTGGACCCCTCAATATTGTCAGGATGTTTATGCAGTCACACATTATTCATGCCCTCTATTAAAAAAAATACCACCCTAGCAACCACTAACTGTATATACATATGCATAATGTCCCAAGTTAGTGAACTGTTAAAGTTTTGGTTAAAAATCAAGAATTGTAGTCAAGATGCCTATTATCCTATGCATGTATCACAAGTAAGCTTTGAGCAGTTTTATATTTCTTGACACACAAACACCTCTGCAGAATGAAAGAGAGCAAAACTTTATAGATATATTTGGATATATGTATATAAATATATTATTTTTAATTCTTTGGCCGGTTTTTCAAAATATTGAGTAATCCTCTAATTACTCAGTACTGAAAAAACTTAAAAATTTTGACTGGAATTTATGTTTCTCTTATCCTATGGAATGTAAAATCTTAATTGTATTTATTGGAAAAATAAACCAGAAGACCTCTCTGTTCCACACAATATTACACACTTAAAACCAGCATTAATAAAATGCTTTGCTTTTGAACTGGGTTTAAAAAATTAAATTTCCAACAAAATCCAGAAACCATTCAAAAGAAAACAGAAATGTGAAAAGCTTGACATTAACACATAGCTTGATTATTAGGATGTTGGATCTGCATATTAGCCCAGTGTAGATCTGTTGCATTCTAAATTTTTTTCAGTGTAGTCTTCTATTTTTATAACACTTGTGCTGTGATAAGTGAAGTATAAAATGGCATTTTGCACACATATTGCACACTGAGGAATTTTATGAATGAAAATACCGAAAAAAAAAAAAAGCTCATAAATGGCTGGCAGCATATTATTTTGAAAATGGTCATTAAGCGTTGGAAGCAAATGATGAAGCAATGGTTTGATCTTTGGTGCCATTCAAGGAAACTGTATTCCCAAGTCCCCTAGCAGAGTGTGTTGGAAACAGCCATGAAGCGCTTTCCTTAGAGACTCATTCTCCCTCTCAGGAACCTTGCTCTACAGAACAGAGACCGCGCACCCTTTGAAGAATAAAATGCAAGCATGTCCCTATGTTCTGAGGGCTGTTCATGGATCAGACATCACACTCCCTAAATTCAGTCCCACAAGTGTGTGCATGTGAGTGTAGCATTTACCAACAAATGAACAGAAAGCAATAAGAGCACTTCTAGAAATAACATTTCCCATCCCTTCTCAGGCAGGCTGCTAGGAAGCTTTTCAGGGGCTAACACTTGAGTGCCTTCCCCACAGGGAAGGAGCCTTACATTAATAACCCTCTCAAGGCTAAGTCAGCTTTGTGTGTAAGTCCACTCAGCGCCATATGGCAGTTTCCAATTCCTTCAGCAACTCAAGTCTGGCTCTGCCTGCGATGATTCATTCGTAAAGGAAGACCCCTTAGGGGGAGCAGCAATGCCCCTGCCACTTACCTAGCTCCCACAGACCCGCTCAGCAGGCGGCATGGGCTCGGGCACCACAAAGGGCTGTGGGATTCCCCGCTCCCTCCGGGGCTCCTCTCCCTGCGACGATCCCCTTCGCCAATGATCTGTCGCTGGAAATTCCCCTCCCCTCCACGGAGAGGAGGGTCTCCCCGGCTGGCTGGAGCTCCTGGCGTTTTTTCCCTCTCTCTTTACATCCCTGACTCTGGCTCACGGTCTCCAGTAGGAAGACTCAAAGGCGAGGCGGCGGGAGGAAGCTAAGGCATCCTTAAAAAGAACAATAATCTTCATCGATCTTCACCCCCTTCCCCACGCGGGTCCCCATCCCCCTGCCGCCGCGGCCGCCCAGACAAGAGAGGGCTGGGATAGAAAAGGAAAAATCGAGCGGGGCTGAGCTCGCCGTGCGGCAGGAGCCGGGAAAGCAAGTCGCGCGGCCGGAGAGTTGCCGCCGGGCTCTGGCTGCCGCGGCCGGCGGGGGCGGAGGGTGGTGGGTGCTTGGTGGGTGTGTGTCTGTGGTTGAGCCGGGAAGAGGCTGGGCGCTGGAGGCGAGGCGGGGCGCTCGGGGGCGCCGGCCGGGCGCGCACACCCGCCGGTGGCCACCCCACCTCGCGCTCCGCCTCCTCCCGCGCTCCGCGCACCCGCGGGCTGGAGCGGCCGCGGTCTCCTCCTGCGCCTTCTCCCCGGCGCTCGCGGCTCTGGAGGTGGGCGGCGGGTCGGGGGGCCGGGGCTGTGCGCCGAGCCGGGGACCGCCGGGGGCATCCGGCTCGGCCTGGAGGCGCGGGCTAGGGACGGCGCCCCCGAGCCCAGGGCGCGGCCAGGGCGCCGGCGGGCGGGCACCGCCCACACCTCGGCGAGCACCTCCCTCTTCGCCCGCGGGCCCGCGGCGCTCCTGGGCCCGGGCCCCCCCTCCACACCCACCTGCTCCGTCCTGCAGTTCCCGCCCGGCTGAGCTGAGCGGGAGGGTCCACCGCCCAGTGGGCGCCGCGCACGGCGGCCGGGAAAGCCCCGGGCGCCCCCCGGGACGCGCGCCGATGGCTTCGCGGGATTCCCTGGGCCCTTCTGCTTCCCGCTGAGGGGCTCGCCGCCCGCCCTCCACCACCGGACCCCGACCCCGGGGCCGCTGCGGGACCCTGGGGAACTAGGGCGAGGAGAAGTCGTTTCTGAGAGGTGGAGCCCGGAGTATTTTCCCGGAGGAATAATGCGGGGCTGACAACAAGCGCAGATAGGATCTGACTTTCTTGCGTGCACCTCCAGCTCCGCTCGCGGGCCTTCGCCGGCCCCAGAAACCGCGCTTTCCCGGGTTTGAGAGAAAAGCTGGGTCTGTGGCAGCCTCAACTCTGGTTTCCCAAGGGGGCGCTATTCGTACTCTGGCTTTGCTGCGCTCCTGCCTTTTGGAGAACTGTGCCAAGTTCCTCCTGGGCCAGACCGCAGGATGGACACAGGACCCTGCCCCACATTCACGGCAAGGTAAAGACAGGATGGATTGGAAGCACAGGACTGGGCTCTCCAGCTTCCTCGCCCGTGTGCTCTTTATCAGGCACAAGGTAGAACCTGCTGGCACAGTTACAGGAGCTTGCAGGAAACAAAGTAGCTTGAAACAACCTTTTAAAAAAATGTTCACCATGACAGTGTATGGCGGGACATTCCCGAATTTTCTTAGACCAAGAAAGGTGATATTGAAGAGGGTCCAAATACGTTCATTTGTAAATAGTTCTCACTTAATCCTTCCTCTTTTACCCTTATCGTGTACTGGGATACTCTATTACTAGGGTTTCCTACCCCATGAGTCTTACCAGGTGTTGGGTGGTTTTTTGAGGTGTAAAACACTGGGCTGGATGCTCAATAGGGAAATTAGACCTTTAGATGCCATTACCCTCTACCCAGGGCCTGCTCCTGGTCCTCTGCTCTTCTAGGAGGGAAAGTGACCTGTTTCAACCGTCACCTGCAGGATGTCCACTCCATGCCTGTCCACACTGGATACAGATTACTCTTCCCCAATCACAACGCTGACCTATCATTTCCCCGTTCACAAATGTTCCCTAGCTTTCCTCCCAAACAGTGGGCAAGTCTGTGAACCTCTATGCCTCTGTACCCTGGAATCTCTCCTCCCTCTTCTCCAGGTCATGCACAATCATTCCAGCACTTCAGGACCATTTGTCAAACTCTGCCTCCTCGCTGCCTCCTCACGTATTAGCTCACACTTTATAAACTATATGTACTTTCTCGTTCACATCTTACCAATTTATTTTTAAAATTGAGTGAACTTTGGTTTATAGCTATATATTTTGAAGTGTAAAGCCATATAAATCAACATCTACATTGTGTTCAACACCAGAATTCTAATTTCCAACTATCTCCATATGGTTGATCCCTATTACTTGATTTACTTCCCTTCTTTCCCTTCTGGTAGCTACTATTTTGTTCTTCCAATTTAAAAGTCTGTTTTTGTTTTGTTTATCCATTTGTTTATCTACCACATATGAGTGAAGTTATATGATATTTGCTCTGTTAGACTTTGCTAAGCATAATACCCTCTAGTTCCATCCCTGTTGCTGCAATAACAGGATTTTTTTTTTTTTAGGTGAGTAGTATTCCATTGTGTGCACATATACTACAGCTTCTTTATCCATCATTCACTGATAAGCAGGTAGCTTTCAATTCTTAGCTATTGTGAATAATGTTGCAGTTTATCTGAAGGATAGAAAGTAACACTAAATCAAAGAGATATACGTACCCCACCTTTTACTATTTTAAATAAACTTCTCCAGAGTAGATTCCATTTCTCTTTATTATTTACATGCCTTATATCTGACCCAAAGCAATATAGTTAATATTTATCCAAAAAACATTTGTAAATTTTCTCAGGCCCCAAATATTTGTTAAATGAATGAAACATAAAATATTTTATGTCTAGAAAGGATGCTTTAGATTCATTTCAGGTGTGCCTAAACTTAAGTGGTATGATATTTCATAAATTTTAGGGGTGGTGAAAATCACCTTACTTTACTAGCCCTACTTCAACATTACTAATCACCTCAGCAAGAGTTCAATTATTTGATAAGTATTTGTTTAAAGAAATTAGAAATCTGAATCCATTTTTCTAAGTAGTCATTAGTCAAGAGAACAAATTATCTGTTGGGTAAAAAACATTGATATCTCCATTTCTGGGAAATAGAGAGATAGGAGTAGGTTATTCATTGCGGCAGAGGTATGTCTGTAAGCATGCAGTGATACAGAGAAACAGTTTTTGGAAATAAAATCTAATTTTGTCTACTAAATTACTCATAGCCCAAATGGGTTATGGAGAATAATCCATAGTATACAAATTGTTTGAGTTGCTGAGTTCTCCATATGCACAGCTTGAATTCTGGATGGTTGCAAAGTTAATTATCACCATGTGGTTCCACTGCCTTAGTATATATAATTTTGAGTTTTTTCATTTGTTATCCAAAGGAAAGATTAAATGATCTAGCTGAAAAATCACATTTCCATTTCCCCTTAAGTAATCTTTTTTTAAACTATTGTTGATACTTATGAAACTATTCCTTTGTATTCTATTTCAATTTTTTAAAATTTACCTTGCAAGTCTCAATAAAATTATATTAATGTGAGTGGATATTAATCTCCTTTAAACATTAGTACCATAACCATAAAGATGCTACTTTAAATTTTTAATCAGAACCCAAATATATGCATAGATCACAACTATATTCTTTCTTAACAGGGGCACATATTACTATAGTTTTTTTTATTGCCACGCATAACATATCGTCATAGAAGAAGGTGGTTGGAATTTATCACATTCTTATATCTTGTTTTGCCCTTCTTTGTGCCTTGTTTTGCCCTTCTAAGTGAAAATATAGGAAAGCTGGGGAAATTTAGAACAACTCAGAATCTTAGCAGTTACTGAAATTCTACACTCCCACATTGCAGTGAAAGCTTGAAAAATAAATGAGCTGTCTGTGTGTTCTTCTTCATTGAGGAGATAAGTACTATCTCATTGATTCTTTTGAATTTAGTTGAGACAGATTTGGCTGTCCTTTGAAGATTTAAAGTAAGAGATAAGCTCCAGACTGACCTATTTGTATTTTTTTTTTTTTTACAATTTCTATACTGAACATGGACTCTTTGAAAAATTTCAGATGCTTAAACACATTTTTCTGTTTATAGTAGCACTAATATAAGTACAATTTCCCCTGCTAGAAAGTACAGTGTTCCTATGAAAGCTTTCCTAAGCTAAAATTACCTAAAATAAAAAAGTAATTACCATTAATTTACATGGAAAATTTTTGAGAATTCTTAGTTCCAAAAAATAACCTATCAAATCATGCCACATACCACATCAGACCAAAAATCACACTAACATACAGCAAAAGCAGGAAAATAGGACACATATAAAACCCGAATAAAATAGTTTCTAGGATAGAGGTTGACAGTGCCACTCTCATTGCTGCTTGGGGATATACGCTGCCTCTAGAATGACTGCTGCAAAACAAATGCTGAATGTTATTTTGTTTTTCACTTTTCTTGCAAAAGCAAAAACTCTTTTTGGGTTTCTTTTGGTTAGCAAAAATAGATACCATTGTAGGTATTTGTAAAAGTGAAGTGACTTAACACAAAATTTTGAAAAGCAGGGGATACCTGTACTGTGTGAATGCATATCTAGAGCTACTTTTAGATATCATTAGTGTCTAAAAACCTAGTTTGTTCCTTGGAATCTATTGGGTTTAGAATGAAGAGTTTCAGGGTCAGTGAACTAGAAATTTCAAAAATATGCTACTTTGGATCTGAAGTTTTTGTTATTCCTAAAAATGTTTTAACAAGGGTTGGATTCAGTCAGGCCTGAGTCCCATCTCTGTTATGTATTTTTGCTGTGTAAATACAGGTAAATTTCACCAACATGTTCCCACATGTCAGGCACTAATCTCCATTCTTTTCAGGAATTGGTTAATTTAATCCTTATAATTGTTTTGAGAGATTAAGTTGTTATTAGTCTAGTCAATAAAGGAAGTAACTGAACTAGCAAGAATTTAAGTTATTTTCCCAAGATCACACTGTAAGCATTAGAATTTAAACTTAAAGCAGGCAGTATGATCTTAAAATTGTATGCTACATTCCCTCTACCTCACCCCATATCGATCACATCTTTCTGCCTATTTCATTAGGTTGTCTCAAGATCATCACGGAAAATATTGAATAAAATATGTTTTTAATTTCCTAAATGGAAAACAGGTTAAGATCAACGTGGGAGTTGCCATATACAATCTACCTAAAGATAAGACAAGACAAGAATTTGTTTCTGGTCCTCAAGGATGGAGGTAGGATATGCATCTTTTGTTTTTCCTGCTATATGGCACAAAGGAAACATGGACACCAGGGCTAATAAGAAGCAGCTTTATTGTACCAGTGCTGACTCAGTGGATTTGCATCCAAAGGTTGTAGGAAGGTTTGTAGGAAGTCAGGGGCTTATATCCACTTTTAGTTTCTACAAGGTTCCATGTGGGTTTACATAGGCAGCTGTACATGGTCAGATATCATGTGGCTACATACCAAGAAGTGAGTCATTGTTATGGTTGCATACCAAGGAGTGAGTAAAGGGTCAGTAGTCATGGAACCCCCCAGGTCCATTCTGCTTCATGGTTAACATCTGAAAAGATTCCTACCAGAAACTAAGTTGCATACCAGAATCTGAGCAAAAGGTCATTACTAAGAACCCAGACTGCTTATCTCAGGTCAACATGCTTCATTCCAACTGGTACATTGATGCTGATCAACGCATTCTACTCTCTAGTTATCTGCATGGAATCTGTCTGAGATTTGATGTAGCAAAACTGGGCACAATTGGGATGAGGCATGTTGTCATGGACTAGGATGAAAATTTTCAGGTTTATATAGGGAGGGTACCTGCATGGTTCATGATGCACTCAGGAGGATTAAACAACTCCAGATTGTGAACATACCACCAGCACAGTATAAAAAAACTTCCAGGGCTCTTTGAATAAGAAAATTCTAGGCTTCTTAGGATGATCTGGCTTTGGACAGGTAGGAAATAGAATTATTTCCAATAGTGGGAGAAGGGTCCCAGTCACAAGTGAAAGAACCTGCCCAGCAAATGCAAGGGCATTATTCCCAGTGCCAGATGTCACATCATTATAAGCAAAAAGTGGATATAATGATATAACATGTCCCTCCTGTTCAGGGAAGGACATATCTGTCAGAAGCCAAGATCACAGCCATGAACAAGAAAAATTAAATTAGTAACCATGATCTTTTCTGAGAAATTTCCAAGTAGACCCAGGACTCAACGAAGCAATTAGAATTAAATTGTGGCAGATACTCTAAAGACACTTTAAGTGTCTTTGTTCCCTTCTGAGAATGTCAGCCTGAGCTGACAGTACATTCAATAGAGACATACTTCCAAAAGGGCTATCAGTTCCCAGAATGACAAACAGTAATGCTGCCATATTTCTTGGCCTTCCTTGTAGTTGGCACTCTTGCACCTTCAAAACCTTCTATGCAGTAGCAAGTAAATATTGATCATTACTAGAACTCATAGCCTGACAATTATTCTTTCAAACTACTTGTTAATGTTATGCTTTAATGTTTTGTCCTAAGCAAATTATACTTTGGTAAAACATATAAAATCAGAGTTTTTGAAAAGAGTCCTAAAATAATATCAAGAACTGAAAATAATAATTGTTGAAGAATATGTAGTATTAAAGAAGAATCGATATAACAGATGCAAATTGATAAACACATATGAAAAGATATACAAATCTGAAATAAACATGTTTTATATAAAATATACTACAGAAATGAAAGTTCATTATTTTTTTCAACAATACCAGCCTTCCGGTTGCTTAATTACAAGTTGTTTACTCAATTGAGCATATTAGCTAATTGGACACGTATTCACTATTATACTTCAAATAAGATCTCTGATGTGCATTTTCGGTGCCTGATGGTATATATGTATATAATGCACATTTTAGGTTCTTGGTTCTACTTATTAATCTTATTGTTTTCAGTTAAAAAGAGCAAAGATTTGTTTCAACAAACACAGTTACTCATTTTAAAACACAAGAGAAAGTGATTTTGACTGGAATCAAAGTTTTGAAATAGCTATTTCTTACCCCAGATTTTAGAATCTGTCACTTTTCACATTTGATTTCACCAGTCACATCGCTCAGGGAGATAATCAAATACGGAAAAGGAGAATCAAACATGGAAATTCAGCCTGTTAAATGAGTCTAACTAATTAAATGAGTCTAACTAATTGGACTTTCTTCTCCTACTGTCAAAGAAGTCCCCAAACTGCTCAGGCAGTGTTTCTGCACATGGTACTACACTGACAGAGACATGAACATCATTATAGAAGCCAGTGTTCGTGAGCTTTAAGTTAACCATGACTCATCTTATCATATTCCTTCCCACCACATAGAGAAGTGAGTGCAAAAAGAAAAGTAATTTCTCCTGATAACAGCAACAAAAATCTCCCTACAATCCTGTCGGTAATGCTAACTGGAGTAGGGGGATGAACTCTTGTTTACATTAGAGGATTTCTCTTATCCCTTCTACTTGTGTTTACCTCCACAGCTAGCCCCTGATATTAGCTGTATCACTGGTACCAGGTGGAATTAGCTAGTTAGAATACACACAAAGAGAAGTATGTCATTCTGTTACAGGGTTTTGAAATTGTAAAATGCAATAGTTGTGACAACTGCATTTGATAGCAGCTGGCATAAAAGAAATCTGGAGTATGCCTCATCATGTTCCCCATCATGTGTTAATTTAACACATTTCTCATCCTCATATTATTATATGTAATCTTTAAAGTTCAATATTTTTCATAAAGTTCATCTGAAAATTTGAAGGGCATCATATAGAATGTCTTAACATTATTTGTATGGAGAAGATTGTGTTTCTACATAATATATAAAATGAAATTTACCTATTAAAAACTACATGCTCAAGAGAGTTTCCGGGCACAAGACTTTCAATACAGTGTCAGGTTATTGGCTTCTGTGATTTTGTATTTTGCTTATGGCAATTACCACTAGCTATAAAGCTGGAAACTAATGCAAAAAAAAAATGTTAGCAAAAAAGCAGAGTGGATAAATTGAATTAGTTAAGTAACAAATGCAAAGGAAGGAAGAAACACTCCTGTTTCTTTACAAACACTCTAGTTTATTTCCTGAAGCATGAAATTTTTTTTTTTTTTTTTTAAATAAATTTTATTGTTATATTCCCCATACAATTGCAGCCCCCCCATTCTGACCCCAATCCCTCCCCTCCCGCCCCCCTAAAAGTGTCTCTGGTTCATAGTTTTTTGTTGATTTTGATTTTCACTATCTTATAGTTATTCATTTTCCTGGTCCCTTATTTAAGTTTTCTAGATTCCTGCTATGAGTGAGACCATCCGGTATTTTTCTTTTTCTTTTTGGCTTATTTCGCTGAGCATGATCCCTTCCAGCGCCATCCATGTTGCTGCAAATTGCATGTGTTTATCTTTTTTGAATGCTGAGTAATATTCCATGGTATATATGTACCACATCTTCTTGATCCAGTCATCTATTTTTGGGCATTTGGGTTGTTTCCAAAGCTTAGCTATTGTAAACAGTGCTGCTATAAACATAGGGGTGCAGGTGTTCTTTGGAATTGATGTTTCTGTGTCCTTTGGGTAAATACCTAGGAGTGGAATTGCTGGATCATATGGAAGCTCTATGTTTAGTAGGTCCAGAAATCTCCACACAGCTTTCCACAGTGGTTGGACCAGTTTGCACTCCCACCAACAGTGCAGAAGAGTTCCTTTTTCTCCACACCCTCGCCAACATTTGTTGTTGCTAGTTTTTTTAATATGTGCCATTCTCACTGGTGTAAGATGGTATCTCATGGTAGTTTTGATTTGCATTTCCCTGATGACAAGTGATGTTGAACATTTTTTCATATGCCTGTTGGCCATTTGCATTTCCTCTTCAGAGAAGTTTCTTTTAAGCTCTTCTGCCCATTTTTTGACTGGATTATTTTCTTTGTTGTTGTTGAGTCTCATCAGCTCTTTGCAGATTTTTGTGATCAGTCCTTTATCATTAGTGTTGGGTGCAAAAATGTTCTCCCAGTTGGTGGGGTTTCTCTTTGTTTTTGTTATTGTCTCTTTTGCTGTGCAAAAGCTCTTTAATTTGATGTAGTCCCAGCTGTTTATCTTTGCCTTCACTATCACTGCTTTGGGTGATGTGTCTGTAAAGATGTCTTTGATGTGCAAATCATGTAGTGTTTCGCCTATATTTCCTTCTATATATTTTATGGTTTCAGGTCTTATGTCTAGTTCTTTAATCCATTTTGAGTTGATTTTTGTGTATGGTGTGAGGTGGTGGTCAAGCTTCATTCTTTTGCATGTAGCGACCCAGTTTTCCCAGCACCATTTATTGAACAAACTTTCTTTGCTCCAATGCATATTCTTTGCTCCTTTGTCAAAGATTAGTTGACCATAAATCTGTGGGTTTATTTCTGGATTTTCTATTCGATTCCATTGGTCTGTATGTCTGTTCTTGTTCCAATACCACTGAAGCATGAAATTTAAGTGCCCATTGAAAATATTATTGGTAGTTTTACAGAGTTACAAAATACTCCTGGCCTCTCCATTTGAAAAATGTGACTGTTGACATTTAAATGATTCTGTTAAAATTTAACCTGGAAAATTACAGTCTATTCTGTGAACTTTGTTACCAAAAGAATGTAGTCAAATTAGAAAAGAATTTGGAAAAGAGTAACTCAAAAGATTAAAGAGGAAAATAGGAAGAGGACCATTATAATTGTACTACTAGAGTGACTGATGAAGATACAGTGAGAAATCCTGTATCTAAAGAATGACGATATAAGTATGAAGGGAGGTCATATTGAGATTATAGTCAGTGACTTTAAGTACAATAAAAGAGGAAGATCAAAGGCAACCAAACATCCCATTTTTAAAAACATTCATTTTACAAACTATGAAAAATAATTGTATTATTCTTCTCAAAGTATCAAGTACAGTTAGCCCCTCCTTAAAGCAAAACAGAACCAAAAAAATACCTAAAGAAAATAACTTGCTCATGGTAAAGAACTAATTTTCTCATACTTGCAAGGAAAAAAAAATGTGATTTAGAACCCCTTTTCATGATAATACTTGCTAATGCAATAAGCACCTAAGAAGTGTAATAATTATCTTTGATCATTTAAATAAAGCAAATTATATTATAACTGTATATTGAAAATATATGATTATAACAAGTAATAAACACTAAAATTATTAAATACATGGATTACCTATTGCTATATCCTATAATTACTCATCAATTGGAGAATTAGCTTGCTAATAAACCTTATGTTTAAGTGAAAATTTACTTGACTATTTCAGAGTGAATGATTTCTGTATAAAGTACTGCAATATTTTCCTTAAGAAATTTGTGAATTTAACAATGTTTTCAGTGTTTTATTTCCACTTCTTGATTTTGTTTCCTATTTCCTTCATACTACTATATTTTATGAATAATTTTATTTTTCTTACAGCTAGAGTGATAGTTTGATTAGCTAAAAGTATGTAATATTTTACATACTTTTGAAGTTGCTTAATTTAATTGTTATCCCTTTGTGTTGTGTTACCCCTTTGAAAGTTGCATGGAAATGAAAAACTTAGGAAAGCCAGAATCAGGGCTGACCATGTTCTTCCTCTACATGTTCTTTTCCCCCTGGTGGCCTTCACTGATCTCAGGACTTTCGTCCATATGCAGGTGATTCCAAAAGCCATGCTTTTTAACCCTTAAATTAGTGTTACATTTCCATATGTCTATTGGATCCTTCCACTTGAAAATTCTATCATCACCTCAAATGAATTAATCTGAAATAATGCCCCCTCTTGATCATAATGCCTATGAATGATAACTACTGTCTCACACAGACACACACACACACAAAATGCCCCTTGTCTTGTCTCTTTCCTGCAGTTTTATTCACTATGAGTCCTCTTTCCACTCTTACCTGCCCCAAAGCGCTGCTATCATCCAATCACACCTGGGTTTTACATTGATTTCCTCCCACCTTTGAAATAAATGCCCAACTTTTTAAGCTGATGTACAAACCTTTCCATGATTTAATTATACACCATGTTTCTAACTTCATTACCCACACAAATTCCTGTAGTCATTATCCCTCCAAAAAACTTGACCTTTCCTAGTTCCATTCTTTCTTTTTTTTTTTTTGAAAGATTTATTTATTTATGCATACAAGAACTGAGGTACAGGCCAGAGGCGGTGGGATGGGGGGCATTGAGAGGATTCACCAGAGACAGAGTGGGGAACAGAACAGGCAGATGTACTGAAATACAAAGCTGAGGGGAGCAGCTGGCGAGACAGGAGAGGTCTGCTGCACCAGGTGGGTTAGCTCACCATGTGGGTCAGCTCCCGGGCCCAGGATCGAACTCAGGCCGTAGCAGTATAGCACTGAGACTTAACCCCTGTGCCACCAGGGAGACTACCTATTTCTGTACTTTCAACTGCTCCATATTCGTATCTTGAAATACCCTCTCCTTCCTTCTCCAACAATCAGAATTCTGGAGTCCTGTTCATTGCCTGAAGCATTCCCTCACAACTTTAAGTAGAAGAATTCTTGTGTTTTCCTAAAATATAGCAAATTATCTGCTATTAATTTATCATAGGAAGTGGTAGTATTTAGAATAAACATCCTATTATGTATTACAGTAGACTCTTGAGAGTCATATGAACTATAAATCGCTTTTTAATTTACCCCACTTGTAATTTGTGGGAAATAACCATAGGGAAAGAAGAGAAGAGTAGGTGCTAGATAGTTGCAAAAGTATGGACTTTGATTTAGAGAACTGGGCTAATGTCCTGGCCTTGACAATGAAAAGCTGGTTGACTCTAGGCAAATCCCTCTACCTCTCTGAGCTTGTTCATTCATCTGTAAAATATAACTAATATTCACTTCTCTTGGATTTTTTTGAGGATGGAATGAGACTAAATATATGAAATATAATTAATAAGGTATAAATTACCACATGAAAGTAAAACATTAAAAATGACAAGTGCCTATGTCATAATTATAGTAGTATTGGAGTTAGATTTAATGAGATATACCAGGTGGTTTATAACTTCCCATACAAAAAATTAAGATGCAGGTCTATGTTTCTGATGAAATGGGAGTTTAATAATAAAGTAATAGTGGGGTGGACTCCAGTTTTAGAGCAGGGCTGAAGCTACTAAGAAAATAATAGCAAGCAAAAACAGTGATTCTTGCAAGATGGGCCCATTCAATTGTTAGCCGTCCTTTTCTTCTTATGGCTTTCGTGCTGTCAGATTTCAAAAGCAGGCCGAAATTCCATAAAACAAAATAATGTAATTTGACTGTTTACTAAATGTATAAGACAATATTGACTACTGGAAAAAAGTAATAGCATTACATCAAGTTAAACTAAATCCAGTAGGCAGAAAATTCAATAGAATGTTGCAAAACAAAGGCATGCATTTTGCTTTGAGCCCTCAGGACCAACAAGGAAATGGCAGCAACAAAACCCCCATATGGAAATGTTGCCTTATATTTCTATATTCAGATATGGGAACAGTTGATAGCAGCACTCTAGCTGGCTGTGTGCTGAGATGTTGGATGCAAAGGTAATTATGCCCTGAATCTTGTATGGCTTTCAAAAACAAAAATAATTTGATTCAAATTCAGAAACCAGCCATCTAAAATTATCTACAAATTGTAAACAAAATTAAGAAGCAAGTAATAATCAATAATATTGTTTATCATCTTAATATCATTTAGGGGATATTCATCATTGACTTTCTGATTGCAGAAGATTATGTTTCTTTAGTAATAATCAGTAACACAATAACAGTATCATAAAAAAACTAATGAATATTTTATATTGTATTGTCTATTATGTATTTAGAGGACAACTCAACTAAATTATCACTAACTTTCTTTTTTGTGAAAAATAACTCAGAGCATAATGACATGGACAGAGTTTACTTAAAAGTCTTACCTTTATTATGTATTTTAATTATTTCTGGTTTGTATTTAAATTTCTGGGTTGGCAGTCTTCCCATTAAAAATGAGGACTGGAAACTCAAAAAAATATCACTTTCAATTCATATTCTAGTATCAAAAGATATTGACCAGTCTCCCTTAATTAAATTTTCCCCAACAGGGTTTTTTGTTTTTATGTTTAATGATTAGTTTCATGCTACTTTTACACTAGAATCTAGTGCTTGGTTAGGCAGTAAGACCACAATTTCTAAGTTACAAAAGCCAACAAAGAAACAAATATCCACATAAGATTCATATCCCTTATTAATAAGAACGGACATGTACGATCCTGTCAGTGCAACAGGATGTACATAGTCCATTAGTTGCAGAACTCAAGTTTTAAAGAATGAATTATTTTTTAAAGATTTATTTATATATGCATACAAGAGCTGGGTTACAGGCCAGAGCCTGTAGGTATTACATAGATATGTGTTTCTTTAAGAATACAAGCCACATACAACTTTAAAACCAGGGGGGAAAGTATACATGCTAAATTACTAATGGTTTTTAAGATAAATGAAACAAGAAGCCTCATATGATTCTTTACTGACAGACTTCATTTCTGGATAAAAGCTATTTTCAAACTAAAATCCTATCCTTGGCTTAATATCTATAAAATCTAAGGGATACTTAAAGAGATTTTTAGATTTTTCAAGGGCTCAAAATATTTTCTTCTCATTCATCATTAAAAAATGCTCTAAGTAGCTTTCTTTATTTTTCATATTTTTACTGTTTTAAAATATATGTAACATAAAATTTATTATTTTAACCATTGAAAGTTATATGGCTGAATGCCATTAAGTTTATTTAATTTTGTGCAATCATCATCACTATTCATTTCCTGAAATTTATAATAATCACAAACTGAAACTCTATGTACTAAAAATAACAACTTATTACTCCCTCCACCCATGGTAACTCATCTATTTTCTATCTCCATAAATTCAACTATTCTAGGTGCCTTATATAAGTGAAATAACATATTTTTTACCTTTTTGTTATCTAGCTAATTCATTTAGCATAATGTTTTCAAAGTCCATCCATGTGATGGCTTGTATCAAAATCTTATTCTCTCGTATAGTTGAACAATAATCCATTATATGTGTATATCACATTTTACTTATATTTTATCCATCAACATTTAGTTGTTTCTACCTTCTCACTGCTATGAATAATGCTGCTATGGAGATTTGTGTACAAATATCTGGTGGATTCCTTGCTTTCAATTCTTGCTTTCAATTCTTGCTTTCAATTCTGGATATATACCCAGAAGTAGAATTTCTAGACTAAGTGGTAATCCTATGTTTAATTTTTGGAGGAACTTCCATACTGTTCTTCACAGCAGCTACACTACTTTACATTCTCACCAGCAATGCCTAAAAGTTCCAATTTTTCCACATCCTTTCTGACACAGATTATTTTTGGTGCTGCTTGGTTTGGTTTTGTTTGGTTTAGTTTATAATAGTTTTGATTGTGATGAAGTCTAATTTATATATTTTTTTCTCTTATTTCCTGTGGTATAATGTCTTTTCCAAGAAATTATTGTCAAATTCTATATGGTGAAGGTTTTCAAGTATGTTTTCTTTCTAAAAATTTTGTAGTCTTATTTCTTATGTTTGGGTTATGATCCATTGTGAGTTAATTTTTGTTTATGGTATAAAGTAAGGGTTGAATTTCATTCTTTGGCATGTGGATATCCAGTTTTTCTAATCCACTGGTGAAAAAGACTATCTTTTCCTACCTTGAATGACCTGTGCACCCTAGTTATTTTGGGGCTCTATTCTGTCCCATCAGTCTTTATGATACTCACTAGTTTTTAAATAGTTACTCAAGGAACTGTTACAAATAAACCAAGAGAGTAAGAAAGACCCTAGGAAGCAGAAATATAAAACTAGAACAGTGTTATACAATGTCGAAATGATTGTTTTCTGAGATCTGTAGAGTAACCAGTCCAGAGTGAAGATTGGAACAAGGGGTCCAAAGTTTCCCAATGCAGGTCTTAGGGATAACAGGAGATTCCATTGATTGAACAGAATGAGAGATTTGATAAATTTGAGAATACAGTAAATACAACTGCTGGAGTAGAGAAAAGGAGAATGTTACTTGGTTGTAGGAATATTTTCTTTGAATAGGGAAGTGATTGTAACATTGAATCTAAAAAAAAAAAAAAAAATGTGACCCAGCATATAATTTGGCTCAGCAGGAAGTAAAATTTATGTATTCACAACATTACAAACTTTTTGCTGTTCATTGAACTTTCAATTAAAATAATTAACAGATAGACAAGCCAAGGACTTAATTATATTATGAAAAAGAATGTAAAGCTTACCTACTTGGTAATATAAACGGTAAGTAATAAGGAGATGAAGTTAAAGTTGAAGAGATGGAGAAAAAGCTGAGTATCAATGTCTTGCTCTTTTATAGTGTGAGCCAGTAAATACTGGCTGTGGCTGCGGGGCTAGGAAGTATAGATTTAACAAATGACTTAAAATTGCAGAAGTATCTAATAGAAGTGTAAATAGTGATAAAACATGGGATATAAAGTGAAAGGAAGGTGAAGTATGTAGGTATAAGTGAGATCAACCCAGTTAATCAAAGTAGGAAGTTAGAAACTGTCTAAAAGAGTTGAAAACGACAAACATTAACAATGAGCACTAATGAACAAGTTAAAAGATTGTTGAGGCATCCCAAAGGAATAGGAATATTTTTTAAGGGTTTCATCTAGAGAACAAACTAGTGAGTTGGAAAGATATGTAACTCTTTATTAGAAGCCTTCTGTTTGACTATCCAGCACATGTGTATATTGGGTTTTTTTTTTAAAGATTTATTTTATTTATACAAGAGCTGGGGTACAGGCCAGAGGCACGGGAGGGTGAGAGGATTCACCAGAGATAGAGTGGGGAGCAGAACAGGCAGACAGACTGAAAGCACTGCTGAGGGGAGCAGCAGGCGAGACAGGAGAGGTCTGCTGCACCATATGGGAATCTCCCTGGCCTGCCAGGAATCAAACCCGCACTGCAGAGGCTGCAGACAGCTTCAAGCGCTGCGTTCAACCCACTGCACCACCGGGGAGGCCCCACATGTGAATATTGTTTTGACAGTATAAAATAAGATATAAAATGCAATGCCAAATATATAGAAAATGAGATCATATTAGTATTCATAAATCAGAATAATTTGGGGTACAGATTTGATTATAAAAATTTCTACAGGGCCTCCCCGGTGGCGCAGTGGGTTGAGCGCAGTGCTGTGAAGCTGTCCGCAGCCTCTGCAGCACAGGTTTGATTCCCGGCTGGCTGGGGAGAAACCCACATGGCGTGGCTGACCTCTCCTGTCTCGCCCGCTGCTCCCCTCAACAGTGTCTTCGGTCAGTCTGCCTGTTCTGCTCCCTGCTCTGTCTCTGGTGAATTCTCTCACCCTCCCATGCCTCTGACCTGTACCCCAGTCCTTGTATAAATAAATAATATCTTTAAAAAATAAGTAAAAAAAAATTCTACAGAAGATTCAGTGATGGGGATTTTTAAATAGTGAGGTGCCATCATAAACTACTTGATGAAGGTCTTCAAGCTAGAGTGATAGAAATAGGACCATTAAAGATTCATCTCAAAGTTTGTCTGCAACTAAAATGTAAATAATTTTGTTAAATTGTTTTCTTTAAAATTCAATTCACAAGTAGCTTGTTTGTAAAATGAAAGCAATTAAAAATCCTGGAATTATGTCTGAGTTTTATAAACATAGCAAAATTTCATTGATCCAGAACCCAAGTATGTGACCCCAAGTATCTGGAAAAACATATCAGAATCAAGACACAAACTAAAAACTTCTTAAAAGGCAAAATGTCTGTGTCTCAACACTTTACCAAAAGTAAAGTGTTACTGTTTATCTAACAGGAGGACTGTTTATCTGTTAGATAAACTCAAAGCTATTAATATTAGTATAGACACACTATCATATTTTTTGGTTAGTCAATCTCTATATGCAGAACATTTTAAGAATAGAAAGGGAAGTATAATAGGAATTACTTGAAAGTATCCAGAATGACTTCTGAAAAATGCTATTTTTTCAAAGACTAAACAATAAAGCAAGCATAAGAGCTTTAAAAATAACAGTTGGAGGTCATTAAGTTTGCTGATAAACTGCTGAACATACCAGAAAGCCCAGGAGCTGGGACAATTTCAATACTGCTATAACTAATAACAAATTGTTACAAGTATGATGATGATTCTCCAATCTAGATATCTAACTGTACTCCAGACATATTTATTCAAGAATCTTCTGTTGCTTACAATTAGATATTCCAGGTTATCTGAATTACTCATCTTCATCCTCTTCCTGAGACTTCATCTCCTCCTGATTTCCTATCTTGGTTATGACTGCTGAGCACTAGTCTATAGTACACTGTTCACATCTGCATGGTCTTATACACAACTTCCTCTGCCTATGTTGTCTTCCTCTCTTGCAAAGATCACCAGCCATGGCAAGTGCCTGGCAAATGCCTACTCATTTGCAAGACCCAACAGTGGAAGTATCCTATCCTATATTATGATTTCCAGTCTGTTATGATCATCTAGCCCCAAATATGCATGTCTCCCTCCACAGTAAACTTCCTGAAGACACAATCTGTTTATCACTTGCCTTTGTCACTTTGCATATAACATAGTTCCAGGTTTTTCTTGTGTGATCCATAAATGTTCACTGAGAAAATGAGTGAGTTATATGGAAGATATGAACTTGTTTTTTTTAAAGATTTGTTTTTATTTATTTATACATAGAGGACCTGGGGTGTAGGCCAGAGGTGTGGAGGGGGGTGGTGGTGAGAGGATTCATCAGAGATAGTGGGAAGCAGAACAGGCAGAACTACTGAAATACACTGAGGGTGCTGAGGGGGGCAAGACAGGAGAGGTCTGCTGCACCATCATGTTGGTTAGCTCCCTGGCTGGGGATCAAACTCATGCCACAGTGGCTGGCCATAGCTTGATAACCCTGAGACTTTAACCCCTGCACCACCATGGATGCCCTAAAATTGTTTTAAACAAGAATAAAAAATACTGGGCCTTTCCTGTGGTGCAGCAGTTGAGCGCTGGGCTGGGAAGCTGCCCGCAGCCTCTGCAGCACCAGTTGGATCCCTGGCTACCTGCAAGGGTCCCACATGGTGCAGAGACCTCTCCTGCTGCGCCCACTGCTCCCCTCAGCAGTGTATTTTTTGTCTGTCTGCCTGTTCTGTTCCCTGCTCTGGCTCTGGTGAATTCTCTCACTCTCCCATGCTTCTGACTGTACCCAGTGCTTGTATAAATAAATAAATAAATCTTAAAAAAAAAGAATAAAAAATACTGAGACAATTTCAGAAGAGAAACAAATGTCCAGTAAACACAATAAAGATTCCCAAATTGAAAAGTCATTAGGAAAATGCAAAAAACAGCAAAAAAATGGCAATAATTTAGAATACCAAAGATAGAAAAGATTGATAAATCACTTTTAGTGCTGGCCAGCAAATGGTGACTTTTAAGAAAATGATTTTATTTTCCACTACCACCATCCTTTGTGTCTCCTTGTCCCTTTCCATACCACTTGCTCTTTTTTTTTTTTTTTTGGTGGGACCCTTGCCGGTAGCCAGGGATCGAACTGGCGCTGCAGAGGTTGTGGGCAGCCTTGCAACCCAGCGCTCAACCGCTGTGCCACCAGGGGAGGCCCCCATACCACTTGCTCTTAAGATCAGAACCCTTAGGATGTTTACTAATGTCCACTAAATTTTCAAAGTGTCTTATGTTATTGAATTGTATGTTATGTAAATGTCCATATGGGGTGTTGTATTCTCAGGTGATAGAACAAAGGATTCCATCTGTGCATAGTAAACCCTGAATATTCATATGCATTTCAAATATGTCTATATAGCCATCTGCATTCATGTAAAATTAAATGTATGTTCATACTGATGTCCCTGATTCTACTTGATTATATGGATCATAGTAACTTTTCCCTCCTGTTTGTCTGAAACCTACCACTCCAATAGTGAAAAACCTGATCCCTACCTCTGCTATCCTTTTACTTAATTGTTCAATTTCACTATATATCATGGTTTCAGTATATGGGATTTTTTTTTAAGAGTATATGGGATTTTTATTGAAATTTGAAGATAATTATTCATTCCTAAGTACCATTATGGACTTCCAACAGCAATGGGCAATAGCATTGATCTACTGTTACTAGTGCCATTTGGAGAGTGTAAAGACTATTAAAATTGTCATTTAATATTTTTCCTATATGTAAATGGGTTCCATTCCAGTCTATAAATATTGCAAAGAGGCATCCATATTGACATGTGCTGATGAATGCATGGAGAGAGCAAAAGTTCCCTTCAGGAAAAAAATGAACAAATCAACACATGGTGCAGGTATTCAATGAATATCTCCCTTGTGCCAAGTAAGAGCTTTGGAGAAGCAGTGATGAGAAAGATCCATTTCAAGAATTTAAAATGTAATAGATAAGAAGCAGGTACAGAACTAGAGAGAGACACTGAGTCAAAGACTCATAAGTATTAAAATACTTAAATAAGCAAAGGGAGGGAGAGCTCTCTTTTTACTGGGGGGGGGGCAGCGAAGACTCTATAGAGCTGATATTTGATCCAGGCTTGAATACAAGCAAAAATTCAATAGCAGAGACAGATAAAGAGGATCCTGGGCCAAGGGAATAGCACACACTAAGGCACAGAGGCATGAAAGTGCACACTGTTCTTGAAAAATCTTCAGTATCCTATTTACCTTATCCTAATAATATCCTATTACAAAGCGGTGACATTATTTCCTGGTAAAGCATATATATAAATGATTAATGGACGTCTATGCTTTGGAAACAGTGACATTTATAACACCTGCACTATTTCCAGTGTGGGACAAACAGTACAGAAGTGAGTTACTAATAGCATCCTCAGAGAATTAGCTTCTTAAAACAACAGACACTGAGATTATGCCAGAGGAAGCAGTGGAATAATTAGGTTTTGTGATCTCTTGGGTGTAATGAAACAAATCACTTCATTTTTCACTTGAGATTAGCTCAATGACTAAACTACACTTTAAAATATTATGTTAACATACCTATTCTGAGGATATGACCCTAAACTATATAATCTCCTTCAAGGTTATATAGAAATAGAGAATTTTTCGATTTTTAGATGTTGAAATAGCTTCTATGAAAATTATATTCATTTTTCTCTGTTTCAGTATATCATACTTAACAAATTGTTTTGACCTATTTTGATAAAGAAGTCTTCATCTCTCCAGAGTGACACTATACCTACATGTTCCTTCTCTTCATGGTTATCATCATCACAAATAATTTCCTTTTATAACACCCATCAGCATTCTAGGACAGGACCCATATATGACAGATACTGAGAATTCTATACAACATCAGTCATAACCAAAAATTATTTTGGTGAAAATACCCTCAGCAATTATAACTTCATTCCAAAATATTGAGTTTAAACCTAGAAAATAAATAATAATAATAAATAAATAATAGTAATGCTAGTACTAAAATGCAATATATTAAATTAGAATACAGAAAACTAACTCCAAAGCAAAATGAGAATGAATTTAGAACATAGAAAATCCCTTTATTAACAAAAAAGTCAAAAAAGGAAAAATGTGAAAAATGAGGGACTGATATCTCTGTATAACATCTACAAAAATATAGATGCTAGAGAGTATTTAATTTGGCAATATTTTTATTGGCATCAAGGGTTAGTTTTGGTTGGAGGAATTTGCTGTGATCTGACATTTACTAGGGCTTTGAGCCCACTTCCCATTGGTAAACACTATACTTGGGCCTGCTATAATGGAAGAAGTTAGTGCTCTACTCAGTTCCCCAGAGCCTCTTTCCCATCCTCCTTCTTCAGTGTACTTCACTCTTACTGGATTGCTCCTACAACTTACTCGCTGTGGAAACAACCCAAATGCCCTAGAATAGATGACTGGATCAAGAGGATGTGGTACATATACACAATGGAATATTACTCAGCAATCAAAAAGATAAGCGCATGCAATTTGCAGCAACATGGATGAGCTGGAAGGAATCATGTTCAGTGAAATAAACCAGAAAGAAAAAGAAAAAACACAGGATGGTCTCTCTCATAGCAGGAATTTAGAAAACCTAAATAAGGGACCAGGAAAAAGACTAATTATAATAAAGTAAAAATCAAAATCAACTAGCAACTATAAACCAGAGACACACTACAGGAGGGGAGGAGGGAGTAGGATCAAAACAAGGGGAGTGGGAATTGTATGGGGACTATAAACAAGATGAAAATGCATACATTGTATAAAAATGAAAAATTATGTAAAAATATATAAAATTAAAAAATTTTTTAAAAAGTCACCATTAATTGCTTCACTTACATGGCTGAGCTGACAATGGAAGCATCAATAATTTATCTCCTCTCTCCCCAAACAGGATCAATTCAATGATGGATATGAGACCATGAAAGAAAGAATGGCTTAGTTATTCAAAAAAGAACAATTTCTTTGCTGTTCTGCACATTCTAGATTTCTCCACAGAATAAGACTAAGCTTAGGGATTGACCTGAAGTCAGGTGTTTGCTTGACATGTGGGCCCTTCAGATACAGCAGATCTCATCCTGTTAGAAAGATCTGATGGAAGGTAAAAATGCCTTGTGAAATCCCTGAATAGCTACAATAGGAGTATCAGAGCACATACCCTTAGGTTCTGGAACAAAGTCATCATCTGCAGCAGAGCACTATCTACCATTCAAAAACCTCTTTTAATACTAGTCTGGACCCTGGGAGGGATTTAGTATCTGAGCCATGGGACATTCTGTGACTACGTATGTAAATCAGGTTGACAAGTATGAGGTGGGTGCTGTAGACCCACCAAGAATTAAGGTTGGAGGGTCTCAGTTGCAATCCATTTTTTAATAAAGCTAATACATCTTTGTTTAGACCCAAGGAGTCCCCAGACTAACCATTTTGCACCAGGGTCTCTCCCTTAGCTCATGTCTATGATCTCATGGGGAGTTGTATGATCTACTGATGGAAGAGAAAAATAAAATGAGCTTCATTCATGGCTTAGTATTTTGGTGAAAAGTACAAAGTTACTATTTGCACTGCAATACAATCCCATTTCAGAGTGCTTCTGAAAGTTAATGGCAAGTGAAAATCTTCCTAATGACCATTGCATCATCTTCTTTGCATTGAGATAGAAATGCCAGAGGTAAGGATTTACTTACACTTACAGGTGGTGGTGAATGACTTGACTGGTTGGTAAAAGACCCAGAGGAATAAGAGTGGAAGATTAGGCACCAGAAGATTTGCAGAAGAGGCATGTAGATAGACCTGTAGGGTGGAAACAAGTGTAAGGCTTTTAGTATTACATGTTTATATTTTCCAAAGACCATTCACTGCAGAAGAGATACTAGCCTACAAATTGACTAATAATTAGTCCTTAGAGTCTCCCCAGTGGCACAGCATGTTGAGCGCAGTGCTGTGATGCTGTCTGCAGCCTCTGCAGCAAGGGTTCGATTCCTGTCCGGTCAGGGAGATACCCACATGGCACAGCAGACCTCTCCTGTCTTGCCCGCTGCTACCCTCAGCAGTGTCTTTGGTCCGTCTGCCTGTTCTGTTCCCCACTCTGTCTCTGGTGAATTCTCTCACCCTCCCATGCCTCTGGCCTGTACCCCAGTTCTTGTATAAATAAAAAAAAAAACTTAAAAAAAAATCACCAAGCTTTAAAAAAAAAATGACAGTCTCTGTCCTTGTCTACCCCATTCCAAGCAATGGGTTCATAAGCTGGGTAACTACTGTGGAATGGAGGCTATATGTGCCTACACCACCTTGAGCTCCCTCCCTAAATCTGATACAGCCACTTTTGCTGATAAATATCCAATTCATGATCCCCTAAGACTCACAACAATAGAGGTACAACAGTGGGCATATAATCATGGAATCTATTGTTTGTAACACACACTACAATTATTAGACGCTTCTATTAATTTCTTTTAACAGTTAATTATTTTAAAAGTATAAAAACATCTGATCTTCAATACTGTCAGCTCCCTGTGTTTGACTACTTTGACTCAGTAATTCTACTTTGAGAGTTCTATGCTAAAGTAGTAATATGAAATACAGGTAAAAGCTTTTGTAAAATATTTATCATAACATTACTGATAGTTGTGAAAAACTGTAATATTTTGAGGTCTAAAATCAGGGAAATTGGTAGGTAAATTAAGGTACATAGATATGACAGAATAGCATGCAATCGATAAAATTATTACTAATTTTTAATAACATAAATTTTAATAACACACAGGAAAAATGCTTAAAATACTTAAGAAAAATTAATATCAAAAACAAAAGAAAAAAGAATTTTTCTAGTAGTTATTTAACTTAATTATAAAGCAGGAGTCATTAAAATAATACAGGATTTGTTTAAAGATCTACAGATATTAATTAAAATAATATGAATGAAATTTTTAGCTCTATGTGCGCTGTAGTGATCAAACTAATAGATATGTATTAACTTGCTTAATCCTCACAACAGTGGTTATATAATGTATATATTAATACCATCTCTAAGGAGAGGTTAAATGTCCTGCCTTTCTGGAACTGAATAAATAACTTAGAAATAGGCCCAAGTTATAAGTGCTGACTTAATGTATGTTAGAAATGGCATTCTAAGTCAGTGAGCAAAGAACAGACTATTCAACAAATGTTGTTGGACACATGAATCACCACATGGAGAAAAATGAAATGAGTTCCTAACCTCATGCAATGTATGTAGCAAATTCTTAAGAAATACTGAGTAACATTAGAAATTATACAGAAGAGTATGACTATATTGATAAAAGTCTGGACAGTAAATAGATGGTCACTCAAAAATGGTCATTAAGGGGCCTCTCCTGGTGGCACAGCGGTTGAGCGCTGGGCTGCGAAGCTGCCCGCAGCCTCTGCAGTGCCGGTTTGATACCCTGCCGCTGGCGAGGGTCCCACATGGCGCAGCAGACCTCTTCTGCCGTGCCTGCTGCTCCCCTCAGCAGTGTATTTCGTCAGTCTGACTGTTCTGTTCCCCGCTCTGGCTCTGGTGAATTCTCCCACCTTCCTGTGCTTCTGTACCCAGTGCTTGTATAAATAAATAAATGAATCTTTTAAAAAAAGGTCATTAAAAAGCGTTTAGGGGCGACCCTGGTGGTGCAGTGGATTGACGCAGTGCTGTGAAGGTGTCCACAGTCTTTGCAGCACAAGTTCGATCCCCTGCCGGGAGGGTTTGGTGGGGGCAAACCACATGGCGAGGCAGACCTCTCCCGTTTCCCCCGCTGCTCCCCTTAGCAGTGTATTTCAGTACATCTGCCTGTTTTGCTACCCCCTCTCTCTGGTGAATCATCTCCCCCCCCACCCCATGACTCTGGCCTGTACCCCACTTCTAAAAAATAGTAATAATAATAATAAAAGAATTTAATCATTGGACTGTTTACAAAGTTGTGGGGATAATTACAAAGTTGGGGGAAGCCAAAATGGTATGCTGAAGCATTCTGGAGGTGGCAACTGGAAATAGTCACAACTATTATAATCCCTAGACTTGAAAAGGAAGGGAGTGGTTAAAAAAAAATTGGAGCTGCAGAAAAGGGTCCTTTAGTAGGAACTGTGATCTTAGACAGAGAATCCATAGTTGCCAAACATTTACACAGTGAAGGGTAAGTGAGGACTGTGAATACCTTTACTTCTGCTCCTTGATCTCTTGCAGATGACTCCCATTGGCCAAACCCAACTGAAGTCAGAGGCCAAGGGAGTCCAGTTGGCATAGTCTAGAGAGGTATGCTTTACAGAGCAGAGTGGAGAACAGTGGAGAGTAGATCTGGAGGTGCAAATATAAATATTCAACACAATGACTAAGTGTCAAAAAAGGGTATTTTTAGATAAGACATAAAAAAGCACAAACCTTACAGGAAAAGATTGATAAATTTGACTATAATCAAATTTAAAACTTGCATGATAATTTAGTCTAAAAGGCAAATGTCAAACTGAAAAAAAGATATTTGAAACATGGAAACCAACATTGATATCTAGAATAGAGATGTGTGTGTGTCCTATGCACATTATGTATGTATGTATGTATGTATATAATATTGGCAGGCATGTGTTGGTGGTTATGAGATATAGGGGAGAGTAATTTAACAATATCAAATGAAACTGAAATTGTGGCTACCTTATGATCTAGCAATTCATTCTCTAAAAAGACTGTCCTGAGGAACTCTTACAATTGTACTCCAGGAAATCATATTTTAACAATATCCATTGTAGCATCCTTTAAATATAAGAGAAAAGTAGAATATAACTAAATGTTATTCAGAGTGAATAAATTATAGTTTAGCTACATAATAAAATAGCATCTAGCTGTTAAAATTCACGAGCAATACATTTATTTTTGACAATAAGATTATATGACAAAATTAGGTTGCCTGAAAAAAAAATGAGTTGAAGAGAGCATTAGTAATAGTATGGTAGCATTTATGAAAAATTAAAAAACAAAAATCATGTAATACAAATGTATACATAAGAAAAATTTAAAACATTGATTAGAAGGATGTGTGTCACATCTTTGATTGTCACTGGGGAGAGAGGGAAATGGATCTGGGAGGAAAAATTAAAGTACTTCAGTTTTTTAAATAACTTTTTAAAATTCTGTACAAATCCTCATGTAAGTGAACTGGACAGAGTTATACTAAAATATTATAGGTAGTGAGACTGGAGAGTGGCATTTGTGAGATATTTTGCAGATTTTTTTATTTTTCTCTATTTTTCAGTTTTTTGTATTTTTTAAAATTTATATTCATTTTTTGAAACATTCTTGTTTATGTTTTTCACATTATAGGGTTTTTCCTCTTAGGAGTGATCACCTTAATTAATTCTTAAAATGACAAAATTTACTTTAAAAGTCCTCCACCTTCCCAATTTTTAACCATTCACATTATAGGAACCAAAATGGCAGCTTCCATTTTAGAAAAAAAACTAGGTAGTGTCAGTGTGGTATATAAGGAAAGGATTGTCATCTATAGCTTTTGTTCTTCTCTGGTCATGGGGAAGCATGATGGGGTTGAGGAGAGATGATAAATGTGAGATGTTCTGACTTCAGCAGTGCTAGTAATTCTCTCCTTACTTTGTACTTGGAGAATTGAGAAAAGAACATTCAAAGTCATGGTGTTCATTCAGCTTTTTCCAGGGCCACATCCAGGTTAATGAAATATATGGGTGAATCAGCAGCGATTATGTACTTTTTTAATGCAGGTAATCTGTTTCCAGTCATGTTCAAAAATAAAGCTTTTTGGTACTCTTCCTAAATACATTATGCTCTGTTTTTTCCCATCATCAAAGTATTCTACCTTCCCACAATTAGATCTCTTAAACCAATTTCTCAATTTCTGCCTTCTCCCTCATTCATCACTTTAAATCATTCAAGCCACAGGCAGCATGTTACAATATGAGGAACATGAGGTTTAAAATAGGAAACCATGGGTTTGAGTGAAAGGCTCTGCTTTTAATTATTTGTGGGACTTTGATCTGAGCCTCTGTTTATCTCTAGATTGGAAATCCTATTATCCAACAACCAGCTGGATGACCTCACCAGAATAACCAGATCACAGGTGTCCATGTAATTTATTAAGTGTAAAAGAGCATGTTGGGTTTTCTTGGACTAAATGGGTGACTCCAGGATATCCAAGGAGCAAGAAAGGGTTTAGTCATATCTCTGACAATCATCTTGTCAGTCCATGACCTTGACAGTCAACTTTGAAAATGAAATATTCATAGCTCAATGTACCTCACAACAAATTATTAATCAGTTTGTGAGCATGCACATAGGACAGAGGATCAGTGACTATATACATCCTAGTAGATCAATGGTACTCATGCCTGTGTTTTCTAGCTTTATTTTCCTCTATTCTTGGACTCCTTGACCCATATTCAATGCATCTAGTTCTCTTCTGTCACAATCCAAAGCAAAAGGAAATGTGACAGAATTAATAGTCATTTGTTCATTCTATTTCAAAAACATTTTGTTATGTTTCAGGCACTGTAAGAAAGCTCCTCAAAGTGAGCCCAATGGATGAAAAGTCTTGCCCTTGTGGAAGGAAACAGGCAATAAACCAAAATAATCAGTACCTGACTAACACTCCAGACAGTGATGTGTGGTATAGAGACTAATAAGGCAAGTGCAGGGCTAGGAGTAAAGTGTTTTATACAGGGTGGTGTGAAGACCTGGAGAATTGACCTCACAGACATCTAGATACAGGGATTGTGTATTTGCTTCCTACTGCTGCTGTGGCAAGTTACAACAAACTGTGGCTCAAAACAACACAAACTTAGTATCTTATGGTTTCTGTGTATCAGAAACCTGGGTGGGCTTGGCTGGCCACCCTGCTCTGGGCCTCACAGAGTAGTGATCAAGATGTTGGCTAGGGGCCTCCCCGGTGGCGCAGCGATTGAACACTGGGTTGCGAAGCTGCCCGCAGCCTCTGCAGCACTGGTTCGATCCCCGGCTGCTCCCCGGCCACTGGAGGAGGGTCGCACATGGCGCGCAGACCTCTCCTGTCGCCCGCTGCTCCCCTCAGCAGTGTAGTTCGGTCCTTCTGCCTGTTCTGCTCCCCACTCTGGCTCTGGTGGATTCTCTCACCTTCCCGCGCTTCTGACTGTACCCAGTGCTTGTATAAATAAATAAATCTTAAAAAAAAAAAAAAGATGTTGGCTAGATTGGACTCTTCACTGCAGGTGTGGAGAATTTGCCTCCCAACTTACTCATGTCTGTGGCAGAATTCAGTTCCTTGCAGTGTATGACTGAGGTCTTCATTGCCTTGGTGGCTGTCTGACGAAACTTTTAGCTCCCAAAGGCCACCTGCTTTCATTACCATAATAGCACAGCAAGATCTTCTCATGCTTTGCTTCTCTGATTTACCCCTTTACAGTTACAGTTCTTCTGCCTCTAGGCAGGGAAAGTTTTCTGTTTTCTTTGTTTTTAGGGTTCATGTGGTTAGATCAGTTTCTACCCCAAGATTATCACCTATCTTAAAGTCTCTAACCTTAATTACATTTGCACAAACCTTTTGGCCATGCAATGTAACACTTATACATTCTGGGGATGAGGATGTGGTGAGCCTTGGGGGGACATTCTGTCTGTCACAAAGCTGAAGGTTACCAGCTGCTGCATTAAACCGGGCCCATTCTGAGACACATAGAACTCCTCTGACAACTGACTTTAGTTGAGGAGTCCCTGAGGGCTGTGCAGAACCTTCCTTCATCTGCGTGGCATTCTAAGATGCTTCCCCCAAACTTTCTTCCCTCTCTCCTCCACCTGTATGTGACTTACATCATAAGAAGTACCCCTAATAAAACCCAGACACAGTTAATCCCACCTAATGTCTGACTCTAGAAAGAACTAGAGTAACAAAGGTGCTACCAGCAGTAAAGAGTTAGGGGGTAGGATGATTCATCCACCACCCAGTGGCAGGTGGAGAGGATGCCATGCTGGCTGATAAGTGGGGCACCAATAGTTTCCTGACAAATTGCTACTATAAAGTAGCACCTTTTTTGCTAAAGAGGTCATGGTGCTTACCTGACATCATATCCTCATGTGAATGGGTGTACCGTGGCAGGTGTGATGAATAATATTTGTAAAAACCTGGGGAAGTAGTGCCCACAAAGACAACAGAGTTGATCAGTTACTGTTAATGTGATATTTATACCCTATAGAAAGATAACAACAAAATGAGGCTGTCAACAAGTGTGACAGTCTTAGAGTCTCTTCAGTGGCTTACAAAGAGGCTTTTATCTCATATCGTAGAAGGCAGACACCATTAAGGGCAGGATGAAGTCCTATTTGTTACGATTGCTGGGATGTGTGAAAGCTCAGTCATTGCAGGTCTGTTTTGTGAAGATGACAGGATCCTGAAACATGGAATGGGGACATCTTTATGGATCTCCCCATAGAGATGAGAATATTGATCTTACTATACCCCTTTTCCCAGATTTTGTGGGCTTACAGAGGTAGCCCACTCTTCCCTAGTGAAAATTAGCACTTCAGTTTTGCTGAGTGCTGCTGCAAAAGCCTATACTGCACAAGACTGCATGATGTTGGACACGCCTACCCCCACATCCTTTCTCCTTTCCTCTGGGTCAAGCTTGCACCCCAGTCCGATGCTTCACTTAGACTTCCCTAGAATTCTATTCATTTTTGCCCAATATAATCCTTGAATAACTGACCCCTTCTGGGTGTCTGCTCCTTGGATGCAGAAGAACAGAGGTAGTGGAGGAAAGCCTAAATGAGAAAATGATATTTTAGCAAAGCCCAATGCCCAGTGGGAGACATGAGAGAATTTGGTGGAAGAAGAACAGTGGTAGAAAAGCTTTGAGAGGGTAATTTCCTGCTCTATTCAGGGAGAATAAGAATGCCAGTTTAACTGGGAGGAGAGGAATGGAGATGGATAGTAGCAGGTAAAGTGAAGGAGAAAGATGATTGGTGCTTTTTAATATGAGTGAGAAGGAAAGAAATTGAAGAGTTTTGAGGAAAGGAATGGTGCAATCAAACTTCAAGGTTTTTTTTTTTTTTAAAGATTTATTTGTTTATTTATACAAGAGCTGGGGTACAGGCCAGATGCATGGGAGGGTGAGAGGACCCACCAAAGACAGAGCGGGGAACAGAACAGGCAGACTGATGAAATACAATGCTGAGGGGAGCAGTGGGCATGACAGGAGAGGTCTGCCCCACGCCATGTGGTATCCTTGCTGGCCAGGATCGAACCGGCACTGCAGAGGCTGCGGACAGCTTCACAGCGCTGCGCTCAACTGCCTGAGCCACCAGGGGCGCAATCAAACTTGGAGGCCTAATCAAACTTCAGTTTTAAAGGATGTTTCCTGCAATTATTTTGAAATTACATTGTAGGAGGCCAAAGTGGTAGCAGAAATATTGGCTAGGAGACAATGGCAAGATCCAGAAAAAGATGGTGGAATTGGAATAGGATGGAAGTGGTAGAAGTGATCAGAATCTGAATGTGTTGTGAAGGGACAGAAAACTGTATTTCTTGAAGTACTGTGTATGGGATATGAGAGAAAAAATGGTGGCAAGAATGGAGCTGCAACTAATGGAAATGGAGAAGTGAGCAGTTGCAGCAGGTTAGAAGAAGAGATTGGAAGTTGGGACACATTATGTTTCAGATGTTTATTCAGCATTTACATGAAGAGATTAAGATTGGATGTATGAGACTGGTGTTCAAGGGAGAAGTCTGGGCTGGAGACATAAATTTGGAAGTTGTCAGCAGTAGGATGGTATTTAAAGTCATAAAATTGCATGAGCTCACCAGGGAGTAATTGTGGAGAGCAAAAATGTATAGTTAATAAAATCACATAAAGCAAGGGAATTCATATCACTCACACCTGAATGTCTGTGTTCAAAAATATCAGGTCAACATGTTTTCTTCCATATTTGAATTTCTGAAATGCAAATTCTAAACATGTCCACCTGAGAACCAGTAAAATATTTTCTTTTACCTCCAGCTTTTCTGCTTGCTTAACAAAATCGAAAACAAAAGATGTTAGTGAATAGAACAGATTTTCTTATAATTGTTCTACTTGCAGAACCAAAATGTTAGGACTAGAGGCCAATTTTGCTTATTAAGTTTATTTCTCTATATGTTTTACATATGAATTAACTTATAAGTATTTTCCATTTTCCTCAATCTCTAGTGTGTTAACTATTTTTTTATAACAGATTTTTTTTTTAAGATTTATTTAATTATTTATTTATATAAGCACTGGGTACAGTCAGAAGCGTGGGAGGGTGAGAGAATTCACCAGAGCCAGAGCAGGGAGCAGAGCAGGCAGAAGGACCGAAGTACACTGCTGAGGGGAGCAGCGGCGGCAGAAGAGGTCTGCGCGCCAGGTGGGACCCTCCTCCGGTGGCTGGGGAGCAGCCGGGGATCGAACAGGCACTGCAGAGGCTGTGGGCAGCTTCGCAACCCAGCGCTCAACTGCTGCGCCACTGGGGAGGCCCTCTAGTGTGTTAAATTTAAAATAAAATCTTTCTCTATTCTTTGTGTTTAAATCAATTGCTCTTCACTTCATTCATGCCAATTTTCCACACATACCTCACAGAACAATTGGAAGGAAATGTTTTCGCTCCCATTACAGGAGAAAAGATTACACAGTAACTATAATCGACTAATTCTTCAGAGGAGCCTCAATGAAGCATGACCTAATCTAAGAGAATGTATTAGTATTCCATCTCACTCAAAAATAGTATAATGTTTTTTCAGAAAAGTAGAAGTAGAACTATCACATAATCTAGCAATTCATCACTTCTGGATATTTATCTGAAGGAAACAAAAGAGCTAACTCAAAAAACTATCTACAATAGCTAAGCTATGGAAGCAACCCAAATGCCCAAAAATAGATGACTGGATCAAGAAGATGTGGTACATATACACAATGGAATATTACTCAGCAATCAAAAAAGATAAACACATGCAGTTTGCAGCAACATGGATGGAGCTAGAAGGGATCATGCTCAGCGAAATAAATCAGAAAGAAAAAGAAAAATACTGGATAGTCTCACTCATAGCAGGAATTTAGAAAACCTAAATAAGAGACCAGGAAAAAGACTAATCAATACAAAGTAAAAATCAAAATCAACAAGCAACTATAAACCAGAGACACACTACAGAGGGGTAGGGGAGGGAGGGAGGGGCGGGGAAAGGAAGAACTAGAGTCAAAATAAGGGGTCAGGGGTGCAATTGTATGGGGAATATAACCAAAATGAAAATGCATACATTGTGCAAAGATGAAAAAAGATGTAAGAATTATATAAAATAAAATATTTAAATAAAAAATAAAATAAAATAAAACTATCTGCATGCTGCATTCATTGTTGTTTTGTTGCATTATTTATAATAACCAAAAATGGAAACAACATATGAGTACAATGATAAATTAAAGGATAAAGAAAATGTGATGTATATATAGACATGGGTATGTTCTGTGAAATGCATCATTAGGCGATTTCCTTGTTGTACCAGTGTCAGAGCGTAATTACATAAACCTAGGTGGTGCAGCCTAATACATGTGGTAAAGCTTATGGGGACACTCTTATGTATGTGATTCTTACTAACTGAACATTGTTAAGTGAGGCATCATTGTACATACAACGAAATATTATTCAGCCATTAAAATAATAAAATATTGCCATTTGCAACAATATGGATGGATCTTGAGGGTATTATGGTATGTGAAGTAAGTTAGATTAAAAAAAAAAAACAGGAACAGATTGGTGGTTGTCAGAGGTAGAGAGGAGGGATGAGCAAAATACATGAAGATGGTCAACAGGTACAAATTTCTGGTTGTAAAATAAATAAGTCATGGAAAGATGTAAAATGTACAGTATGATGACAATAATTGATAACACTCTTGGTATCTGACAGATACTAAGAGGGAAGATTTAAAAAATTCTTAACACACAAAAAAGATATAATTTATGTGGTTATGGGTATAAACTGGATATACTCTGGTGATAAGTTTAATACACATACACACACACACTTCATTATAGTGTACACGTGAAACTAATATAATGTCATATGTCAATTATTTCTCAATAAGAGAAAATTTTAAAAGTTCCATCTTCCCTTTGTTCTTTCATAATACAGTAGATAACTATTAAGTGCAAGAACATAAAGACATGAATGTTTTGGCCTAGAAGGAATCACTCTGGTCACTTATTTATATGATCATTCATCTTATAATTTATATAAGTATGAAAATATTTTCAAGTATTTGCAATTCTTTCTTCCTCACCCCATATTACTAGGGCTTCCACAAGAAGTTACCACAAGCTTGGTGTTTTTGTATGTGTGTTTGTTCCAATAAAATTTCATTTGTGACAGAAGCTGTAATTTTCATTTATCACCAAATATTTATAGAATTCTTCTTTTGATTTTTTCCCAACCATCTAAAAGTAAAAACCAATCTTTGCTCACAGCCATATATAACAGGCAGCATGCCACAGTTCACTGAGCCAGGTGGTGAATACTTAATGTTGAATCAAAAAGGAAATTACAGTAAGATATATTCTATGTGCTACAAGTCCATAAATGAAAACATACCTACACACACACACACACACACACTCACATGCATACATGCGCACACAGTTGCAAGGATATTCAGCAAATGTTAACAAAGATCATGGTGGAGGAATTATGTGTGATTTTTGCTCCTTTTTGCTTATCTAAAATTTGCTGTATTTTCAACAACAAAAATTGCATCATTTTGGCAATATTTTAAATGCAGTTAAATGAAAAGAAAAAGAAGGAAAATCACATAGGTGGGGCCAAGAACTACTGGGCATGGAAATGCCTACACACTAATTAGCCTGCTCAGAAAATAACCTTAAGTATGTTGCCTGCTCAGATCCACATTGATCCATCCCATCTCCCTTCACATCACAAGACTTCAAAGATACCTGCCTTCCACTGCCATCACCTTTATCAAGGTTAATGGGAGTAATAGTAGGAAAGACAGGCTCCTTTCAACCTTGAGGTACTTGTATGCTCCTGACCTCTCTCTTCCAATCAATAGCACGGCCAAATCACTTTCTCTTCAACTGGCAAGGCAGCTAGAGTTTGCAAGGCAGGCGCCATCTCCCCAGCAGGTAGAGGAAGCGTGTATTCTTTGGGTGCAAGCAGGAAGAGGGGGTGGTGTGGAGAGGACAGAATTTGTCTTTGTAAGGGACTGGAGCCGGGATGGGTACTGCATGGGTTTATAAAAGGTAACTGTAACAGTCTTTAAAAGGGAAGGTTTACTTACCTGACACTGTGATCAGGGAAACAGACCTTACACTTGGCAGGACCATTCGATTGTCCTGCAGGCCAATCCCAACAGGCGGGTGCTGGGATATGGAACGTGCACCCCTCTAAACCTCTGCTGCAGATCTGGGGCCTGAGGCCCAGCAAGGCAACCAGGTCACTGCCAACTCTTCACTGTGTTTTCTCGTGTTTGGAGCTGATGCGCCTGCCCAGAAAAACTTGTTAGTTTAAAACAGCAATCATTTCTTTTTCCTTTTTTTTTTTTTTTTTTGTGGGACCCTCACCGGCGGCCCGGGAAGGAACCGGCGCTGAAGAGGCTGCAGGCAAACTCGCAGCCCAACGCTCAACCGCTGCGCCACCAGGGGAGGCCCAGCAATCATTCATTTTTTATAGCTCTGGAGGTTGGAAGTCTGAAATCAAGGTGTCTAGGGGCGCATACTCCCTCTGAAGGCTCTAGAGAATAATTCATCCTCACCTTTTCCATCCTTAGATAGCCCTTGTTTATGGTGGCATTGTTACAATTTCTTCCTCTTTCCTCTTTTCATAGCCTTTGTGTTAACTCTCTCACCTTTCTTTTTTAAGGACAATACTCACTTCACTTTACAGAAAGTTCTTATTCCAAGATTCTTAATCACATCTGCAAAGACCACATTTCCAAATAAGGTCACATACACAGGTAAAAGGAGTAAGCCAAAAAGAAAAAGAAAAATACCGGATGGTCTCACTCATAGCAGGAATCTAGAAAACTTTAATAAGGGACCAGGAAAATGAATAACTATAAGAAAGTGAAAATCAAAATCAACAAAAAACTATGAACCAGAGACACTTTTAGGGGGCGGGGGCGGGAGGGGAGGGATTGGGATCAGAATGGGGGGGCTGCAATTGTATGGGGAATATAAAAATAAAATTTATTATTTAAAAAAAAAAGGAGTTAGGACTTGAACATATTTTTTGGGGAGATACCATGCAACCTCCTACACTTCCCTCCCTCCTTCCTCCCTCTCTTTCTCTCTTTTTTTCCCTCCCTCCCTTCCTCTCTTGGTTCAATCCATCCCTCACATCAGTCAGTAATTTTAGCTAGTTTGATTACCTGGTAAAAGAAATATACTTCTATCTCTGAGGACTCTCAGCCTTTGCTTACCTTGTCTTTGTCAGGCTGTGGTTGTGGTAATAGGCTGCTTACTGTTGTAATGGATATAGAAGCACCAAGAGATGTTTTGGTGAATCTGTCATTTTTCTTGCATACTCCTCCCTTGCCCCATTATATAGTAGCAAACTTAGCTCATCATTATTATCAGGGCTGATTACTAGGCCAGCAAAATTGCTTTCAGGTCTACTGGAATGGTGATCTTAAAATGAATGGTAGTAGCTTAACTTATCATCTATATATACATGTATGTGTATATGTAGGCATCATTTATTTATTATTAGGTTTTAGTTTTTTGTATGGTTTTTAAAATTAAATGCATTATTGGATTGATTTATTGAAGTAAACTTGATTTATAACATTATATAGAGTTGTTGACATGCTTGTCATCAAAGTTTAGTTCCCTTCCTTTTCATAGAGTTGCCCCCTTTCACTCAGTTTACCCACTCCCTTTCTCCCTTCCCTTCTGGTAAACACTGTGTTGTTCTTATAGTCTAAGAGTTTGTTCTTATAGTCTAAGAGTTTGTTTGTACCTTGACTTTAGATTCAATGGTGCTGTTATTTATGTCCCTTGATGCAAGTGTGTCCCCTTCTCCTGGAACTAGGGTTTCTGTGTCAGTCAGCTATTGCTGTATAAGTTACCACTTCAAAAGTCAGTAACTTCCTGTTGAAACACAGAGTAGAATGGCTGTTGCCAGGGAATGGGAAGTAGAGGAAATGGGAGATGTTGGTCAAAGGGTATAAACTTCCAGTTATGAGATGAGTAAGTTCTGGGGATCTGATGTACAGCGCTGTTACTGTTGTAACCATGTATTTGTATTATGTACTTGAAAGTTACTAGGAGAATGGATGTTAATTGTTCTCACCATAAAATAAAGTAAGTATGTGAGGTGACAGTGGGATAAGAATACAAACAGATTCCTGTCACTTCAGGTGACAGATGTGTTAACTAATCATTTTGTGGTAGTCATTTCACAATATGTATGTATATCAAATCATCAGGTTCACCTTAAACTTACACAATGATATATGTCCAGCATTCTGTTAGATTGAGTGCTTCTTGGTGATGGCAGGCATATGGGAGAAACAATAGATACCAGTCTTGGGTCATTCAGGCTGCTTCTTTCAGAATAAAACAGGTCCATTGGTCTGAGGCTATGTTGTAAGAGATCTTGTATATTAAGGGATAAGATGTGGTCTGTGCTGCTGATAGCTCTGGTTTCAGGAGTGGCATTGATGAAAGGGAGCTCAAGTTTTAGGTCCGTGAATTGATTTCAACCACTGAGTGTAGATTTCAACTATAGTCCTTTTGGACACCAGGGTGCTCAAAGATGACTGACATCCATGCAGTCCTTTGGATTCATGGGCGTATCCTCTATAAAATTTAATCTCCACCGAGCAATCACATGAGTACAGATATTGTCCCAATTTTAAATTGTGCCACTTCTTAGTCCTGTCATTGATTTCATTCCTCAATCTCCTTGCCACCATTTCCAGTATTCTAGATGCTTGATCAACCAGTCAAGTCATTTGAATCTGTTTGTATTCCTATCCCAGGCCATTTCAACCTTTATACACATTTGATGACCTGGAATGCTTGTAGCTCTAACCACTGAGATTTCCTTCTACCACTACCCTTTAGGGCTAACTCTGAGTGGGATTCTAAAGTAGCAGTACTTAATCCATTAAGTGAGACTTGAGACTTGCTTTTTTATCACTAATCATAGGGAAATTCCTAGAAGGCCTTATGTAGGAAGTAGCAGAAAAATGTCAGATCAATTGTTATAAGTGAAATGAGAGATGGCCCACACTGTGTAGAACACATCTCAAAATCATCCCACTTCAGGATAGGGATAGGGAGAGATTCTACTGTCTCCTGTTCCCCATGGGCTGAGGGTTGACTTTGGAGATTTGACACCTCTACATTTGGGAGTGGTCAGTGAATGTAGGTGAGTGGTCTCCACAGCTTGGGAGCAGCAATGTACAGAGATGCAGCAGAATGCATATAACAACTATTTTTGGCTAAAGTTAGGTGGGTCAAGAGGATGTAATATGATACTAAGGATTATGCCTCCACTTTTTAAACACATTTGACTCTAACCCCTTATTAGAAAACAGATTAATTGATTTAGTGCTGTGTATTAAGGGACTGATTATATATAAACAAATTAAATATCCAAAGGGAAGTTTGAGGAGTAAAGTCAAAAAGGACAATGGTCTTATTTCTATTTGCAAATGATAATCATTGTATTTGAGATCGTTCGGGCCTATTGAGCCATATTACTTTTAGATAACATCACGGAAAAGAACAAATGTTTTGCTTGGAGTCTTTTCTCTCATTTGTTAGCTTTCAAAACTCAGCTAAGACACTACTATTTCTATTTTAGCATCACCACACTGTTTCATAACTACTTGTCTATGTTTCTGTATTCATGTAAAACATGTTAGATCTTTGAGGACAAGAATTTTGTTTGTTTCCAAGTTCCCAAATGATGGTGTTTTATGTGAAAATATTTGTGTATTAACTGATATGATATGATATTGTATTGTATTGTATTTTTTAGTTTATATATTTTTCTTGTTGAATTGTGAGAGCTCTTTATATATTAGGATAAGAGGTCCTCAGTGATCTCCCTTCCCTTAAAAGATAATTAAAATGGGGAATAGAAGCTAAGCATCTCTTAGGAGAGCTATAGGAGTTAATAAAAGTGTGTCCTCTGCTGGCATAAACATTTCTCACCAAAGAGGCTTGACTGAATCTCCCTCCTCACTTTACACATGCCTCATAGTTTTACCTCAAGATAATCCTTGCTATTGTTAAAGAATAGGAATGGGGGGCATGAATAAATTAAAAAATGATACAGATGTGAGTAGCTCTGGTATTATATCTCTCCTTAACTAGATTATTAAATCATTGTGGGAAGAGAATGTATCTTTCATCTCAACGTGTTGAGTGCTACCACATTGCCTGGTATATAGCAAGAACAAATTGATTGGTATTTAAACAACCATACAGAACTTCCCAAATTGTTTTCTACCTTCTGTAATAGTAATATCATGAAATAGTAATTCCTAACTCAAAAAATATGGAAGATCCAATATATACAACTTTCTGAAGTATTATAATATTAGCTAGAATACTAAAGGTCCTGAGAAGTTCAGCAGTTAATAGACATTTTGTTTTGATGAATCTGGTGTGAAACACTCCCTTTTTTTCTGTTTTTTTTTTTTAAGATTTATTCATTCATGCATAAAAGAGCTGGGGTACAGGCCAGAGGTGTGGGGATGAGAAGATTCACCAGAGACAGAGAGGGGAACAGGACAGGCAGATTGACCAAAGTACACTGCTGAGGGGAGCAGCAGGCAAGTCAGGAGAGGTCCACTGTACCATGTGGGCTGCTCCCTGGCCAGCCGGGGATCGACTCATGCTGCAGAGGCTGTGGACAGCTTCATAGGTCAAGTTTAACCCCCTGAGCCACCAGGGAGGCCCCTCCTTTTTTTCTTACTTAACAGAACGTTAATGGCATGCTCAAGACTATTTGAGAAAAGCAATTCTGCTCTAATGACTTAATGTAGCAGAATATTTAGTGAGCTAGTTCAGTTTCTCCCAGCTGGTTGATAGCAGAGTAGGGGCTAAAACCAAGTCTCTTGACTTTTATTCCAGTGTTTTATTCCATTGTAAAATGCAGCAATTATCACTTAATGATTGGTGACAGGAGTTAGAATGCTTCTGATGCTAAGAAAGTAGATTAAAGAGATAAAGCATCAACAACACTTTATGGAAACTTTTAAAAAGTTTCACAGATCATCCATATTGTTCTTTTAAATTCTAGGAATGAAAGAAAATTATTTTCATTTCCAAATTTATTACTAGTGTGGAATATTATTTGAAATAATACCAATTGATGGTGTATTAGAAAAGACTGCTTTATTTTTATTGTATGATGCTCTGTGGTCCATTTATGTTGATTTAGTGGGACTTTTACAACTTATGCTAAAGGGAGCTTAATGACTTAGTTGAAGAAAAGTGACAATTTCAGAGAAAGTTGGACCATGAGTGTCTAAATCAGACATAAATACCAGGATTAGTAATGTGTTGGAAACAAATTTTCTATTCCCCATAAACTATAGAGGCATAAACAAAATAGCACAAAAACCCCAACTTTCTGTTGTTTAAAAAATGGAGTCTTTGTCAATTTGAAAAAAAAAATTAGAGGAGAAAATTACTACCCATTGAGCACTTACATTATGATATATCATGAAGCATTATTTCACCTAATGCTTACAAAATTTGTAAGATAAACATTGTTGTCACAGTGGGAAATTGATGCATAGAGAGATCAAATAACTTTCGCTAGAATGCATAACTATGGAAAAATATAAGACCAATAAGATCTCAAAATACAGTTCTTTCACCATTCCATATTACATAAACTAGTGTTTAGCAAACGAAGAAAACATGTTCAATCAAAGATTTTAGGTCAAAGTAGTTTTTAGAGAAAATACAGGACCTGAGGTCCAGTGCTCTCATGGTGAGTCTTCAGTGGACGGGATTCATGTTACTCACATGGCTGCATAGTCTGTGTCTTGAGGGTGAAATTGCGACTCCCCTGGGATGCAACAGCTTATTTCTGGTACTCACCAGTGAGGAAGCAAACAAAAATAAACAAATTGGACAGCAGCAAAAAGAAACTAGTTAACATCAAAGAAAACAAAATTATAGACAGATTTGTTAATTTTTTAAATCTCAATCTTTCTTTATAAGCAAAGCAGAAAGTTCTTATATAAAATATCCATGTATTGAATATGAAATTTAAAAAAGGATACGTCTAGGTTAATCAACTGGTCTTCTCAACATATCCTTAACTTTTTCTCCAGAGAGCCAGTGTGTATGATAACTGCATTTTGAAGCAGACTAAGGCAAAAAGCTTGATAATATATGCACAATATCTCTTATTTTCAAAGTAAATAGAGGTGATTAGTAATACTCTGAACATTTACATTGAAATCAGCTTTATCTCTTCATGTGGAAATTTGGGCAATAAGGAATGATTATGCTATTTTCTGAAACGGCCATCATGTTTCCTTCCTTGTAAATGACAGATTAGCACATGGTGCTCACTGGACTTCTTTCCATATTTTTCACTGACCTCCATGCTTCACACTCACACAGCCATCTCAGTCACACCTAAGCCCTTGCCTTTTTAATCTCATAAGTATCAGACCTACTTTTAACACCTTTTCTTGTTTATTTCCTACTGCTGATTTTTTTAATGTCAAAAAATTGTTATTTTACCTGTGATTCAGGGCATAGAAGTTTCTCAGAGTATAGAATTCTTGGCTGATGCCTTTTTCCTTTCAGTATTTTAGGATATTGCTCTTCTATCTTCTGACTTGCATTATTTCCCCACAAAAAAAAGTCTGAATTATTCCTATATTTGCTCCTTTGTATACAATGTAATTCCAGCCCCCATTAATACTTTCAATATTTTCTCTCTATCACTAATTTTAAGCAATTTGATTATGAGATATTTTGATATAGTTTTATATGCTTCATTGAATGTCGTGATTACTTAGGTCTATAATTTTCATCAAATTTGGATATTTTTGACTATTAGTATTCCAAATACTTTTCTCTGTCATCTACTTTCTTCTCTCCTTTTTTAGGACTCTGATTACATGATAGTGGACCACTGAGAGTTGTTATATGGCTCTGTTCATTATCTCATCTAATGTTTTTGTTTTGTTTTGTTTTGTTTTTAAATCTCCTACATTGTGTTGTTCCATCCTTAGGAACTTAATTTGTATGTTTTGTCCTGAGAAAAGAGGATTCATTTGAGCAAAGGAAGAAAATCTTCAGGGATCTTAACTATTTCTCTTTATGATGAAGACTAAAATGTTAATTTGGTAGGAAAAATTGCTTTCTTAGCATTTTTATTAAAGAACTTTGTTATCTAAATTTTGTAATTTTTAATGTGTTGCAGAAATGGAAATATTCTATGGGCTTTGAAAAATATTTAATGATATAGAAGAAAACTGGAAATAATTTTCATTGTTCATTTACAAGTTGGGTAATATTCAACCAGTTGGTGATTATGATTGGATTTTAGTAGTAAAGTAAAATATGATGAGAAATGCAGAGTGCTTTCATCTATAATATATTTAGATCTTATAAATATGATATGAAATACTCATAATAATATGTCCTATCTTTCTTGCTTTACCAGGCAAATCAGAAAGGAAATTATATTCTCTTGTTCACAAGACAAAAAATTGCCTACGGTAACACATCTGCTTATTTGTATTCCTCTCTTACTTTCTATATTTTGTAAAACTCAGGAATACTTATTGAAATACTGTACACTTTGGAGATAATACTTGTATTTGATCTAAAAGAAGGAGAACAAGCTAGAATAGTACAGCATATGGCTTGATAAAGTCTATATAATGAAGAAAAAAACTAAACTAGTGAGCCATGATTTAAAATAATGTGACATTTGAAAATGTATAAAAATATGAATAATGAACAGAAACAATAACATTTTAATGTTTAAAAATAATTTTAATGATAGCTGTAGGATTTGTAATATTTTCTACAATGCAAACATAATCACTATTAATATAGACAAAGATGTGCTTTAAAAAGCTCAAAATAATTAGCTTCAAACACTTTCTATAAATATTTTTGCCTCATACATTTTGTCATATTGTGTAGTATGATATAATGTAGAGAAGTGACATTTACAATAGCAAAAGTAATATGCTTTTATGTATATTGCAATATATATAGCTATTATTAGGTTCCAAACACAGATAAAAACATCTCTCTGATGTGTACATTCAGAAAAAGATATTTAGATTTCTTGAAATTAGTCTAAGAAGTCATCCAAATTTGTTGAGATTATTATAAATATTTTCATTCAGTCCACTAACAAATTTCCTTACTTTGAAATAACTAAAATAATATAGTCTAAATTGGTAATCATTTTTTTTACTGAGAATATAGGTGAAATTATCACTTTTCATCCTATTTAGGCTACATTGCAAGTATTTTTAGAATATGAGGCTAGAAATTCACTGCAATAGGAAATAAAGGATCAACATAATAAAAAGTTGGTTATTTGAAAGTTAATAAGATAGAGAAACCTAATATAGATAAACCTATGGTGATATGGTGTAGTAACAAAAATGTTAACATTAGAAATTACAGAGCACACATAGCTATGGAGGCAGCAGAGATGAAAACAACAATTAAATCACAACAAAAACAATCTTGTTCTTGTAAGTTTGCAAAGCTAAGTGAAATATATATATATTTCTAGCAAAATGTAACTTACCTAAATAGTCAAGAAGAATCTGAAAATACACATGAGCATTAAAGCAATTGAAAGAACAGTTAAAATTCCTTTAACATAGAAACCACTAGGGGCCTCCCTGGTGGTGTAAGGGGTTAAGCTTCAGCACTATGAAGCAATCCACAGCTGCTGCAGCAAGAGTTGATCCCTTGCCAGGCAGGCAACCCACATGGCATGGCAGACCTCTCCTGTCTCACCTGCTGCTCCTCTCAGCAATGTATTTTAGTCATTCCAGCTTTTCTGATCCCCACTCTGTCTCTGGTGAATCCTCTCAACCCCCGCACCTCTGGCCTATATCCCAGTAAATATAGGAAAAGATGTTTACCTTCATTAGTAATCAGAGGGACACACATTAAGATCACAGAAAAATACCATTTCCTACTCCTATAGACATAAAATTTTTGATATCTGATAAACCAGATGCTCGTGAAATTAGTAGTTTACTAGGACTGCTATAACAAGCTACCATGAAGCAGGAAGTTTCCCAAGTCTGCTGCTTGGGGGAGTCTGCTCCTTAGATGCTGCTGCTTGCTGGAGCAGAGAAGTTGCTGAGTATACTGCACTGCTTGTTCACAGTGGTAGCCAAGGCTACCTTGACCCCCTTCCTGAACAATAAAGAACGTTTATGCTATGATGGATGGAATAGCAAGTTTCCCCATACACACTGCCATTTTTACTCTTGGGTGCTCAGCCTTTTGGGAGCTATCCCACTGAACCCGCCAGTGTGACAAGTAAATCTCTCTCTCCACCTCTCTGAGTGCTGTCTGATTTCTCTGAGAAATTATTGTAACATAATTGACTTTCCTTATGTTCACATAGAGTTGAAGCTCCCTTGTACAGTAGTTAGACCCCTACCTCTCAGCCTTTATCTCTACCCGCATAATCAGTCTCTGTCACTCCCTTCCCAAGAATCAACCAATGGAGGGAACATCTTGTAGTTTCCTTATCATACCAGACTTGTTCTTACCTCAACAACCTGGCAAAGCAAAGCTAGGTTAGGGTACTTCCTCCTTCAAAACATGTGACGATACTGAATTATATTATCCCATCCTCACCACTGGCCCACAAGTTCCTTAAAGTCACAGAGTCCTTTACACTAGATTTTTCCATAGTTAGGCCAGTTTCTGGTGTATTGTCATATTTGAGATTGATTGAAAAAGTTCACAGGCAAATAAATTCTATATAAATCATAAATAATTAATTCTGAAAGAGTTTGAATTAGATTATCCATGACTTTTATTCAAATTTATCTCTAATTAGGCAGCTTCTCTGAATATGCACCGTCCAGTGATAATAGCAGACCTGAAGCCATTCTCAAAGGCATATAAATAAACAATGAAATTACACAGTGGTCATTTGTTTAATCTTTTCCAAAATCATACTTAACCTATCACTGGATGGAGGACTTTCTCCATGGTAACATTCCTTTGAATGAAAAATCTCTGTGTGCTCTGAAAGCAATCACTCAGGGATACTATTCCCGCCAAATCCAACTCCTGATTAGCTGGAATTTTGGACCAAAACCACAGCCTCTAGAACATGTGACACTTTGTGTTCTGTTTGTTGAAAAAAAAACCCACAAACTGTGATCTGTGATCTCTGCATTATAATTACTGCCCTAAATGACTAATACACAATACTGTACTAGGCAGGAAACCACACATGACAAATACATTCTTTATTTTTGGATAAAAAAACAATAGGAGAATCAATATACTCTTCTGTCCTTTCACTGCTTAAAGATGCTGTGCCTTCAACTTGTAGAAGAGTTTACAAATTATTAGAGTAAATGCTTGATAAACCTAACATTCCTTGAGATACTCAAGAGTTGCTGAGACATGTAAGCACTGAAAGGAGTACAGAGAAGCTGAAGAGTTGAACTGTTAATAGTAAGATATTGCTACAGCCGCAATGCTGCAGCATTAAAAAAGATAGGAAATGATTTGAGGCACAGGGGACTCTGATCATTAATTAATGTGATTATAAGGCAAGACGCTGATAGACGTATTTGATTTTAAACAGGGTAGATTTAGATTCTCTGTTTTGGAGAAATATGGATACATATCAGGAACAAATGCTTTTGTGAAGTAGTAACAGCAGGATTATTCTGTACATAATTTCTTAAATCCATAATAATATTCTGGAAATGGTTGAAGGAATCATTTTGAAGTCTATGATACCATTACTTCTTGTGGAGATGAAGGTATTTTTAAGGTTTACTTAATTGCAGTCAACCTGATAATCCCTGAAAATGAAATAATTGAAGTAATTAATTTCCTATCAAATATTTGAGAACCTACTATGGATCAGGCAATGTTCTAGACTCTTATGATACAGAGTGATCAAAACATTCTCAGCATTATGAAACTTATATTCTGAGAGTGGAGGCAAGACAGACAGTAAGTAATAAACAGAAGAAATGAGAGTAAATGACACAATATAAATTAGAAGTGATGATACTGTGAGGAGAAAAGAAAGAAAAGAGTGGGTTAATGAGCTGATAATTTGTTTTTCAGTTTTGTTTGTTTTTATCGAGGTAATATTGATTTACAACATTGTAGACGACTCAGAGTTATAGGTTCACATCTTTTCAGGTAAATGTCACCAAATTATACCCACCACCAAGGCACCCAGAGTCTTCCACCATAGTCCATTGGGCCCCCTTCCATTTCATTCTTTGCTTTCCCTCCCCCTTCCTGTAACCTCAATTTTAGTCAAATTTCTTGAGTTACATTTTGGTTTGGTTTTGTCTTTTTTTTTTGTTTGTTTGTTTTCTTTCTTTCTCTGTATTCTACATATGAGTGAAATTATTTAGTATTTATATTTCTCATTCTGGCTTTTTTTGTTTGGTGTGATCCCCCCAGTTCCATCAACGTTGTCACAAAAAGCAAGAATTCATCCTCTTTTATATAGCTATGTAGTATTTAATGGTGTTTATAAACCATATCTTCTTAGTCCACTCCTCTGTTCAAGAGTACTTAGGATGTTTCCAACCACTTACGTTGGCTCTTATAATTAATACTGCAAAGAACATAGGAGTGCTTATATCCCTTTGATTAGAGTTTTTGCGTTCTTTGGATAGATATCTAAGAGTGGACAAGGGATGATAATTTGAATAAACTAGTCAAGTAGGGGCCATATAAAAAAAAGAATTAGGAAAAGAATGGTTGGAAATGAGGAAGTTGGTGGTGCAAATGACTGGGCAAGGGCATTCTGAGCAGAGGGGACAGTCAGTGCATGTTTATTTTGTTCAGAAAACAGGAAGGAGGCCAGAATGACTGGTGTGACAATTAGTTTATTGGTTAAGCTAATGCAATGAACTTTTAATGGGGGTTTATCAGTATAGAAATTTATTTTTTCTTACACAAATTCCAATGAGAGGAGAAGCAGTAACTGCTTCATCTGGAAGCCCAGGCTTGCTCATGTTCAACATGTGACTTTCAATATCCAGTAAGTGGTAGAAGAGAATATGAATAATTATAGGAGATTTTTTTTTAAGATTTATTTATTTTTATACAAGAGCTGGGGTACAGGCCAGAGGCACAGGAGGGTGAGAGGATTTACGAAACAGAGCGGGGAGTAGAACAGGCAGACAACTGAAATACACTGCTGAGGGGAGCAGCAGGGGAGACAGGAGAGGTCTGCTGCTCCATGTGGTCTGCTGCTCCCTGGCTGGCCGGGAATCGAACCGGCACTGCAGAGGCTGCGCACAGCTTCACAACGCTGCGCTCAACCCGTTCCATCACCAGGGAGGCCCTTAAGAGATTTTTATAGGCCAGACTTAAGGTGACTGACTGTCCACATTTGCTTGGGATGATGATTTCCTAGGATGTGTGACTTTCAGGGTTAAAATCAGGACAATCCTAAGCAAATTAGGAAGGTTGGTGACTGTTGCCCAGGCCTAGAAATGTGCCATGAGCCACATGCCAGAGTCAGAAACCCATTGCACTGTCTCACATAATGCAAAGAGGCTTAGAAAATGCAATCTAGCTGAGTGCTAGAATGGAGGAAATGAGGTCATGCAAGAAGGGGGAGACTAATCACAGAGGACAGACAGTTGGAAGGACTCTGAGTTTTGTTTTGAGTGAGAGGAGAAGAATAGAAGGTTTTGAGTAGAGGAGTAATATTTTACTTACTGTATTTTTAAATTTAATCAAATGCATTAATTTTGAAATTATCAGGCACTCTTGAAAGCATGTAAAAATATATAAGTAATTTAATCTTCATAGCAACTTTACAAGATAAGCAATTTTATTATGCCCACTTTACAAGGGAGAAAACTCAAGCATGTAGAGATTTGGTAATTTGTCTGAACTTTTCCAGCTATAAATGGTGGTTCTGACATTCAAATTTAGGCTGTCTACCAAAAGCCTCTATGCTTTCAACCACTATAATATTCACATCTGAGATAATTTCCAGAGTTCTGCAGAATCCTCAGGAGGAAAGCAATAGCTATGGTTTGTCTATGATTGACCTCTTGTTTCCAGGATCAGCCCTTCTCCCTCCTACAGGTAGACATGCTCTCTAGCTGCCCTCCCCCCTCATTAATAACTCTCCCCAGAAGGATCATGGACAAACCAATAACTATAATGTGTGTCTTTGTGGTGGGTGACAACACAGTGATAGAAAAGGAAAGAGAAACTTTAATAACAATCTCAGAGACCTCTGCTAGAAGATTCCCTAACATCTCCCTTTTCCTTTCCCTATGTCATTATGTCTGACAGAATCTTCTCGCTTAACAATATGAAATATTTGCTTTAAATCAGAATAAATGATGCTTAATTATTATTGACTTGAAAATAATCTCATGGGGCCTCCCTGGTGGCACAGGTGGTTGAGCACCACGCTGTGAAGCTGTCCGCAGCCTCTGCAGTGCCTGTTTCCATACCTACTGGCCGGCAAGAATCCCACATGGCGAAGCAGACCAATCCTGTCTGGCCTGCTGCTCCCCTCAGCAGTGTATTTCGGTAGATCTGCCTGTTCTGCTTCCCCACTGTCTCTGGTGAATCCTCTCACCCTCCTGCGCATCTGGCCTGTACCCCAGTTCTTGTATAAAAAGAAATAAATCTTAAAAAAAACCTCAAAATATAAGTTCATGCTTTTGTGATTTTTATTTTCAATAATGGTATCTAAATTTTGAAAATTCCTGCCATCTGCTAAAATAGAAGACTAACTGGAAAAGAAAGTGAAATAAGCCTATGAATATGTTTAGGCCAAAGTCCATGATAGAGCATGTAAATATTCATTATCTCTCACAGATAAGAAGTGCTAAAGTAATCAAAGGATAAATATGATACATTTGTTCATTTCTGAAATAACCTTTAAAAAATAACATGCCTTGGGGAAAATCATGCTGACGCCAGTGCTAAATACAAGCAGGTAGAAAAGCAGTTTTTAAGAAACAGAGGATACTAGGACAAAGAAGTGAAAAAAATTTAATATGGGCAATTGAAAAAGTTCTAATCTTGAGATTAGGGATGAGTAGAAAAAAGGCCCGCTCAAAGCTGGTTAAAAAATGACTAACCTGGTCAGTTTATACTTACCATCAGCTCTCCATCTGGTCACGTTTGTTTTAGAGTTGACCTTTACAAAAACTCAATTAGTAATTTTCATCTCTAGATAAAATAAGAGGTGTTTATATAGAGAATAATTCACATTCATTCTCACATAATTTAACTTCATAAAAAATGGGAATCCACCTCTTGAAAACTTGAATATTAATCAAGCATCTGAAATTGCTAAAACTTCCTCTGAACTCAGTATTTCTTATCTGTGTACATTGGCAGCATTGCAAGAATATAATTAGTACACTTTCATTTCATTCATGAATTAAGAGGGGAATGTCTTTCCAAACCTGATTAGTGGCTCATGACCTTGGCTTCAAAGTGGACAGTAAATCAAATGATTGTGCTTCCACTTACCATCATATTATAAGGAAAAAAGGACAGGATATATTCATGGAGTTTATCACATTTATGAACTTCATATAAAATAAAATTTATCGGGCCTCCCCCGGTGGCGCAGCGGTTGAGCGCTGGGTTGCGAAGCTGCCCACGGCCTCTGTGGCGCCAGTTCGATCCCCGGCTGCTCCCCGGCCACTGGAGGAGGGTCCCACATGGCGGGCAGACCTCTCCTGCCGCCCGCTGCTCCCCTCAGCAGTGTACTTTGGTCCTTCTGCCTGCTCTGCTCCCCGCTCTGGCTCTGGTGAATTCTCTCACCGTCCCGCGCTTCTGACTGTACCCAGTGCATGTATAAACAAAACAAACAAATAAATAAATAACAGGCCTCTATAAAAAAAATAAATAAAAGAAAAAAAAAGAAAAAAAAAGAAAATTTATCAGTAACCTTCAGTAGCCAGACACAAGCATATTGTAAGTAGCAGTTTAATAATTTAAGCTCAGTGTTCTTATTTTAAACATGAATTATGTATAAAATTAAAAGATGCATATACTGCTGTGTGTAACTTCACAATGGATACATATTCAGAGAAATGCATCATTAGGTGATTTTGTAACTGTACAAACTTAACATTAGCTATGGGTTTTGTACACTTAGGGGCTATGATAAATAAAACAACACAAGATTATATCAACTACAAGGGGAAATTATAATATCAAGAGATTTAGTAAACATGGTATGTATGAAGCTGTTGTCAGCATGAAGCACTAGATCTAACAACAGCTATGATGTCACTAGGCAATAGGTGTTTTGAGGTCACCATTCTATAAGTGGTTGGTGGTTGATAGACACTTCCTTATGTGGTACATGAATATTTAGTCCTCAAAATAGGAGTATGCCAAGTGATATATTGAGGCTGGGAAGAAATCATTCACTTAATAGTTATTTAAACTTAGTTACTACTGTTTTATATATATTGCACTATTCATATCATTAATTAGTGTGACAGTACTTGTATATAATTTATGAAAAATGAATATATGCATATTTAAATAAAGTTCTCATTATTTTTAAAACCAATGCTATATATATATAGCATTTAAAACCAATACTATGTATATATAATCAATACTTTTCTCATTTTTAGAATATATTCGTTTCTTTAGATATTATGAGTATCTTTAGATATATATGGTATCTTAGTTTTGAAAAATACTGCCATCATTTGCAATGAAACAAATAAACCTCCCTAAAAGGGGTAAGAGGGGAACAACTAAAGGAGAATATTCCCACTCAATATATAATAGAGCAATTTTTGCATCTGTTGCAGATGGTCTTGGTGCCCTAAGGCGCACCCTTAGTCTCCCTTGGACTTCAGCTGCTTCTATGAGTTGTAGACTCCCACCAATAGCTGCCACCATTAGCTTCAATTTCTCTTGTTTTCTGCCCCTGCATTTTCTCTAAAGGTATTACAGCCTTCTCATCCAAAGGTCAGAGGACATGAGCAAACCCTCAACCACTAGGGATCAGAGCCTGTGGGTGAAGCTCTCTTTCCTGTCCTTTGGACTGAATTCTCAGAGGTTCCACAAGGATCTTTTTCTTGCCTTTTTTTTTCTTTCCCCATTTTTACTATCTCCCTTTTTTTTTTTTTTTTTTTTTTTTTTTGTGCATGGTCACCTCCGGAGCCACTTGCATCTAAGCTCAGGCTTTGGGAGAATCTGAGCTAAAACATTTGTTTCAGTCACAACTAAGCTATTGATTTTGAGGAATTCTGAATTTATCATCAAATAAGAACTTTCCAGATTCAGTAAGTTTTGAAAAATCTAAATTACAAAATGAAATATACATTGAAGCAATTAAAATTTTTATTGAAGAGATCGAATTGATGACAAAAGATACAACTCCCAAGAGCAAACAGAAACCAGAATAATATGTAATCTTTCAGTTTCATCTCTAAAAGAAAATTTACCTGGAATGCTTCTGAGGTTTAACAATATTCCTCAATGATCAGTGGTATTAAATATCAAAAAAAAAAAAAAACCCTATTGCCTCTATAAGATGAACCTCGCCAAAATGAGACAGATGCAGTGAGGAGATCTATGCTTGGTTACTATAATTATCCCAAAGTGTCCCTTGGGACAACTTTGTTAGAGTTTCTATACTTTTTAAAATTTTTATTGTCTTACATTGTTGTTTATTTTTGTTCAGTAGTTAATTTCTCTGTTCGTGTGTCATCCCCATAAATCTTCAATCATTACATCATCTGTGAACTGTCACCATAGTCTCTGTGCTCTTTCCTGAGTTTTAATACTTTCATGTTACTAAATAAATGTCTTTAACTTGAGATTTGATGATAAACCAACAATTGAGAAGAATCACCATACAGGTGATCAGCAATAGGTAAATTTATTATTTTTAATAAATTTAACATATTTGCAATTTACATGGGAGAATTGTGACTCCCCAATCCAACCTCCCTTATTTTAGGTTTGTTCTACTCATTTAGTGTAAAAGACTTAACACTTCATCTGTGGCCTCTTTTCATTTAGAAAAAAGTAAGTTAAGTGTCATGAGATAAACACATCTCTATTGTTAGGGAGAGGATTTTGTCAACTGTTAGGTATTGTTGGTTTAACAATATGGTATGAGTTACTAATGGTTAAATAACAATGTTAACATGAATTGTAGGCCCAGACTAGTGTTTATATGAGCATCCAGCACTCCTCATGTAGGATTGACTGAGTAATATCTAACTAAACTGTGAATATTTTATAATCAAAAATCAATAATAACTGCAAATGGAAAGCAAGATCAATTAAGACAATACCATGATGCCCTAGAAAGAATGCTCCTTTCAGAACAGGGTCCAACTGCAAAATTCAGCTGTCTGTGAGTGTGCATGTACATTTGTATGGCAGTCAGAGTAAAGTTTTAGAATGTGCCCATCTTAGTTTATGTAATCTTTAACAACCAAATAACTATTAAGCTCCTTGAAGATGACTTACCTATATATAACAATGAGCATCCATAGAAAGGCATATCATCTAACTGATAAAAACTAAAGAAATGATTTGCATTTTGAATCAATGCTCAGCCTGTTATGAAGACCTTCATTGTAGTGGGCATTGACCAAACTTTTAGATGCATGGAGTTCAGACATTGTAACATTTTTAGACTCTGCCAGCTGTGGGGCCTTTGTAGGTCTCTCTCACAAAAAAAGATAGTGTTGTTTGAGGCTTTGGCTTTATGTCTTATCTGCTCTTGTTTTTCATCTTCTTTGGTTATATTTTAATCTCTCTATATCTTTGTCTCTTTGCATTTGCACACTGCTGAGTGGGAGACAGTACTCTCTATCTATTTTGGAAAAACCAGACTCTTTTTATCTTTAGTAAGCTGTGCTTGGATTGTCTTCATCAGTGCTGAGTTTAATTTTCAAGTGCTCCTCTAACTCCTGAATTATACTCAATGAACTTCTGTTTAGTGATGCTTTTTTGGTTTCACATAAGTCTCAGACCTCCAAGTCTTTGGAGGATCCATCAAGAGCAGTACAACTGTAGAATTGTGACCTCATAGGTAGCACTTCTTTCTGTACTTATCAGCCAGCTCCGTTAATCCTACCATTTTGGTCTCAAAGGCAATTTCCAGTATGTCCAAGCTGAGGGTCTCAGGGTTTTATGCAGAGGAGAATATTATATTTTTAGAATATAAATGTATAAGGTATTCCATTCTATCAGCTTTATTTATAATTAGTAATGCCAATAATTAATATTAATTCCAAATGTACTATATACTAAAATCTTTAAATGTGTTGTCTCATTTAAATTCTCACAAGCAATCTCATGAAACAGAAATGGTTAGTCACTGCTTTATACAAATAGTTTAACTATTTTTTAGTAGGCCTTAAATTGAATTTCTCTGTGTTATATGGGGGAGGGGTATAAATATCTTATTTCTCATGAATGACACAGACCACTGCTTCCATTCTCTTCCTCTATCTTTTGATATCTGAGCTACATCTCCAGTTCAAAAAGAAAAGTGTACTGACGTTGAACAAAAAATATGAATTATGGATGGTGTGAGCTGGTTTTCCCACTGTATAATAGAGAAATTATAGAGAAGCAAAGGGGAGGGAATTAGAATTAATTTGAATTACAAACAGAGATAGCAATAAGAATTCATGTTGACCTTACTGTTTATATAAATGGATAAATACAGAAAAAAATACATTTCCTAATATATAATAAAAGTATCCATAATGATTTTCCAATTATTAAGTAAGTAAATATATGATTCATAATGGACAAACCTTTAAGGAAGAATTCCAAATAATATATGTAGATAGTTGCTCCTCTTCTGGGGCATGGAGCTTAATTCCTCCTCTCCTGGAGTATGGTCTGGACTTGGTGACTCTGGAATGAATGAAGTTTGGGAAAAGGGTAACAATGATTGCATATTGTGGAACCTGGCAAACACTGATACTTCTTCAAATATACTCTGATGCAATAGGATGAGGACATCTCACCTCTATGATTCATTCCCAAGGCCCATAACCCTAGTTTAATCACTAGAAGACACATCAGACAAACCCAAACTAGAGACACTCTACAAAATCTTAAGCAGCACTTTTCAAAGTTTTCTAAGTCCTAAAAAAATACAGACACTGAGAAGCTGTCACAGACCAGAGACCAAGGAGAGACATGAGAACTAATTGAATACGGTATTCAGGATTGGATCCTAGAAGAAAACAAAGGGCATTACAGAAAAGCTATTGGAATCCAGTGAAGTTTGGAGTTTAGTTTAAAATATATGCCAACACTGGTTTTTCAGTTTTGACATACATACCATGGTAATGTAAATTGCTAACATTGGGGAAACAGTGAAGGATATAGGAAAATTGTCTCTATTAATTCTAGATTTTTCTATCAAAAACATATTAAAATAATTTTATTTTTTAAAAACTGAAGTGGAGAATTAAAACAACCATCCCTGCTTGATACTTATTACCCTTTTTTTTATAATAAATTTTATTTTTATATTCCCCATACAGTTTCAACCCCCCCATTTTGACCCCAATCCCTCCCCTACCTCCACCCACCCCCCCAAAAGTGTCTCTGGTTCATAGATTTTTGTTGATTTTGATTTTCACTTTCTTATAGTTATTCATTTTCCTGGTCCCTTATTTAAGTTTCTAGATTCCTGCTATGAGTGAGACCATCCGGTATTTTTCTTTTTCTTTCTGGCTTATTTTGCTGAGCATGATCCCTTCCAGCGCCATCCATGTTGCTGCAAATTGCATGTGCTTATCTTTTTTGAATGCTGAGTAATATTCCATGGTATATATGTACCACATCTTCTTGATCCAGTCATCTATTTTTGGGCATTTGGGCTGTTTCCAAAGCTTAGCTATTGTAAATAGTGCTGCTATAAACATAGGGGTGCAGGTGTTCTTTGGAATTGATGTTTCTGTGTCCTTTGGGTAAATACCTAGTAGTGAAATTGCTGGATCATATGGAAGCTCTATGTTTAGTAGGTCCAGAAATCTCCACACAGCTCTCCATAGTGGTTGGACCAGTTTGCACTCCCACCATCAGTGCAGAAGAGTTCCTTTTTCTCCACACCCTTGCCAACATTTGTTGTTGCTATTTTTTTTAATATGTGCCATTCTCACTGATGTAAGATGGTATCTCATGGTAGTTTTGATTTGCATTTCCCTGATTACAAGTGATGTTGAACATTTTTTCATATGCCTGTTGGCCATTTGCATTTCCTCTTCAGAGAAGTTTCTTTTTAGCTCTTCTGCCCATTTTTTGACTGGATTATTTTCTTTGTTGTTGTTGAGTCTCATCAGCTCTTTGCAGATTTTTGTGATCAGTCCTTTATCATTAGTGTTGTGTGCAAAAATGTTCTCCCAGTCGGTGGGGTTTCTCTTTGTTTTTGTTATTGTCTCTTTTGCTGTGCAGAAGCTCTTTAATTTGATGTAGTCCCAGCTGTTTATCTTTGCCTTCACTATCACTGCTTTGGGTGATGTGTCTGTAAAGATGTCTTTGATGTGCAAATCACATAGTGTTTTGCACATTTCTGGATTTTCTATTCAATTCCATTGGTCTGTGTGTCTGTTCTTGTTCCAATACCATGCAGTTTTGATGATTATGGCTTTGTAGTATAGCCTGAAATCTGGGAGTGTGATGCCTCCATTCCCTTCTTTTTTTTTCAGGAGAGCTTTGGCTATTTGGGGTTTTTGGTGATTCCATATGAATTTCATCAATAATTGTTCTATTTCTTTGAAGAATAACATTGAAATTTTGATTGGAATAACATTGAATCGGTATATTGCTTTTGGTAGGATAGCCATTTTAATAATGTTTATTCTTCCAATCCATGAGCAGGGGATGTCTTTCCATTTCTTTGTATCTTCTTCTATTTATTTTAACAGTGTTTTATAGTTTTCGTTGTAAAGGTCCTTTACCTCTTTTGTTAGATTTATTCCCAAATATTTGATTATTTTTGTTTTGATAATAAAGGGGATGGTTTTTTTGATTTCTTCTTCTTCAGATTTATTGTTAGTGTATAGGAAGGCTTCTGACTTTTGCATGTTGATTTTGTATCCTGCCACTTTGCTGAACTGATTGATGAGTTGAATTAGTTTTTCTATGGAGTTTTTGGGGTTCTCTATGTATATTATCATATCATCTGCAAATAGTGATAGTTTGACTTCTTCTTTTCCTATTTGGATTCCTTGGATGTCTTTCTCTTGTCTTATTGCCCTGGCTAGGACTTCCAGTATTATATTGAAAAGCAGTGGTGAGAGTGGACATCCTTGTCTTGTTCCAGATCTTAATGGAAATGCTTTCAGCTTTTCACCATTGAGAGTGATACTGGCTGTTGGCTTGTCATAGATGGCCTTTATGATGTTGAGGTATGTTCCTTGTATCCCAAGAATTTCAAGGGCTTTTATCATGAATGGGTGTTGCAGTTTGTCGAAAGCTTTCTCAGCATCTATTGATATTATCATATGGTTTTTATATTTCTTTTTGTTGATGTGTTGGATAACGTTGATTGATTTTCAGATGTTGAACCATCCTTGTGTCCCTGGAATGAATCCTACTTGGTCGTGGTGAATTACCTTATGGATACACTTTTGGATTCTGATAGCTAAAATTTTATTTTTTTTATATTTTTTTTAATAATAAAATTTTATTTTTATATTCACCATACAGTTGCAACCCCTTCTTTCTGATCCCAATCCCTCCCCTCCCGCCCCCCACCCCCCCAAAAGTGTCTCTGTTTCATAGTTTTTTGTTGATTCTGATTTTCACTTTCTTATAGTTATTCATTTTCCTGGTCCCTTATTTAAGTTTTCTAGATTCCTGCTATGAGTGAGACCATCCAGTATTTTTCTTTTTCTTTCTGGCTTATTTCGCTGAGCATGATCCCTTGCAGCGCCATCCATGTTGCTGCAAATTGCATGTGCTTATCTTTTTTGAATGCTGAGTAATATTCCATGGTATATATGTACCACATCTTCTTGACCAGTCATCTATTCTTGGGCATTTGGGTTGTTTCCAAAGCTTAGCTATTGTAAACAGTGCTGCTATAAACATAGAGGTGCAGGTGTTCTTTGGAATTGATGTTTCTGTGTCCTTTGGGTAGATACCAGGGAGTGGAATTGCTGGATCATATGGAAGCTCTATGTTTAGTAGGTCCAGAAATCTCCACACAGCTCTCCATAGTGGTTGGACCAGTTTGCACTCCCACCAACAGTACAGAAGAGTTCCTTTTTCTCCACACCCTTGCCAACATTTGTTGTTGCTAGTTTTTTTAATATGTGCCATTCTCACTGGTGTAAGATGGTATCTCATGGTAGTTTTGATTTGCATTTCCCTGATTACAAGTGATGTTGAACATTTTTTCATATGCCTGTTGGCCATTTGCATTTCCTCTTCAGAGAAGTTTCTTTTTAGCTCTTCTGCCCATTTTTTGACTGGATTATTTTCTTTGTTGTTGTTGAGTCTCATCAGCTCTTTGCAGATTTTTGTGATCAGTCCTTTATCATTAGTGTTGTGTGCAAAAATGTTCTCCCAGTTGGTGGGGTTTCTCTTTGTTTTTGTTATTGTCTCTTTTGCTGTGCAGAAGCTCTTTAATTTGATGTAGTCCCAGCTGTTTATCTTTGCCTTCACTATCACTGCTTTGGGTGATGTGTCTGTAAAGATGTCTTTGATGTGCAAATCACGTAGTGTTTCGCCTATATTTCCTTCTATATATTTTATGGTTTCAGGTCTTATGTCTAATTCTTTAATCCATTTTGAGTTGATTTTTGTGTATGGTGTGAGGTAGTGGTCAAGCTTCATTCTTTTGCATGTAGCGACCCAGTTTTCCCAGCACCATTCATTGAACAAACTTTCTTTGCTCCAATGCATAGTCTTTGCTCCTTTGTCAAAGATTAGTTGACCATAGATCTTTGGTTTTATTTCTGGATTTTCTATTCGATTCCATTGGTCTTTATGTCTGTTCTTGTTCCAATACCATGCAGTTTTGATTAGTATGGCTTTGTAGTATATTTTGAAGTCTGGGAGTGTGATGCCTCCATTCGCTTCTGTTTTTTTTCAGGAGAGCTTTGGCTATTCGGGGTTTTTGGTGATTCCATATGAATTTCATCAATAATTGTTCTATTTCTTTGAAGAATGACATTGAAATTTTGATTGGAATAGCATTGAATCTGTATATTGCTTTTGGTAGGATGGCCATTTTAATAATGTTTATTCTTCCAATCCATGAGCAGGGGATGTCTTTCCATTTCTTTGTGTCTTCTTCTATTTCTTTTAACAGTGTTTTATAGTTTTCTTTGTATAGGTCCTTTACCTCTTTTGTTAGATTTATTCCCAAATATTTGATTTTTTTTTGTTTCAATAATAAAAGGGATTTTTTTTTATTTCTTCTTCTTCAGATTGATTGTTTGTGTATAGGAAGGCTACTGACTTTTGCGTGTTGATTTTGTATCCTGCCACTTTACTGAACTGATTGATTAGTTGAATTAGTTTTTCTGTGGAGTTTTTGGGGTTCTCTACGTATATTATCATATCATCTGCAAATAGTGATAGTTTGACTTCTTCTTTTCCTATTTGGATTCCTTGGATGTCTTTCTCTTTTCTTATTGCTCTGGCTAGGACTTCCAGTATTATATTGAAAAGCAGTGGTGAGAGTGGACATCCTTGTCTTGTTCCAGATCTTAATGGAAATGCTTTCAGCTTTTCACCATTGAGAATGATACTGGCTGTTGGCTTGTCATAGATGGCCTTTATGATGTTGAGGTATGTTCCTTGTATCCCAAGAATTTCAAGGGCTTTTATCATGAATGGGTGTTGCAGTTTGTCGAAAGCTTTCTCAGCATCTATTGATATTATCATATGGTTTTTATATTTCTTTTTGTTGATGTGTTGGATAACGTTGATTGATTTTCGGATGTTAAACCATCCTTGTGTCCCTGGAATGAATCCTACTTGGTCGTGGTGAATTATCTTATGGATACATTGTTGGATTCTGATAGCTAAAATTTTATTGAGGATTTTTGCATCAGTGTTCATTAGGGAGATTGGCCTGTAGTTTTCCTTTTTTGTGTTGTCCTTGTTCGGTTTTGGTATTAGTGTAATGTTGGCTTCATAGAACGTGTTTGGTATTGTCCCTTCCTTCTCAATTTTTTGGAAGAGTTTGTGAAGGATAGGCACTAATTCATCTCTGAATGTTTCGTAGAGTTGATTTGTAAATCCATCAGGTCCTGGGCTTTTGTTTTTGGGGAGGTTTTTGATTACCATTTCAATTTCGCTAATTGTAATTAGTCTGTTTAGGTGTTCTATTTCTTCTTTATCTAGCTTTGGGTGAATGTAGAGTTGTAGGAATTTGTCCATCTCCTCTAGATTGTTGAACTTGTTTCCATATAACTGTTCATAGTTATATGATTATTCTTTTGATTTCTGCTGTGTCCGTTGTGATTTCTCCTCTTTCATTTGTGATCCTGTTTATTTGTGCTTTCTCCCTTTTTTCCTTTGTGAGCCTGGCTAGGTGTTTGTCTATTTTGTTGATTTTTTCAAAGAACCAGCTCTTGGTTTCATTGATCTTTTGGATTGTATTTTTAGTTTCAATTTCATTTATTTCTGCTTTGGTTTTTATTATTTCTTTTCTTCTACTGGTTTTGAGGTTTTTTTGTTGTTCTTTTTCTAGATCTTTGAGCTTCGAGATTAGGTTGTTTCTTTGAGTTCTTTCTTGTTTCTTGATGTGAGCATCTATTGCTATATATTTTCCTCTTATTACTGCTTTTGCTGCATCCTATACATTTAGGAAATTGGTGTCCTCCTTGTCATTCAATTCAAAGAATTTTTTAATTTCTTCTTTTATCTCCTCGTTAGTCCAGTGGACTTCCAGTAGTGTGGGTTTCAATCTCCACGAGGTAGGAGAGTACCTTGCCTTCTTTTTATGGTTTATTTCTAGTTTGATGCCTTCATGGTCAGAAAAGATGGTTGGTATGATTTCAATCTTGGTGTATCTGTTGATGTTTGTCTTGTGCCCCAGTATATGATTGATTCTAGAGAATGATCCGTGTGCGCTTGAGAAAAATGTATACTCAGATATTTTTGGGTTTAGTGTTCTATATATGTCTGTTAAGCCCAAGCACTCTCTAGGTCCTTATTTAGAGCTTTAGTGTCTTTACTTATTTTTTGTCTTGTTGATCTATCCATTGTTGATAGTGGTGTGTTGAAGTCTCCCACTACGTATGTGTTTTCTCCGATGTCTGTTTTCAGAGATGCCAATAGTTGTCTGATATATTTTGGTGCTCCTTCGTTTGGTGAATATATGTTAATGAGTGTTATTTCTTCTTGAAGTATTGTCTCCTTGATCATAATGTAATGACCACTGGGGTCTCTTTTTATCTTTTTAAGTTTGAAATCTGATACTTATTACCCTTTAGCAATCATGGTAAGGTCTTCAGTTTTCTGGAGATGGACCATACCCTAAGAAGGATGGTAAAAGTGCACCCATTTCAAATCAATATTTTAAAAACACCTACCATATTCAGAACATGGTAGGGACTTTCTTTCCATTTTAATTTATGTCATATTTTGCTTTAACAAGGCTTTTGAATCAAGGGAAAAAGAATCTGGGGAAAGGAACTCTCCTTGTTTTTTAACATTCTGAACTCTCCTGTCATTTAGTGCATGTCACGGAGAAGAAGTATTTGCCTATACTTTTTCATGAGGTATGGGGAGATCAGTAGCAAGTGTACTTATTACCAGTAACAATGGGACTTCCAAGAAGGAGGACACCTCCCTTCCAGAGAGGCGGCTGGTCATCAGTATGATTCTGAACTGACAATGAGAATTGGAGCAGTGACTTAGATGCATAGACCAGGGAAAACCATTTTTGTCTTTCCAAGGCCAAACTTAAATCTTATCCCAGAAACTGGAGTAGTGGCACCATTCAAGTGCATGACATTTGTGTTTTTATATTTGTACTTAAGCATCCCAAGTTTAGTAATAATTTCAGGTCCAAGGAATCTCCTTTCACTTCATGCAGTGGGTGGGTGGGTACCTTGCTGGGTGTCACAATAGTAACCAAGAATGATGAGTTTCTTGGGGAAGGAAAGGAACAGATGGTCCTGGGAAAATGGACTCTCCAACTACTTCAGGGCAAGTTTAATGAAGGGATGTTGGAACCTGCTGAATTATCATTTTGCCTATCCCAAATCTAAATGCTATGTTTCTACCTAATTTCTCAATGTCAAGGTATTGGCGCATTTACTGACATACTGACATTTTCATGCTTTTATTAATTAGCAATTAATGCCAAAAGTGAGGAGCATTCATTTGCAAAGAGGCCAATTAAAGACTACATGTTGTCAAAATGCCTAAAAGCCCCAAACCCAGCAGGTAAGAGATAAGTGGCAAGCATTGCGCCACTGAGCGATTATTCTTGTTCAAATCCTCTATGGTGTGAAAACTTGTCAAACTGCCTTGAAAAATCTTGTTCCTGCATTAATACCAATTGAATTAATACAATCTTAGTCAAGTTCATAAGGTAAGTTTTCAAGTAGAAGCATTTAATATATATATCTGTATGTCAGTTTCAAACAATGCTGAGGAAGTTTTCCATAATGCAAAAAAAAAAAAAAAACTACACACAATAACCCAAATATATTAAATTTTTATGATATTGTCTATTTACAAAGAACATTACACATTTTACTGTCAACATTTGCTCAATGTCAGACATTGAGTTATATTCCAAGCCTATTATTTACTAGCTGTGACTGGAAATATTTTATTTATCAACTTTTAACCACTTTGTGTTCAAATTCTTTTTGTAAAAAAGATTTATTTTATTTACTTACACATACAGAACTGGGGTGTAGGTCAGAGATGCGGGGAATGAAAGTGTTCACCAGAGAGAGAGTGGGCAACAGAACAGGCAGACTGACTGAAATACACTGCTGAGGGGAGCAGCGGGCAAGACAGGAGAGTTCTGCTGCGCCACGTGGGTTGCTCCCTGGTCAGGAATCAAACTTGGTGCTGTAGTGGCTGCTGATAGCTTCATTGCACTGATTTGACATTAGGTTGAATATATCTTCCTTCTTGTTTCCTTACCTTTTCTCCATTACTCTTTCAGCCTGTTCCCACAAGTAGTTAGTTGGTTCCTTTGACTTCTTCTAGGCAGGTAAGGGGGAAAGAGTGAAGCAGAAGTAGTCTGTGACTCTAGATTTATTTTTTTCACAAAAGCAGAAGCTCATGGTAGAACTTAGAGGTTTTTAAAAAGGGAGAAGAAGGAAGACAGGGGTATGTGAAAAGGGAAAGAATCTGGAAAATCTTGGAGGAAGGAAAATAGCATAGCTCTCAGTCGAAAGGGTTCAAATACCCTGTAACTCCCAGAGCAGTGAGAAATCCGTGGAGTCTGAGAGCAGGCTGGGTGACTCTGCTCTCTCGTAACATCATCCAGGCAGCAGATCCCCAAAGAAGAGTGACTGTGTGGCAGTCCCAGGCTGCTGAGACCTTGTGAAGCTTCACAGTGACTGAAAGCAGCTGAGTGCTACCAGGCTGAGATGCCATTTTGTAGGGAGAATGCATGTTTCAGTGGAAAGCTGCAAAGAATACATGATCAATGAGCAAGGGTCCTCCCACTCTGTTTCCTTGGTTCTTACTGTGTGATCTCAAACAGTATTACAATTCTGGGACTGGTTGAGGAGAAAGCCTGAACATCCCAGACATTAAGTTTCCTGCCAGTCAGAGGGATGGATGTTAAAATTTATAGTGATTTATTTCAGAAAAATATGTGCAACTTTTCTTGCTTGAATATAATACACAGTGTTACGGAAGGTATGTAAAAGATGCTCAATTAGTATTAGCTATCATTGTTTATCAGCAGGCATTGACAACAATAAAAAGACTGTTGAAAGATGGAATTGTCTTTTATCTTTTTTTAATTAAATGTATTTATTTCTTTACATCATTGTTCATTTTTGTACAATATTTGATTTCTCCCTCACATGTAATCCACTTAGTTCTCCCACCACCATAGCACACACTATCCATCACCATAGTCCCTTGTGCTCTTCCTTCCCCTGTTTCAACTTCTCTCCCTCCCCATCCCTTGCTGTGTGCCTCAGATCTATGGTCGGTTTGCAAGTCTTGTCTTTTTCTTGGTTTCTCTATATTCTACATATAAGCAAAATCATGTGATATTGTTTTTCCTTCTGACTTATTTCACTTAGCATAATTCCTTTTAGCTCCATCCATGTTGCCACAAATGGCATAGTTTATCTTTTTTGATCACTGAGTAGTATTCCATTGTGTATATATACCAATTTTTTTTATCCATTTGTATATTTTGGGGCATTTAGGTTGTTTCCATATCTTAGCTCCTGTAAATAGTGCTGCAGTAAACATAGGAGTGCAAGTTTCCTTTTAAACTAGTGTTTTTGTGTTCTTTCAGTAGAGTTCTAGGTCTTGTATTATCTTAACCTTCAATATGAGGCTATATTCTATGAGAGTCAAGTTTGCTTGTACTGGAACTATTTTCTCTGAACCTGAACTTGGAACTCATTCCCCATTATAATACCACACGGAAGAGAGAGGCTTTAAAACACTATAGGAGGGGATAATAGAGATCCATGAACAAATAAGACTGTGTAGTCTGGATTGAGTATCTTCATCTTATTTAACTGCATAAGGATAGAGCCTTAATTCCTGGCACTGCATATATATCCAAGGGTTTTCCACTGTTTTTGTTTGATTTTTGACATTTAACTTAACCTCTAGTGGTGAGAATCTCATATGGATTAAGTAATAAATTTGGGGCAAAATAATGCTTTTTGAGAATTGAAATTCAGTGATATTTGTGTCTTGGCTATGAACTTTGAGCTCTATGATCTAGGGTTAAGGAAGGGAGTGGGGTCTAGTGCACAAGAGATGCCTTTATGGTTGAATAGGTGACACCTGTTGCCTACCACCAGGAGTAGCCATCCCAAGATGTCAACCCATTGCATGGTTTGAAGGTGTCAGGTCACCAGGAAAGACACAACTCACACAGACACTGGGTAGAATAATTCTTTATACACAAAGAGAAGGGGCAAAACAGTATCAGCTTCAACAGTGACAGTCCCCTATAGCCAGTGGGTCTCATCTTACAGTCAACACAGGGAGATAGTTTGTACAACAGGAAAAGGACCTCTTTCCCTCCCTGCCAAGAATAGATATAACAGTGTGGTTGGACAAGTGCCACACGATGCCCATACTTAAATAGAATAAAAAAGTACACATCAAACCCAGAACAGGGAAAGATATTTCCAAACAAAGAGATATCTCCAGCATAGGCCATGAGAATGCCTTATCTCTGTAAGGAAATGTTACAGGCTCAGGATACATTCTTATGTGACTATACAGGAGTTGAAAGATGACATACACATGGCCGCCTTTCCCAATATTTTGTTTCCATCAGAGTCTAATGTGTATTTTACCTCAATTTTATTGATTTCCTTGCAAATAGCTTCTTGCCTGACACTTTACCTTCTCAATCTTCAAAATTCTTAGAATTTGAGATCTGTCTGGGGGAGGACATATCAGAGTACCAAAATAACTTTGGCTTTTCATCCAGGCAGAGCAGAAATTGCAGTTTTTCTATTAGAAAGTTTCCAACATTTGCCTTAGGGGAAATGTGTTCCCAGTCTTTCATACCCCAGAATTCAGGACTTCTGTATGCCCTGCTAATAGTGCCACGTTGAGAAATAATGGGACCTCTAATCCAAAAAGTAGCTCTTATAAGAAAAGTTAGTAAAGTAGAATGAGAAGGGATTGATGGACATGGAGATGGAAACTTCTGGAAAAGTCAACAAGCTGTTCTCATCTTCCTTGAATAAACATGAAGTTTTAGCTTACATCTAGGAAAGAGGAAGCCAAAAGATAAGGCAAGATGGAAATAGAGTAAAGATGCTGGGCTCACCTCCACATAATTGTAGCTAGATTTCAGCAGAACACCCCAATAACTCCTGAAGGAAAAACAGACAGTCACAACATATGCTAGGAGTAATGTCTGGAGGAGGTGGATCCCAGTGAGGAGAACAGGTCTCAAGCAGAAGGCCTGCCCAGGGAAGGTGAGATGATCCCTAGTGGTGGCCCAGCAAGCAACAGAGTAGAACTGGCAAGGCATTTGTGTTATGATCTCAGGCAGACCTTAGTGATCTCTGAGTCCCAAGGCAGGTTCTGGAAACAGACCTACCACAGAAGGTCTCCACAGATCTCGGTGAGTCTGAGACAGGTCCTGGATGCAGTTGAGTGATGGTAGGACTCCAACAAAACTCAGTGAACTCTGGGTGGGTTCTGGAAGCAACCTTCAACACTGTAGGGCCCAGAAGACCTCAGTGAGCCCCACACAGGACTGGGAAGAAAACATATTGCAGTAGGCCTCACAGACCCAGTGAGACCTTGGGAGGGTCCTGGAAGTAACCTAGACATGGTAGGTCTGGCAAACAGAGGAGAAGATGTGACAGGTCTGGATCAGTAAGCAAAAGGGACACTGTTTGGACAGATAGTCTCTCAGATAAGAATGGGATTGCTTATTCCTTGATCAGTAAAGACCACTAAAGACTTCAACAGGGTTGCATTAAGGAGATTTATGGTACTTTGAATAGTGGACGAGTGGAGAAAGGAACATGTCGGTTGGGTTTAGAATAGGGGAAACTGATGGTAGAGTGGATAATTCAGCCAGGGTTCCTGGGGAAAAGGGAGAAGAGACCTTGTGGAGACATACTCTCTTAAAAGAGGGGGAAACTTGTGGAGGACCTGGGATGCCTCACATTGAGTGGGCACCAGTAAAGATACTAGAGATCAGGTATTCTGACCTGCACTCTCCCATCCCACACTCTGGGAATAGTACTTTGGGAGGCATATTGCAAGCACAGGAACTGCTGAGGCTCATTCTAAACCCCAGAGAGGAGAGTTATTGGGGGTACCACAAATACAAGCCAGTGCAACCCAAACTCATCCAACATCGGGATCCCTCCAGTCTCTCCCTGCACTGTACACTCAGCAACTACAAAACAACTCTGAGTACATACAGAAGCCAGCAAAGGATAAAATGAATGAATGAATGATGTCCAATGCTGAAGATATTATGACAGATAATAAAATAGGATGCCCTTATGTACTGAGCAGATATAAAAATATAAAATGTGGAAATACAGGACCTCAAGATAGTATGACATCTCCAGACTCCAAATATAAAAAGATATATTTCCCTATCAGACAAAGAGTTCAGAACTAATACAATAAAGAAACTCAAAGAGATAGAGGAAAACGCAGAGTGATCAGTCTGAGTGACATAAGAGAACTCGGAAAGGAAGTATTGGAGCCTCTACTTGAGGGACTTACACATCATATGCCTACGACTTCTAATTATGTAGGGATGATGTTCTCTGGACTATCTGGATCACCAGTGATGCTGGGCAGGACAGAGTTGCTTTCATTAGAACCACAAGAAATAGAAGAAAGTAGTTGTGTTGCTAAAAGGTGGAGGAGTGCTGGGCAAGCTAAAAACTGACCAATGATTCTGATTTCAGAATTCGTTTTCTGCAGTTCTTCTCTGTCAGGAATTGCATTGCCACATCAGTTGTCTACTAAATCCAGATCATGGCAAATCCTTGTCTTCAGTATGTATAAAAATGCTTATATTTCTATTTGTTATAGTAGAAGGCATGTGTCTACCCCATCCAGAAATGGTATCAAGCAGTTAAGCTGTACATTTAAAAGAATGGCTTTTAAAAGAACTCTAAAAATAATTACCTTATAGTGGGAAGTTGGGGAATAGGTAGAGGAATATAGATGAAATAAGAAGTTAGAAAGTTGATCATTGTTGGAGCTGATATTAGGTACATGAGGGTTTATTATACTATTCTATTTTATTTATATATGTTTTATTTTTTTCCTTAATAAAGGGCAAACATTTTAAAATGGTGGAGGTTGGCAGTGAGTAATGGCAGAACATATAATTTTTTAAATGGCAACTGGAAATTATCGTTTTGTGTTTCAAGATGTCATTCTTCTTAAACTCCTGAAATAGAATCATGTTATATGTTTGAGAAGGAAATCAGATTGAAATCTTTACTAAACCAATCTATTATTACCCATAATTAATGACTTGAATCAAAGTTTAAGGTTAAAAAACACAAGAAAATGGCAAATAATCTTATATTTCAAGCAAATTTCTCTAAAACAGAATAGATAATTAGTATGTTAGTTTTTGACATAATGGAATTACCTTGCATTAGGTCTGTCTTCTTCTGTGCTAGAATTTTGACCTGCTACTTCCAGGATTGCAGACTAATAGAAAAGAGACACAATTTTAAAATGAAATGCAATTAAGTTATTGAGTTTAATATCTTAAGTATGGCAAAGATTTACTTTTAGATTATACTTTGAGTTTCACCTATAGGTTTAAAAAAGGAAAAGGAAAAATAATAACAATAAATATTAGTATTTACTATTTGTGGCAGTCCCTGTGTAGTTCTGTAGATGAGAGAATTTTCCTAAGGTAGTTTATTTAGCTTAAGTATTTTAATCTACTCTAATACATCAATGAACGATACCCAGATCCAGCAAGAATTCTGTAAAATTCATGGCTCTTGATTTTGGTTTATAGAGTTTGATAAATAAATTTCCAAGTTGTTGACCAAGAATAATATAAGTTTCTATCTGGCCATACTCACCTACTTTATATCTTAATCTTATATAGCTACTTAAAAAATAATATATCAGTGATTAAACTCAGATCCTCTAAGATGAGATTACTATTTTTGTTATACCAAAAAAGATTTAGGTTTAACATTTAACATACAAGAGATTTAACATTATATTTCACTTTTAATAAGTTTATAGGTAATTTCTTTGCATTTTTATTTTGCATGCCACCTCACTCATTTGACTATGGGGTGTGTGTGTGTGTGTGTGTGTGTGTGTGTGTACACACTAAAACAAAACCAATATCCTCATGGTAAAATATTGCCTACCATGTAATGAACATGTTGCTTCTTTTATTTGAACCATTTTTTTTATCAGTGAATGTTTCTGTTGATTTGACTTAAGTATAAAAAATATGAAAAAGAAAGTAGTATTAAGTGCAACTTGCCTTACTTGTCTCATTGCTTGTATGAATCCAAGAGGAAAAGAAAATCAGGACATGAACTCTGAGGGAAGAGTCTTAGATACATGACTGTTCTTTATGCCCATCCTTAGCTCTGCCATATTGATCAGAAGCAGTGCCCTAGAGGAAGAGTATCTGAATCTTTTGTCATTTGCTGTCTTGCTTCCTTTGTCCTTTGTTTTTCTTTGTAATTAATATGGTTGATATACCCAGAGGAACTTTCGAGCATTGGGCACAGATTTTCACATCTAAAAATAAACAAATGAAGAGGTTGCAGCCAATTCCACTGAGTGGGGATGCTCAGTACAGTTAAGTGGGATGTAGCCACACAACAGGCATGTGTTAAGTTGATAAATGTGTCCCTGCACTGGTGCATTTGCTTCTGTGCTACATTTGGCACAAAATGCAAACCCTTCCCAACATAGCAATTTCAATTTCTTCCATTAAACTCTCCATGTTCATCTCTTCTTTTTTCCTGACCATCTGTGCTCAGTCTTCTACCATAAAATTCACAAATATCTTTGCTAAACTAAATAAATAAGTTTTTCTATAAAGCAGTGAAAGAGACACATTTCAAGTCCCCAGAATATTGTAGATAAAGAGTAAGAAGCTTAGTTTCTTCCTCCCTTGGGTCTATTAATATAGGTGAATCAAGGCCACACATTTTGGCGTGTCATTGTTTCTTACCAATTTTATAGATATTTCCTCCTAAAATTCTTTAAAGTATAAAGAAATTATGGCTTATTTTGTTACTAAAAGGATTTGAGGTTCATAACTGTATCAAATAGCCAGTAGTTTAAGTCCCCAATGGCAACTATTACACACCATAGACACTCAAAAACAATTTGTTGAATGAATTAATAAATTAACATTGCATATTTCATTGAATTGCCCTTGTTCTTTTTTAAATGCCCACCACAGGCATATTCATAGTAGTTATCCAATGAATGTAAGATAAAATTAACATGTATGTTTGAACAACTAGGTAAAATAGATATAAATCAGTGACTTTATTCATAAATGAATTAATTCAACAACTATGTGTTGAAAACCCACTCCTTAGTACTAATACTGGTTATATAGAGATCCAGTTCTTGATCCTGCAGTGTTTATACACTGTAATAGCTATTATCCCAATACTTACACTTAAGATTGTGTGATGAGAAGGCAATAATCTTGCTGTATAAGAGAACAAAATAAAGAAAAATTCTGTATCTGGAGTTAGGCAAAGTCTCAGGAAAGACATTCCTGCAAAGATGCTGTTTAACCTGAGACTGAAAGGATAAATAGGAAAAATAGTTGAGAATAGAGTATCTCTGATACAGGGTTCATGACAAAATGTTTAGCTTGAATCTAATCTTGAAGAAGAAATCAATTAAATCCAGATTTGTGAAGTGCTTCAAAGTAGAACATTAGAGGAGGGAATGTGGACAGTGTATGGATAAAGTAAAATGGAGTTCATTATAATAACCAGTTGTATTAGCCACTTACTACTGTGTAAAAAAATTTCCCCGAAAACCTAGTCATTTATTATCTCACACACTTGTGAAAGTCAAGGATTTTGGAGCAGCTTAGTTGTCTGGTTTTGGCTCTAGGTATCGCCTGAGGTTGCAATCAAGATGTTGTCCAGAGCTGAAGACATCTGAAGAGGTGATTAGCACAGAGCAATATGTTAGGCTCTCTGGGCTCCATCTTTCTTTATTTCTTTCCCCTCCTCCTCCTCTTCCTCCTTCTTTTATCTCCTTTTAAAAATATGAAAATGATTCTACACTTGAGTACCATATAGTAGCATGCCCTTAGAGGAATTTGGCCCATGCACGTTAATTTACTGACATACGATCTGAAGGATTGATTAGGGCTGCATGATTTCCTTCCAACAGAGGCTCATTCACAAGATTTTTGGCAGGAGGCCTGTCTCTCACCATGTGGACCTCTTCACATGGCTGCTTGAGTCACCTCACAGCATGGCAGCTGGCTTCCCCCAGAACAGGGGCTCCAAGAGCAAGAGCAATGAGGATATCACAGGTCCCCCATGACCTTGCCTTGGAATTTTTACATGGTCATTTCAGCAACATTAGATGCAAGTTGTTAAGTCTAGTTCAAAGTCAATGAGAGGAGAATTGTCAAAAATTTTGGATGACTTTTAAAATGAATAATATCGGTCTTGTCCTCTATGATTTTCATCATACTCTAATGGTGAGGAGAAAGTTAAAATCTTCTTTCTTCCAAATCGCTTTTATATTTATGAACTGAATCAAATGATATTTGAAACTAAAGACCACTTTAAAAATATCTGTAATGTTGACAAGTATCTTAATACCAATTTGGAGTTAATCTCAAAATTTGAACAAATGATAGCATGAAAACTGATAGGGGAAAAGAATGGTGAATAAAAATGTCCCTCTTTTTAAGGTTTTGGTGACTATTAACACTACAATTAAAATCACACTATTGTTTTTGTGTCCCAATGGCTATATTGTATGTGGTATCATCAAGAAAACAAAGTACATAAATGTTGATTAAATCTAGTATCAGTTCAACAAGAAATCATGGTCAGTATTTCTTTTTTTTTTTTTTTCAATTTTATTTTATTTTTTTTTTATAATAAATTTTATTGTTATATTCCCCATACAATTGCAGCCCCCCCATTCTGACCCCAATCCCTCCCCTCCCGCTCCCGCCCCCCTAAAAGTGTCTCTGGTTCATAGTTTTTTGTTGATTTTGATTTTCACTTTCTTATAGTTATTCATTTCAACTTCTAAGACTCTTGAATGATCATTAGAAGCTAGCTGGGTGAGCTTTTATCCTCACAACCCAAGTTAAAAACAGAAACCAGGACAAAATAACTGATGAAAGGATAAATGTTATTTTTGTCCTAGTCACAGTGAGCCTACTGCGTTGAGAAGTGTGCCTGCATTTACAGGTGAACTATGAGATGAGTAATCTGGCTCATGTCCAGACTGTGTGGTCTTCCTAACATGAATTGTGGGGCTTCAAGAACTCCAGAGCAACTAAGGCAATAATTGTACCTCTTTTGATATGTTTTGTTCATGTCAACAGTAGAGGATGGTCTTACAGTAATCCAAATTCAATTGCCTTTAAAAAATGTATGTGTATGTGTGTTTGTATATATATATATTAAATGTATACAATTATATTAAATGTATACATATATATACATGTATATATATTAAATGTATACAATTATTATAATATACATGTATACAAATTTTATATGTATATGTACATGTATGTAATTTTGTTAGTACCTGGTATAAGCACAAAACTATATTACTATATTTCTTCTACATAGGGAACTTTAACTACAATGTTGAAAATAATAGTGGTAAACTACTGTGTCAAAAATATTTTTGAAATTGTCAGCTCTATGCTCTTATGTAATTGAACAATGACCATTATAGAAAGGACAACTTGACATTAAAGCCTCTGTTGACCATTTTCATTGTATTTAAAAATAGCCATTTCAAGGATAGTCATTTGTGACATGTGTATCAAGTACACTAATGAATTCTAGGAGAAAAAAGTATTAGAATTGGGTGTTTAAGATTTCCATAATAAAGAGTCCACCTTTCCTATTCAGGAAATCAATAACTTTTAAAAATTCTTTTAAAAGTTATCCTCATATCTCTTCTGATAGGAGTCTCATATAGCTAAAGGCATTAATTACAGCATTTTTAGATTTTATTAATTTCTTTGGAAACAAAGAAATAAGGAATCATTCCTTTGATATAAATTGTGGTATTTCACCCACTGTAGTATGTTATTTAGATACTCAAAATATTTCTCAAAGGCAAAGATCATTGGAATGACAAGCTAAAAGTAAGCCCAGTCGAAATATATCTAACAAATCCAAACAAACATACTCTTTCCTCCTAAAATAATGAGTAACATTGTCTTATTGGTAGCTTTAGCTTCTTGGACACCACTAATCAAAAACAGTGACAATGCCCTAATTCATCACATAAACACCATGGGTTAAAAGAGATTAATATTTGACTGAGTTCTTTTGGTATGAAAGAACATTTCAAATAAAAGAATCAAAATATAAAAACAGGAGATTTTTTTATAGCAGCAGATTCCTCTTCAACTTAATGATTTTATCTTTGTTATCTGCAAAACTATTATAATAAACAGAACCCAATTTTCTAAGGATCTTTCAGAAATGAAGCCAAGAGTGGTTGAAATCTTGAGACATCTAAATGGTTGAACATTTCAGAGGAATTTATGATATTGTCAGATTTTGCCTGCTTTCTATTTTCTGCTGCAAGTTGAAATCCAGAGGGTGATTGGTGAAAAGAATAGGGAGAATTCCTGTTACTGATATTTGTAGCAGTGGAAACATTGGTGCCTTTTTGGTAAAATTCCTCTCTTCCTTTGAATGCTTCTGTTTAACATCACATGATTTTGAATACAAACCTGCATTTTTGAGGATCATTTTAATAGCAAAGTCCTGATGAAGTCCAATGTGGGAAAAGGCCAACACTGATGTGCTAATGTGCTAAACATTGCTCACATCATCACAAGAGCTGTCATGACAAAGTACCATGATGTCATGACAATGGTCTGTGACAATATCTTTCATATAATCACAGAACATGGTCAAACTGAAAGTGAGTTTTGATTTATATAAAAACATTCTGGTGGTTATCACCAGTAATGGTGCATGAAATACAGAAAAGATCCATGTAGTATTTTGAATGACTTCGATAAAACATTTTTAGAAGCTCATTTGCATTTACATTAGTATTTCTCCAAAACTATAAGAACATTGATTAGATGGGCATCTCAATAAAGTTAAATTATAGCCAGTTTGAAACAATAATACCATATATTTGATAAAATTATTCCTTGTATTTGTGGACTACAACTCTGCACAGGGTTCAAGATTAAAGAAAAAAGAGGGGGAATGGAAAGTGTACTTTACAGAGAACTGAAACACTAAATCATCTAGTTTTGAATTGTAAAAATTGGAAAGTAGAAACTTATGAAAGATTTGTAGCTATGCTTAGAAAACAGTGAAATATATATGTATATACTTGGATACACATACATACATATATGCATTGTTGTATTACCCATGAAAGATAACAATCTGATACCACCAATACTTTGCTATTTCAGCATTATAATGAAAGAAATTTCCATTTCAAAGTAATAATATAACACATTTTTTTTTTTGCCTGTAAATTTTTGTTTATATTTGGAGAAGGAAATAAGTCAGGGAGGGATGCTCCAGAATTATGAATCAAGATTCAGACTTTATTTTTTAAATAAATTTTATTTTTATATTCCCCATACAATTGCAACCCCCTTATTTTGACCCCAAACCCTCCCCTCCCCGCCCCCCACCCGCCATAGAGTGTCTCTGGTTCATAGTTTTTTGTTGATTTTGATTTTCACTCTCTTATGGTTATTCATTTTCCTGGTCCCTCATTTAGGTTTTCTAGATTCCTGCTATGAGTGAGACCATCCAGTATTTTCCTTTTTCTTTCTGGCTTATTTCACTGAGCATGATCCCTTCCAGCTCCATCCATGTTACTGCAAATTGCATGTGTTTATCTTTTTTGAATGCTGAGTAATATTCCATGGTGTATATGTACCACATCTTCTTGATCCAGTCATCTATTTTTGGGCATTTGGGTTGTTTCCACAGCTTAGCTATTGTAAACAGTGCTGCTATAAACATAGGGTACAATACATTTCTTAAAAGAGCCTTTCCATACTTTAACAAGTATATTTTAAACATCGCCACTAATACCTGTTTTCAATGGCTCTGTAATGTTAATTTATTCATTGAATCTTCTTGGAATATTTTGAGGCTATGCTAGACATCAGCCTTCATGATGGTCAGTATATAATAGTGGACAAGTTGGACATGGTTTCTATCTGCATGAAGAATATGTTCTGGTGAGGGAGCAAATCATCAACCACCATAAACACACACACACACACACACACATAGTAATAAGTGATCTAAAGAAAGAATTAAACATTGATTTAAGAAAGACAGTAGAGATGAACAAAGAATAGATGAGACAAATAAAAAACAACTGTCAAGAAAATAGATTTAAATCCAACCATATTAAACAATACATTAAATCTAGGCAGCCTGAATGAACATCCTAATTAAAAGTTGAATATGACCAAATTGATTAAAAATGTAGATCTCAACTATAAGTTAGCTATAGGGAAACCAAATATAAACTTGCAAGAGTTAAAAGTGAATATATATATATATAGAGAGAGAGAGAGAGATAGAGAGAGAGCATGGCGGCCTCCCTGTTGGCGCAGGCGGTTGAGCGCTGCTCTGTGAAGTTGTCCGCAGCTTCTGCAGCGTGGGTTCAATCCCAGCCAGCAGGCGAAGCAGACCTCTCCTGTCTCGCTGGCTGCTCCCCTTAGCAGTGTATTTCAGTCAGTCTGCCTGTTCTGTTCCCCGTTCTGTCTCTGGTGAATCCTCTCACCCTCCCATGCATCTGGCCTATACCGCCTGTACCCCAGTTCTTGTATAAATAAATAAATCTTTAAAAAAAAAGATATATAGCATGGAAAACTAATAGAAAAAAATCTGAAGTAAATATATTAATATGAGACAAACTAGACTTCATTACACAGGATATAACCAGGGCCACAAATGCTTTAAACATTCACCTTAAAACTTGAAAAGAAGATAACAAATTTTAAAAAGCAAGAAGGAAGAAAATGTTAGTGCAAAACATGACTGAAATAAAAAATAGTAAAAAAAAATTGGAGAATAAAATGAAGTAAAAAACTGTTTTTTTTTTAATTTTAGTTTTATATTCCCCATACAATTGCCACCCCCTTATTTTGACCCCAATTCCTCCTTTCCCCACCCGCCACCCTCCATAGTGTGTCTCTGGTTCATAGTTAAACAACTATGTTGATTTTGATTTTTTCTTCCTTATAGTTATTCTTTTTCCTGGTTCCTTATTTAGGTTTTCTTGATTCCTGCTATGAGTGAGACCATCCGGTATTTTTCTTTTTTTTTTTTTTTTTCTGGCTTATTTCGCTGAGCATGATCCCTTCCAGCTCCATCCACGTTGCTGCAAATTGCATGTGTTTATTTTTTTGAATGCTGAGTAATATTCCATGGTGTATATGTACCGCATCTTCTTGATCCAGTCATCTATTTTTGGGCATTTGGGTAGGATCCAAAGCTTAGCTATTGTAAATAGTGCTGCTATAAACATAGGGGTGCAGGTGCTCTTTGGAATTGATGTTTCTGTGTCATTTGGGTAAATACCTACAAGTGGAATTACTGAATCATATGGAAACTCTATCTTTAGTAGGTTGAGGAATCTTTAAGAGAAACTAGTTTGATAAATGACTAGTCAGACTGATTAAGAAGACCAGGGGAAGAAGAAATCACTACTATCAGAAATGAAAGTGAGGCCACACCACAGATTCTACATTCAGTAAGGGATTGCAAGTAAATACTATGAACCAATTCAGGCCAATAAATTGGATAAATTACATGAGATGGGCAAATTCTTAAAAAGATAGAAATGACCAAAGTTCACTCAAGATGTAATAGGTAACCTAAATAGGATTGTATTTTCTAAAACAATTGAATTAGTAGTTAAAAACCTCCCCATAAAGAAAACTACAAGCCCAGATGGCTTGACTGGTGATTTTTACCAAATGCTTAAAGAAGAAATAATACATATTTCACAAAAAGTATTACAGAAAATAGAACACAGGAAAAATAAAAAAAGGCTTAACAAAATGTTAACAGACTGAATCCTGAGATATATATATATATTTATATATATAAATATATGTATGAATATAAATACAAACTCATGTATATGAATTTTAACCCTTGTCTCATTCCATATGCAAAATATAGCTCAAAGCTGATCATAATATTTGTTATAAACCATAAAGTCATAAACATCTGGAAGAAAATATTGAAGAATATCTTTGTGACCTAGATTTACAAAGCATTAAGATACCAAAAGCACAAACTACCAAAATTAAAAATCACTGCTCTTTGAAAGACATTCTAAGGAGAGTGCAAAATAAAACCACAGACTGGTAGAAGATATTTGAAAATGCTTCATTTGACAAAGGACTTCTCCATTTATTCATTCAAGTAACTAGCCATAAAAAAAGAATGAACTACAGATATATGTGAAACCACATCAAAAACATTCTTCCAAGTGAAAAAAAAAAGTCAGAACAAAGTAATGCCTACTGTGTGATTGTAGTTATATAATATTTCAGAACAGGCAAAATTAAAGAGAAAGAAATCAGAGCAGTGTTGTCATGACTGGGATGTGGGAGAGCTTTGTCTTGCAAATGAACAAGAGGAAATTTTGGGGGAGAGGGTGGTAAATTGGGTGATAGCAGTGTTCCAAATAGGTCGTAAAAACCAGACTCTACACATTAATCTAAACTCATCAATCATTTAAAGGATGAAATTTACTGTGTATAATTTATATTGCAATAAACCCCACCATCTTCTGTCAAAGGGGTGAGGAAGAGAGAATGAGTAAAAAAATTTTAAAAAGGTTACGTTTGTGTACTACTATGTAGTATATACATGTATAAAGGGTAAGAAATTTAAAACGAAGTTTCATTATAACAACTTCAATAGAAAAAAAGGCAGTAGTATAAGCTAGTGTTTATTGGGGGCTTTCAATGTAGCAAACACTTTGTTCAGTGTTTTAATAGTTTTGTTTTCAGTGAATTCCCACAATATCTTAAATCAGGCACTTCTATAAAATAGAGATAATAATAGTACTTGCCTAATATGTTTGTTATGAGGATTACATTTGGCAATATTTGTATAGCACTCAGAAACTTCCTGACATACAATATGGTAGTATAAATGTCTGTTAAATAAATCAAAATAATTCTATTATTGAGCACTCTTAACAGATGAGAACTCTTTCTTTGAAAGGTGGGTCCTGCAGAAACTCACGGGTATCAGGGGAGGGAGCTTGATTCAGCTCTGGCAGTCCTGCTCCAAAAGCTTATATGCGCGTTTTAACTCTTTCCACACATTTCTCTGCTTCTGAACTGACTGCTACAGAAAGGAAGCCTGCTAGAACCAGAACTGTGACTCTGAAAGGCCTCTTGTGGCTGTCCTTTTCTCATTTCCTACCGCTATTTGAATTCATCCTCTTCCTTAAGTCATCATGCCCATCTCTTAAATGATTTCCTGAGCATTATACACAACTGACTGGTACATTTTCCTAAATAAGCAATGTTGGTCACATCACTTTACTGCCGAAAATTCTCCATTGGCTTGTTATTATCAATAAGATACACAGGTGCAAAAATGAAAAACGATGTAAGAATTATATCAAACAAAATATATTAATTAAAAAATAATTTAAAAAAAGATACACAGGTCCTCATTCAAACCTATCAACTGAGGGACTTTCTTTTCTAACCTCATTTCCTCCTACAAAACATCCTTCCATCTCTTCTCTCTTCCTTTTATTATCTACACTGACTCTATCATACTAAGTTTCTAATCTAGGCAAAATAATCCTTTGTACCCTTGATCCTTTGAAATCTCTAAGTTTGCCTCTGTGTGTCAGGTCGGAATGCTTTCAACTGTAAAGTAAGAGAAAACTTGAGCTGTCATTTGAACATATCCAGCTGTAGTTTTCTCAGTCATCCAGACTAAAAGGTAGGACATTCAGGTCTCCCACAGGGATTCAACCACAGTATCTGGGACGTGGGCTCCTCATCACTCTCTGCTCTCTCCTTGCGACCCTTTGACCTTCACCTCTACTGGATCTCCCTCCAGGCAGTTGAGGGAAGGAGAGGCAAACAACTTTATCTGCTTAATTCAGGATGGGTCATCTATTCCAGTTGGTCTTTCCTTACATTAATTTGACAGTTTGAACCACTTGATGGCTAAGATGCCAAGTGTTACCTGGAGGGCACTAGTAACATAAGTCAGAAGAAAAAGATATCGTATGATTTCATTGATTTGTGGAATATAAATAAACAAAACAAATGATTAAAAATGCAAAAGCAAAACCAATCCTAGACTCTGACAACAAAGTTGTGGCTACCAGTGGGGAAGAGGAAGTGGTGGAACAAAAAGAGGGGTCGACTGGTTGGTGGTGGGTGACTGGACATTTAGCAGTAGGCGTGGCATGATACACACAGATGTGAAAGTGAGACACTACACCTGAAACCTAGACAGTGTTGTAAAACAGTTTGCCTCAATAATAAAAGAAAAATGAGTTATTGATGGACACTAAGAAATTTAATTTTCTAACTTTAGTGGTCAGCTATACCACAGTAGGTGTTTTCTCCCACTAGTAAAAAATATATAGGAAGTCAAATTTCAAGTTGGTGACTGTTCTGCAACCATCCCAGGCTGGATAGGTTCATCATTGGTTCAGACAAATTGAAAGAGAACCTTTGAGCCAGCAGGGAGACAGCAACTTGGCCCCACCCTGTGAATCCCTATACGCTCTTTCTTCTCTTAGCCATTCTCTGATGCCACCACTCTCCATGGCACTGCACCCCATAGTCCTCTGCCACTTCCTTCCTGTCCTCTGCCTGCTGCCCTTATATGCTCAGTCTCCTGGCTCAGGTGTGCCACTCACACATGCCCATACCATGTTCCCGGTGCTGCCATCAGGAATGCATGCAAGACCACAGGTCTTGATCACAGATGCTAATGGTCGGTGGGCAGAAAAAAACTAATAACTTCCATTTCCCCTACAATGACAAAGCAAGAGGCAAAAACTAGATGGTTCTAATAATTCCAATTGATTCTACCTCCTAAATATGTCCTGAATTTATTCCTGCTTAATCTTCTCTGCCCTTACTCTGCTTCTGAATACATAATTTCTCTTCTGAAATCTTTACTGCAGTGGCCCACTCTTCATCATGTTAGTGGAAACAAGCTCACTTAGGCACAGATTTGAGCATGTTTCTGCTTGAAATCCTTTTATTGGCATTACATCCTTCTTATGACAAAACCCCAGCTCCTTTTCCTGATTTTCAAGTCCCTTAGTGAGCCAGACCTGCCAACCACTTCAACATCCTCTCTTGATCATCCCTCACTCACATGGAAACTAATTTTCTTTAATGCATATGTTCTGTCTCATTTTTGAAAGTGCTATACACCATTCCTTATGTATATTTTCCATAACCAGGGTCCTGTTTCCCTACTGTCCTGGAAAACTCCTGTGGATTATTTGAAGATGAACTTAGTCCTTACTTCCTCTAAGAAGACTTTCTTCTTGACTTTCTCTTAGTTGAGCTAATTTGTTCTGCTGAATTGTTTTTTCTATTGCACTATATGGGTGGTGAAAACTGGAGTCACAACATTGTCTGAAAGGTCTGGGAAGACAGAAGCTATCTTTCCCATTCACCATTGTATCCCAGGTACCTTGTAGAATGCATGAGAGATTCATCTGATGCTAAGCAACATTTTGTTGAGCAAAAGGATACATTTCAATATTCATTATGTCAACATATGATAAATAATTGTTACTTTATATTTTATGTTTGCAAGGAAGTAAGTGGCTCACTTCTCATTGTCATTCTTAGATACAATGCCAAAATATAATCAGTTTATCCATCATTAAAGGAAATCCGTTTATTTTTTCTGAGTCTCCAACCTAGCATCTTAGATGTGTTATTGGCAGCCATGAATTTATGACGAGATTCTTATTCTTGCCTTTGCAATAGGAAAAAAAATTAAAGAACATTTGAACATTATTTGCTGCTCTCAAGGATTCGTTCTGTATACAAATATTAAGGAGGCTTTGCTGTCACCTCTGCCAGCAGACAAAGCCACTGCACTCATCACTAGCAAAATGGCGGAAGAGGTGATTCCTATTATTTGTAGGTAATGAGGAGAACCTTAATTGGAAAGACTAAGAACGAGCTAGGATGGGAAAGAATACACTTTAGGAGGCTAGATATTTTTCTTGAATCTGGATCTTCATTAGTTGTTCCCTATTTTCAGCCCTAAACGGCTTTCCCTCCCATTTTCAATAAGAAAGTAAAGAGCAAACTAGACTTCAAATTGAAAAAGTGGATTTAACTTAAATGAGGATTTTTTTTACAATCCTCAGGACGAGTCATAATAATTTCTCATTATGCACAGAGATAATCTTCCATTTTGTTTGAAAGTTATTTTCATTTACCTTCAGGGCTGTTTTAATTTCAGGGAGAGCTAATTGTTTGTATTTGAATCTTTGAAAATTATTTAAATGCTTATGAGAAATTTCAGAACAATGAAATTCTAAAAAATAAACACACAACATTTCTGCATTAATTATATATGGCTGATGTAGCAAACCTAAAAATCCCAGTGACTTTTTTTTTAATATATTTTTTTTTTATAGAGGCATGTTTTATTTATTTATTTGTTTGTTTGTTTTTGTTTTTATACAAGCATTGGGTACAGTCAGAGGCGCGGGAGGGTGAGAGAATTCACCAGAGCCAGAGCGGGGAGCAGAGCAGGCAGAAGGACCGAAGTACACTGCTGAGGGGAACAGCGGGCGGCAGGAGAGGTCTGCGCGCCATGTGGGACCCTCCTCCGGTGGCCGGGGAGCAGCCGAGGATCGAACCGGCGCTGCAGAGGCCGCGGGCAGTTTCGCAACCCAGCGCTCAACCGCTGCGCCACCGGGGAGGCCCATCCAGTGACCTATGGTGACCTATGTCTTCTTATCCCAAGATCCAAACTAAAAGAGCAACCTCTATTTGGAACATGCTGTTTTTTTTTTTTTTTAAGATTTATTTTATTTATTTATGCATATAAGAGCTGGGGTGTAGGCCAGAAATGTGGGGAGGAGGAGGTGAGAGGATTTCCCAAAGACAGAGTGGGAAGCCGAACAGGTCGACTGACTGAAATACACTGCTAAGGGGAGCAGCTGGCAAGACAGGAGAGGTCTGCTGCACCATGTGGGTCACCTCCCTGGCTGGGGATCAAACTCATGTTGCAGTGGCTACTGATAGCTTCATAGTGCTGACTTAATCCCTTGCACCACCAGGGAGTCCAGGACATGCCATTCTTATGGCACAGAGCTGACTGGGAAGAGGCTGAGTTCATTCATGCATTCACAGTGAAAGCTTCCCCTGGGATAGTGCACATACCTGTCTATTTATGTGTCACTGATGAAAGTCACGTATTAAGCCCCAAATCAATTGGAGAAGGTATAACCTTTCTATAGTTATAAGCGAAGAGATTTATTTATGAGCAATGACATCATCATGATTGCTATATCCAAACACCACTCCAGCTTAAATTTTTGCTCAGGAATATTTTTAAGTATATCTAATTTATTACACAGTTTTAACTTCAGTATATATACAACCTTAAGTTTTGAATATGTGCTCTGTATCATGCTCTTTATGAAAATTATCCCTAATAGCTAGATAATATTTCATTAAGTTGAGGAACCGTAATTTCTCTATAATTTGACCATTTAAGTTTCTCCCATTCATTTATTCTTATAATGATCACTAATGGTGTTAGGGAAATCTTTGTAATATTTTTCCTGGACGAAAAATTATTTCCTTTGATTAGATGCCCAGAAAAATAATAACTGGATCAAAGAGTAGGAATTTAGAGTTCATGAATTAGAGTTCTTAAAATAATTTGATAAGGTTTTGTCCCAAAAGGTGGTAACAATTTTTCTATTTGTATTGTATAAGAAGACCATTTGATCAAATGCTTATTAGCAGTGGTATTATTCATGATATCAAATAGTTCTGAAACCATTTTCTACCCCAGGCTTATTTACCACTTCTTTTATTTTTTGTACCTTTTGTTTTTTACTTGAGTTGAGCTTTTTTCTCTCTTTGGGGCTGAAACACTACTGAGGATTTAACTCAGTGTGTCTAATGACCACATCCTCATCACATTGCTTGCTCTGTTTAAAAAGATTTGGTTGAGTGAATCACCAACTGTGTAAGTAAATAACTAAAGGAATTAAAATGGGGCCTCCCCGGTGGCGCAGGGGTTAAAGACAGCACTATCAAGCTGTTGCCAGCCACTGCAGCACAGAGTTCAATCCCCGCCAGCCAGGAGCAACCCACATGGCCTGGGTCACCCACTGCTCCCCTCAGCAGTGTATTTCAGTAGATCATCTATTCTGCTCTCCATTCTCTCTGTTGAATCCTCTCAGCCCCTGCACCTCTGGTCTATATCCCAGTTCTTGTATCCATAAATTAATAAATCTTTTTAAAAAAGAATTAAAATAGTATCTGTTTTAAATTTTTTTCATTGATGAATAAAAGGTGGAAAATTTTGCTGTAACAATATCAATAACTGATTTTTTTTCTCTTCTGTCAGTTAAGAGTATTCTTACCCTTTATCCAATTTCCTAACAAGTATTATTGCTTTTCTTATCAAAATATATTAACTCTTTATAAACTAATTATCTCCTGGTGTAACAGGTAATTTTCTCCAAAGTGCTTGTTGCTTTTTGGTAGCTATTATATTTTTTACTTACAGGTATTAACATTTTTAGGTAAATATAAGTCTTTCATTCTTTTCTTTTGTAATTTCTCCTGTTGTTTCCACTTTTAAATGTTTCTTCTCCTAAAGGTTTGAGGAATAGTTGCTTCTATTTTTCTATGTTCTTTAATTTTATGCTTAGCTTTTCATTTTACCTAGAATTTCCACTGTTGTGAGAAGTGAGATGAGATTTTAAACTGATTTTTTCCTCCTAAATGGTGCATGGATCTATTTTTTTAAGGATGCCTGAACTCTATTGTCATGTAATTCTGGAGTTGCCTTCTTAGTAGCAAAATTAAATGAAAATTATGTATTTGTTATTTTACACTACTTAAATTCTTAAATTATCTTAGATGATTAAGGGTTAAATCACCACATATTGATTTAGCTTTAATATTTTTGATCCTTATAGACTTTGTCCAAACACTGATTAATTTTTCCTGATAAGCACAAAAAGAACTGGGCAGATCAACACAAATCTATCATACTAAATAGAAAAATCACCCTAAGAAAGTTCCTGATCTAAATGAGTCAGGAGAGCTAACTTCATGTCTGAAGAAAATATGTAGCTCAGAATTACGTAATGCAAGTCCACTATAATTTGAATTGTGAGGGTCATGGCCAGTTCGAACATAGTGTTATAGCTTGAATTTAATATGAGGTAATGGCTATTGTTGGTTAAGCACAACTCCCAAGAACCATTCTAGAGTCATGGCAAATCCACACTTCCAGGATGATTTCACCCAGAGAGGAAAATTAGGGGTCTGGGGACAGTTGAGTGCTCCAGAAACTCTGTGGTGGGCACCTAGGGTTCATGGATCAATAAATGGACTCAGGAAGAAGGAAGGCATTACTCTTTGAGAAGACAATTTAAAATGGGCTGTACAACATGCCACCTATCATCAACACTAATGTATGTGCATTTAAAAACATGTTAAGTGGATAGATATCATTGTAACTCTTCTCACCACAGGAAATCAAAAATCAACCAGAAAAAAAAGCCACAAACAGCAGATGTAACCCATTGGAGGTGGTACATGTATTTTTTGTCCAGCCAGGGGTATATAAGTAAACATTCATGAAAGTGCTTACTTTAAATATATGCAATTTTTTGTTTATCATTATACTTTCATTTATCAATTATATCTATAAAAAATTCTGTCTTGAGAGCAAGGTATTAGGTGCTTTTAGAAGGAAAGACTATTCCAGGACTTCAAAATCAGCTACTTGGACTCTGGTTAGAAAATTGAGCCATCAGACCCAAGATAGACCCACCCTGGCATGTCTCTAGGTAGCCAGGAGAGCCCAACAGCAATCTGGAACAGCATATGCTGCCCAAGACGGTGACCAGGGAACGTGGGCTTGGTGAGTTTAAGAGAGATTGTGAACCATATGGTTTGGAAAGCCTGCTCTGAGCTGAGATGATTGTGGGAGCTTTTGGGTTTCAGTACCAGTAAAACCACTGGAAATTTACAAGTATGGAGATGTCAGTTAGAGTGGAGAAACTCAGATTTGTCAGAGCAGAGAGACTCAACACCTGAATCTTGGGAGAATCTCCACCACATGCCAGTGGCTGCAGTGGAGAAACATGGTCTTTCAGTGATAGCACTGAACTTGTCCTTGGTTGAACTCAGCCCTAAGGAACCTGATTAATGAAGCAAGTCAACCTAGAGGGAAAGCTCCTGCAATGATAGATGTGAGCTCCCTCTCATTCTGCTTCATCATCTGGTCATTCTTATTATCAGAAACTTGCCTGGGATAAGTTGCATAGCTTGTGATCATGGAATCTAGAAAAACTAACTGCCAAAAGGGAGTACATCCCACTGCAATATGTGGTAACTTGGGTGACCTCTTTATTGGAAATCAGCAACTCTAGGCTCTATCCAAGAGCAGATCATTCTTTTACCACCACAAAAGTCTCATTACTGGGTAGTCCCCTTCAGAAAGGCCTCATCCTCTGGACTTGGGAGCAGAATTAGTAGAAGCCACCAAGGAATTTTGTTTTGTTTTCTATATCTTGATGTGAATTATACCTAGTTTACCTGATAAGTACTTTTTTTTTCTTTAGAAGTTATGCTATCTCCCTACTACCACTTTTCCTCCCTATCTCACATCTAAGGCCAATTAACTTTGCTCCTTGCTCCTGGAAAGGAAAAGAAAGGTCTTTTGTGCTTTAACATCATATGAAACTAATGGATATTCACTTCCAAAGCAAATGTTTTTCTCACCCAACTTATTCTTCAACATACCCTTCTGTCTATTCCTACCTACATCACCAAATAATAAGTAGCTCTTGTCAGGTTCTAACAGGTGGAGAGAGCCACAGAGCTGGGCACAGCGCCCTGTCAACATCACTCCATAGGGCAGAGGGAGATGAACAGATGGATGCAGCAGCAGGGCAGGCTGCAGCTCATGTAGCAGGGAAGCTCTTAGTAAAATTGCACTTGAATGGAGAATGCTCCCACATGAGTCGCCAACCGCCTTCTCTTAGGAACCTTTCCAAAGAGGTCAGGGCAGGGAGAGGCCAACAGGGCAAGAAAGGTCAGATTACATTACCTCCAGAGGCCTTTCAACTCTTCATCATTACGAATCTGTGTTACTCTCCTTGCCAAGTATCCTAGGGTGTCATCAATGCATTTGGGTTACTTGAAACTGAAGATCCTCAATATTGTGCAGAAAATATGATCCTCTAAAAAAATCTAATACAAATCAGTACAAAAGGTCAGTGAGTCACCTCAGAGATGGATTTTGCTGGTGATTAAAAGTCATTTCCATTAAAAGGCATAGGACTTGGAATTAACCATCAAATAAAGGTTAATTCATATAAAATGAATATAAACAAATTAAACCTAATTATATTTTTCAAAAATGTATTACTTTTCCTACTTATTGAAATGGTACATGTCCACTATCAAAGAAGACTGTACTTTACAAATATCTGTAAAATTATTAAGTAAATGCCTCATGTTCTTTTAGAGATAACCTGTTGACAGTTTGTTGCATGTTTCTCTAGACTTTTCCTATCTGTATACCAGCATATCAAGATAATTATTTTAAAAATATTCCCATGACAGGAAAGTATTATTTTATATAATATCTTGGTAAAAAGTATCATTTTATATAATATCTTAGCCCCAGGACTAAGACTGAATTCAGAATTTAGGAGCAGTTTGGGAAGGACAAATTAGCAAGGTTCATTCACTGAGAACATGAGGCTGGAGAAGGAGCACCATGTGGTGTGGAGGGGAATAAATCATAAAACCAACACCTGGCTCTGAACACCAACTCTACCACCTCTGACCTCTATTCTAGAGCAAATAACTTTAACTCTTTACATTTTAATTGTCCATATATGTAAAATAAGGATGACAATTATATCTACCGATATCTCATAGAAGGGCAGTGAGAGCTTTATGATATTTCTCTTATTATAACTGGAAGAAATAGGAACTTGGCATAGGACATAAAGTTATCATGTGACTAAATGCTTAATTTGAATATGAATCCTCTGATCTAGGCACTATAGGTTCACCGTTCCCCAGTAATTAACGTAATGGTGCCCCATGTCTCTTTGTAACTGAGTCAATTTCCTTTTTGGTCCTTAGTTTCATCATCTGTGAAACAACAATCTTGGAGCCAGTGCTAAGCTAACTCTTTTCCATCTTTAAAGTTATAATTTTTGAATCTAGGTGGAATTTAAATTTGAATGTAGATAAAAGTGAGTGGGAGGAGGAGAAAGGGTACAAAATTTTGGAATTAAAAGCAGTTTGACTCTTGCCTTACTACCCACGATCTATGGATTCTTGGGTAAATGACTTCCCTCACCTGGGTTTCAGTTTCCCCACTTCTAACCTGACAGTAATAATGCTTTGTGTATGATATTGTTATGAAGATTATTTGGGATGGTATATGTGGCAGTGCTTTGTAAATGATATATTTGAGAAATTACAAATAAAAAAAGACACATGGCGACTTTGAGAATTGCTCCTATTGGTGCCCTTTCAAGCAGAACTGTAGACAAGAGACAGCTTGACCATCTTTGGTGTTCCCATTACTGGTAGGTCATGTGTCCTGTTCAATATCTTGAATCCACTTATCCATGCAGAAGACAGAATGGTTCTAGAACATCTATTTATTTGTCAGGAAATTAATACCATGGTAGTTAAAAGCAGGGGTTTTAACCACAGAGGGATGCAGTTCAAATTGTAGCTACGTGATCTTGGTTGTTTTCTTTATCTGTCTGGTTTATTTCATTTAATCAACTCTATGACATAGATAATATTATTTTGGGCATTTCACAATGGCAGACATTGAAGCTCAGAGTGGTAAACCATTCAATTGTACAAAATTAGGATTTGAACTCAAACAGCCTAATTTTGGAAGCTTTGTGCTGAACTATTATTCTATTCTTCCAAGTTCATATAAAAATTAAATGAGAAAACACACATAAGGCACTCTCCCCGGGATGTAGTAAGAGTCCAATAAATATTATCTATTTCAGTGATTTTTATCTTATTAAGTATAAGTAGCATAAGAATTCTAATTATGACCATTTGAAGTCATCTGGGTGTTTGGAGACTAAGGCTCCAATGATTAATTTTAGTAATGGAATCCTTTATATATTGAGAACAGAAAGAAACCCCTCAATCTTAAATCACCTTTAATTCACGGCTCTCAGCATCTTAGGATTCTTCCAAGCATCTAATTCTGGAGCATATACATGCTAAGTACATACTGTATATCTTATTTAGCATGTCGACCTAACTGTGCCCACACACCCCCACCCCACTCCCTGCTTGCAAACCTACACAACATGAAATATTTGCAAAAGGCTAACAGTAGTTGCTACACGAAGAGCTGGTTCATGAATCTCTAATTATGGGTATATTTGCAAAGCCTGCATGTGGACTGTTCTGTTAAGCCACTGCTAGCAAGGGGAGCAATAGGGTGCTGGCTGGAAATTCATGTTCTTAATCTTGAGAAAGAGCTTCAACAGAAGTTTCTCTTTAAGTGTGATCCCTCCTGCCTCACCAGGGACAGATTGCATGTATGCCAAATTGACCAGAGTGCCAGATAGAAAGTGCGTGTTCGCTGGTGCTGGTGATATGGGAAGAAAGGCCAGCAAGGCTTTGCTCCCCTGTGTTTAATGAATTGATCTTTGTAGGGGCAGGAAGGGACACAGTGCAGGTTTTCTTATCCAGCAGACCAGGTCAAGGAGGAGTCAGAGTCCTCAGTGGTTTTTTTTTTTTTTTTCAGTTTTCAAATACCTTTTTTTTTTAATTAATAAATTTTATTTTTATATTCCCCATACAATTGCAATCCCCCCATTCTGAACCCAATCCCTCCCCTCCCGCCCCCCACCCCCCAAAAAGTGTCTCTGGTTCATAGTTTTTGTTGATTTTGATTTTCACTTTCTTATAGTTATTCATTTTCCTGGTCCCTTATTTAAGTTTTCTAGATCCCTGCTATGAGTGAGACCATCCGGTATTTTTCTTTTTCTTTTTGGCTTATTTCACTGAGCATGATCCCTTCCAGCGTCATCCATGTTGCTGCAAATTGCATGTGTTTATCTTTTTTGAATGCTGAGTAATATTCCATGGTATATATGTACCACATCTTCTTGATCCAGTCATCTATTTTTGGGCATTTGGGCTGTTTCCAAAGCTTAGCTATTGTAAACAGTGCTGCTATAAACATAGGGGTGCAGGTGCTCTTTGGAATTGATGTTTCTGTGTCCTTTGGGTAAATACCTAGGAATGGAATTGCTGGATCATATGGAAGCTCTATGTTTAGTAGGTCCAGAAATCTCCACACAGCTCTCCATAGTGGTTGGACCAGTTTGCACTCCCACCAACAGTGCAGAACAGTTCCTTTTTCTCCACACCCTCGCCAACATTTGTTGTTGCTATTTTTTTTAATATGTGCCATTCTCACTGGTGTAAGATGGTATCTCATGGTAGTTTTGATTTGCATTTCCCTGATTGCAAGTGGGAGAAAATTTTTGCACACAACACTAATGATAAAGGACTGATCACAAAAATCTGCAAAGAGCTGATGAGACTCAACAACAACAAAGAAAATAATCCAGTCAAAAAATGGACAGAGGAACTAAAAAGAAACTTCTCTGAAGAGGAAATGCGAATGGCCAACAGGCATATGAAAAAATGTCCTCAGTGGTTTTTGCAGGTCTTTTATTTAGATTTAACAGGCACACGGCAGGCAGGGATGCTGGGGTGCCAGGAGGCTGGCAGTCCTCCCAGCCCCCAGCAAGTCTTCGCTCTATCTGGGCTCTCCAGCCTTCTCTCGTGTTCTCTCTTCTTCTCTTGGCTTCTCCACTCCTGCTGGGCTCTCCAACCTTCTCTCGTGTTCTCTCTTCTTCTCTTGGCTTCTCTGTTCCTGCTGACACCACCCTTAAAAGCCCAGTCTTAGCCCAGGTGAATCCCATCTACATATGCCCCCCACCCCCACCTTACTCCAGGTGCCCGCCATCAGGCATGCATTCAGGACCGCAGGGTTCCCTCATCTATACTAATGGTGGGAGGGCAGAAAAGCCTGATACTTTTTACCTTACCCTACAATCTTCATAAAAGAACCTTAGGCATTTATGAATCCAAAGGTTTTAGCAGCTATGTTCACTGGTGTCCACAACAAAGTCAGTTTTCCTTCTAGACACAGGATCTTGTTTTCAAAATCAGATTTATGGCGATTCCAGCAACTGGGCTGACAGCAAAGTAAAAAGGAAAATGAATCTAAAGGGCAACATTTTGACTAGGCTGAGAATCTATTTTTAGACCTGAGCATCACAAATTGATGTCTTCTCTGGAACTCATCTACATTCTGAAGTGATACATTATAAAACTCACCAAATCCAGCATGTTGGCACTAGTCAGTGAAATCCAGTACCAGAGCCCATTATTTCAGATGCTCATTCATGTATAGAGATGTGTTCCTTGCATAGGAATGTATCAATACTCACCCTCTCTGGAGGGCTAACTTCAACCAAGCTCCCTTCTCTGTTTGTAGGGTAAGGTAAAAAAAAGTATAAGGCTTTTCTGCCCTCCTGCCATTAGGATTGATGTTGGATCCCTGTGGTCCTGAATGCATGCCTGATGGCAGGCACATGGAATAGGGTGTGGGCATATGTAGATGGGATTCATGTGGGCTGAGACTGGGTTTATAAGGGCGGTGTCACTGGGACACCAGCGAACAGCAGAACGAAGCAAAAGAGAGACAAGATGAGTACCTGCAGCGAAGCAGAGGCCACGAGAGAACACCAGAAAGAGTGAAGATTCACTGGGGGGCTAGGAGGCCTGCCAGCCTCCTGGCCCCCCGGCACCCCTGCCTGCTGTGTACCTGGTCGAATCCCAATAAAACACTGAAAAAGCCACCGAGGGCGCCAGCTCTCCTCCTTTACCCCATCTGCTCAAATCCTAGAGATCCTGCTCTGTGCCTTCCTGCCATTACACTGTTATAAAATGGAGGTTCTCCATTCATTTATTCATCCTTTCTAAGGGTCTTTCTACTTATAGACAAGAGCATTTCCCATTTGAACTGCTGACCAGTTTCATATTTGCCTGACTTTCAACTACCCCTTCCTGAAACTTTTAAATGTTTCCAGTTATAGTGTTTCAATGCCCGTACTTGTGTATGCACATGTTTGTTCATGTATCTAGACAGTAGATGTTTGTCCAAAACCTAGAATTTTTTGAATGTGAAATAATATTAAAAAATTAGGAGATCTATACAAATCTGCATTTATGATTTCTTTCAAAAAGATTTTGAATCTCAAAACTCAAAGCTATCTCCACGGGTAACAATGGCTGGAGCTGAGCAGTTGCAACTTTATATAGAACATTGATTGTCCAGACACCTGCAGCCTACACACCAACCTGCTCTAGCACTTGGACCTGCCCGATCCCTTCAGACATTTGAGACCCTGCTTTCAATTTCTTTCTACCCTCTTGCATCCTCTTCCTTTTTGGCTTCCAACCTTGACTTCCTCTTAATTGGTAATTGGTTTGGGAGAATTTACTTTTAAGCTGACCTAGCATTCATTAAGGACTCAGTTCCTGCTCATTGCTTCCCAGATTCACAAGCTAAAACAGAAGAACTTTCCTCTCAACCATAGCTTCTCTAAGGCTAGAAGGACAATACCCAACCAACCTCCAATGCCTGATGATCCCAGGCTTTCAGGAGAAGGAGACTGGAACACAGACCTACCTGCTAGGTGGAATATAGGAATAGGCAATGTCTGAGAATTCTACTTTAAAAACAGTAAGTTCTATAGCTCCTGGAAAATTGTTGTGCTATGATGACATAATTAATTTAAAGGAAAATTTCTGGATAATTAAATATATTATCAAAGATAGGCTATACAAAATGAGAACATGCTGCTCAGACAGTGCTACAAGAAATATAATTTAGTATAACTTTTCTGGAAAACAATTTTCCATTATGTATCAAAAGTCTTAATAAGTTTTTTTTTGCCTCCCCTGCCTCCCCAGTATATTCACTACCAAGATTCCATTTTATGGGAGAAATCCAATATAAACACTTTACCTAATTTTACAAAAATATCTAGTCAAGCATTATTTATGATAATAAGAAATAGATAAAGTTCTAAACCAATTCTCCAACTAATTTATGATACAACTAAGTTATAGTGCTTCCACTAGAAGGGATATTAAACAGACCTGAAGTTGGTGTTTGGCAGCCATTTTAATAATACAGGAGAGAAATTCATGCTAGAATGCTTGAGAGACTTTTTCAAAGGCAGGTTATACAACTTCATGTTTGAGATTATCTCCAAGACATGTATATGTTTTTGTAGGTATGTTTTATGTCTCTGTAGTACTAGCAGTAGTAAGAACAACAACAGAAAGGGTAGTATAGTAGTGAACTTTGGTTTACTAACTTTCGGTTACTAGCTTTTTTTTACTAACATTGCCACTAGAGCACAAACTCTAAGTGGGAATGGTTATCTTTCTGATGAATGACCTGTTACCTACGCTGAAGGCTGGGCCTCAGTAGCCATGTTATTTTATGTGAGTGCTCCTTTGCCATGGTTGATTGGGCCAAGTGTGAACATGCTGAAGCAAAGGAAGGCAGCTTATAAAAAGAGAGGATGGAACCTCTACTCCTTAAATCCTTACTTCCTTTCCAGTTTCAAATGCTAGTCCCAAATATTGTTCTGTTGCCCACTTGCTTCCCTGGAATATTCCCATTGTGCTTTATATAAATTTTCATTTTTGCTTAAATCAGTTTGAAATGGATTTCAGTCATTAACAGCCGGTATAATGTGGGATAAACAAATATGCTTAGAAATCAGAATAGCAAGAGCTGTACAGAATGTTAAGGATGATGAAAAATTGCATAAAACTTTATTTTCTCTTTATGCTTTTCTGTGTTATAGCTTTCTAAAGGGAGTGATATAATTTCCATAATAAAAAAATAAAGTACATTATAAGAGAAAGAAAAATTTATTTCTAAAGAGATCCTTGTTTTTTTTGTTTTTTTTTCTTCTTACAATAGAAAGAGCTTCACTACATAATATGCCACTAAAATATTCTCAAACATAATTCTAGTTCCAGTAGTGGGAGAACAGCTCAGGGGGAGATAGTAGAGCTCTCATGCAGGCCCATGATACCTCAAACTAACCAAATCCCAGCTTTAAAGATGGGCCAATTAGTCTAACAAGAGGGAATACCATTTTTTTGCCAATGATTGTTTTTTGAATGGGCATGTGACACAATATGGGCAAGTGAGATTAAGGAAAATGCTAAGAATATTCTTTTATACTGTTGCTGAGGAACTTCAAGAAGCAACCCTTTATCCCTTTGTGGGGAAATTTGTCATACAAGATAGGTCATCCAAAGCACTTGCCAGCATCTTATTCCTAATCCAAGAATGAATATGACAGCTTGAGAGAGGGAAAAAGTAAGAGAACTGCAAACAAGCAGAGCTGAGCTTCTAAAATTCATCCTGAAATCCAACTTACCTTTGGATATCAGATAAGTAACCCAATCTCCTCCATTGCACATTAGTCAGTTGGAAGTGAGTCCTCTGCCTTTCAGAGTCAAAGTTTCCTAACTGACATAGCTGTGAACTTAGAAATTCTACCATGTTATCTCACTCAGTTGTTAGGAGGTAGTCTAGCATTCTTATATTTTTCTATCTCTAACTTGTATGTTCTGTCTAATAGTCAGTTGCACTTATTTTCACCATATTAATGTGGCTTAGCTTGTAAACAGCTTATGTACAGAACTGACTCAAAGATAGTTGTAAAGTCAAAATATACTATGTCTTCTAGTCCTCGTTGACCACACCTCTATATTCTGCTGAACCTTCACTACTACTCCTTGCTCTACTGCTACTCAGAAGCAGTTCTGCTTTTCTCTTCTTTTTTTTTTTTTTTTTTTTTTTTGGTGGAACCCTCGCAGCCCAGAGCTCAACTGCTGCGCCACCAGAGGAAGCCCTCTGCTTTTCTTTTATAGAAGACACTGCCACTCCTTCAGGAAATCACTTAATTAATCTGCCAATTACCTAGTTGGGAAATGATACCTGGGATGTTTCCAGTAGCTACCCTGAACTGACCTTTGCAGAGTTGATTAGAAAGAAAAGTAGTAGATGTGTAATGCAGTTACCTATTTGTCATGGTCTGTGGTGCTTTATTCCAAATAGCTTGTGAAGAAACAGGTAAAATTTAAATAAAATCAAGCCAAAATTGGTATGTGCTATAGATTCCAGGGTGAAGAGGTATAATCAACACCACTGATGATGCTTCTGAAGAAAATTTAGCTGCGAGAGCCCTTAGGAGATCTGATTTTACTAAGTCCTACTAAATCAGTCCCACTTATATAAGAAATATTTATTCAAGGGCTTTATACCAGTTTCACCTGCTAATCAGTTGAAAGGAGAAATGTAAATTATAGAAAATGATTTAAGCCCAAAGACCATGGGAACACATCTGGTATATTTTCCTAGAAATAAATGAGTAAAATCTGTATCAGAGTTATCAGCTCCCCTCTGCTCCATACAAAGAATAGTTTTGCAAAGAGCAATTCATGTGATTTCTAAATTTCCAATAGCTTTAAAATACGGTGTAAGTTTTATTTAAATACCTTTTTTTAGAGTCTTGATACACTTAAACATTCTGAACTCTTTATCATGAGACTCTGCATTATCTGCCCGAATATTTTTAGCTTTCAAATAATGTAGGTACAGATGTCTAATATAGAACCCAGCATATCATAGGCATTGAGGAAAAATAAGTCAATAGGTGTCACCTGGGTTGCTGGTAATCACTGAATTAAAGCATTCAGTTAAAGTGAGTTTCCAGCACCTGAGGAATGCTATAAAAATAATTCTAATTTTTCAGAGCTGATTTGACAAGACTTGGACTATCATAAGATTGTCATACATGGTAGAGCAATTGAGTTGATGAAAGGACTGACAAAACCAGAATCTGGATGACACAGGGAACTCTCAGTATAAATTGGCCACTGCCAGGGAGCAGAGGGAACATTGGTCTGAGTGGGGCCAAGGTGAAGCAGCTGCACTTAACACTCTCTCTGGAAAGAGCATTCTGGTGGTGAAAAAAGCCATTTTATGATTGCTTTGCAGATACCCCTTGAAAGATAGAACTGAAGTATAATTGGCATCTGTAGGGTAAATGGAAGTTATCAGGTTTTTTCCACCCTCCGCCATTAGCATCTATGATCAACACCTGTAGTCTTCCATGCATGCCTGATGGCTGTACTTGGAGCATGGTGTGGGTGTGCGTGAGTGGGCACCCCTCAACCTGGAGACTGAGCATATAAGGGCTGCGTCACAGAGGGCTGAACAACAGACAACCATATGGCGAGTGTAATGGAGAGCGGTGGAGAGTGTCAGAGATGTATAAGAGAGGAAAGAGCATATAGGAATGGTGGGGGGGGGCAGGCAAGTTTCTGTCTGCCTGCTGGCTCATTACACCTAACCTGTGGGGATGATGCCAAGGGCTCCAAGTTTCTCTTTCAAGCTGCCTGAACTGATGATGAACCTACCCAGCCTGGGATGGTTGCAGAATAGCATCATTGATTTTATTATGAGAAGCCATATATACCCCTTGTCCTAAGGGAAGGTCTTAGAATACTGTAGTTCCAAGATAGTACTGTGTACATTCAGAATTTTACATGTCTAAGTACTCACCATAAGGTAAATTTAACTTTCTCCCATATCCTTCTCCCCTCTTTTTATTTGCCACTACCTGGGGATTTTAATAAAGCTTTTAATTTATTAAGATTGAAGAGAATAGATGTTTTTACTGTTAAATATTTATCAAGAGTGTACTACATGCTGAGCAAGGACCTTATATAAACAATCTTGATGGATTGGAACATAAAAACATTTGTATTGGGGGATAGGAATAATATGTTTCAGAGTCACAAAGAGGGATATATCCATAGGACATAATCCCTGACATTTTGTAGACGAATTGAATTTAGCTTAACAGTCGATATATCATGAGAAGCCAACAAAAATTTATTTTATACAATCTTTATATTGTCCTTTATAAAAATAATAATTTGGTAGGGCCAACTTCATGTTCTGCAAACTATGCAGTTGCATAGGGACCTGCACTTTGTAAAACCCCAAGATTGGTTGTCTTTTTGACATTCTTCACAGTGTTTGAACACAGGACTCTATATTTTAATTTTGTATTGAACCCCACAAATCACAGGCCAGTTCCATTTACAGATCTAATTCTGAGTAAAGAGCATAAAAATGTTTATGAAAAGCTAACACTTTTGCTAAATCTTATAAGGTGAGAGATAATACACTGTGTATGGGATGCAGAAGCAGTGAGTTGGGTCAGGCGGAAGTAGAGACATTTGCAAGAACTTGTAAGAAGTTAAGGCTTTGAATTGACCCCTATCAACCACTCTTGAGTGGCCCTGACTTCGGCATGAAACAATTCCTCTGCACCAAGGGAAGTACCCACAGTGAAAGATAAACTCAGCAATTGGTTTCATTATTAAAAACTCAAACCATCAGAGTTAACCAATTTCTAAAACAAGCACAGAACAAAAAATATCTAGTAAAAGTAGTTTATAGACAAGACCATTGTTTGATCTGAAATGTGTTCATTGTGCAACTCAAGCTTTTTGACCTCATAATCTCCCAATTCTTTAGAATTCTGGTTTAATTTTGCAATGTTAAAATAGTTCAAGCTCCATTCTACATATGATAAGAAACCCAACATCTTCTACCTTTTAAAACACCCTCATACTCACAAATTCACAGAGATATCAACCCCAGGTGTTCTTGGAATTAGCTTTCTCTTAGTTCTTGCTTTAATTTTCTTTTCCATTGAACTCTGTGTTTTTGTTCCCACTGCTTGTCTCTTCTCTGCCCCAAGATGACCACAATGTACAAAATTTTAAAAGTAGATCCTTTCACTTTCGTGTTCCTAAACAACCTGAAATACAAGGTCATTTTGGGGTTCAATACAAAATTAAAATATAGAACACTATAAAATATATAGTGTTCAAACCCTGTGAAGAATGTCAAAAAGACAACCAATCTTGGGGTTTTACAAAGTGCAGGTCCCTATGCAACTGCATAGTTTGCAGAACATGAAGTTGGCCCTACCAAAATACAGAGGTTTGTGGTATTTGAGGCAGTTACACTATGATGTGACTGAAGAGTACAAAGTGGATGTTAATGGCATCTGTTTTTCTTTTTAAGACCTTCATCAAGACTACCACTGTTCATTTCCTGTGGTTGTCTTTCTTCCAGGCCCTCTGCCTACCACTAATTTGTTTCTCCCCTCCTACATTCTTTTTGTATGGGAATCCCCTCCTCCCCTCCAGGGACCACTGGAAATCTAAAATCTCTGTAGCTGACCCTTGAACAGTGCAAGGGATAAGGGGTGCCAACACCCATGTATTGAAAATGCACATTTACTTTGACTCCCTCAAAACTTAACTACTCTTACACCATTGTTAACTGAAATTCTTACAAATAAACAGTCAACAAACACATATTTTGTATATGTATTGCATATTGTATTCTTACAATAAAGTAAGATAGAGAATGTAAAATGTTATTAAGAAAATCATAAGGAAGGGCCTCCCTGGTGGTGCAGCGGTTGAGTGCTGGGCTGCAAAGGTGCCCGCAGCCTCTGCAGCACCGGTTAGATCCCCAGCTGCCAGAGAGGGTCCCACATGGTGCACAGACATCTCCAGCTGCCCGCTGCTCCCCTCAGCAGTGTACTTCATCAGTCTGCCTGTTCTGTTCCCTGCTCTGGCTCTGGTGAATTCTCTCACCCTCCCACGCTTCTGACTGTACCCAGTGCTTGTATAAATAAATAAATAAATAAATAAATAAATAAATAAATAAATAAATAAATCTTTAAAAAAAAAAAAGAAAATCATAAGGAAAATGTTTACAGTTCTGTACTGTATTTATTGATACTACGAGTTTACATTGTCTGTTTACAAGAAAATCCACCTCTAAAAGTGTAAGTGGACCTGTGCAACTCCAAGCCTTGTTATTTGAGGGTCAGCTGTACTTGATTATGCAAAGAAATGCAGAACCATAGTCAGTATACATCTAAGCACACGAGAAGTCGATCACTAAAATTTCCCCCAAAAAACTATAGCGTATCCTATCCTTGCCAAGAACCTGTCAACATTCGAAATTTCACTTTCTTTCCACCTGCTCCAGCAGCCTCCACAAGTAAGAAGGAAAAGTACAGGAACTTATTTTCCCAGTGATACAACTCATACATCCCTGACAGAGAACAGAAAGATGATTGTCAGCATATTGAAGTAGGACCCTACCCTTGCATCCCCTCCCTCACCATGGCTGTACTTACAAAGGTGGAACTATTTCAGCCGGTGACTCAGAAGTTTTAGGATTTGACTTGTTTGCCAACCAGAGCCAATGAAAGGCATTCATAAAAATAATATTTGAGCACTAAAAATTCAGGCAGAGAGAAGCAAATCTACATTCTGAATAAATAAGTATAAATGCAAATTTTAAGATATGTAGGCCATCAGGATGAGGAGGAAGACAAAAAATCCAATGTGATTCAGAAGAAATAGACTTGCAAAATTGATTAAAATTTGGTTATTACAGAGTAAAAAAGTTAAAGCACATTTGTAAATTGCTATTTTAAAAAGTATGGCTAGGGCCTCCCTGGTGGTGCAAGGAGTTAGGACTCAACCTATGAAGCTGTCCGCAGCCACTGCAGCACAAGTTCGATCCCTGGCCAGGGAGCCACCCACATGGCACAGCAAACCTCTCCTGACTCGCCCACTGCTCCCCTCAGCAGTGTATTTCAGTCAATTTTCCTGTTCTGTTCCCCACTCTGTCTCTGGTGAATCCTCGAAATCTCTCACCCTTCACACCTCTGGCCTGTACCCCAGTTCTTGTGTGCCTAAATAAATAAACAAGCAAGCAAACAAATAAATCTTTAAAAAAAAAAGTATGGCTAGATAATGAAGTAATCCCACACTTTGTATGTAATGATTTGATGCTTTCTTTTTTAGAACTGCAATATTAAGGGTATTTTTTTCATTTCTATTATTGAGATTAATATGGTATGGCTGTATTATACTGTATACTTTGATAAACAGTCTTGCACACAGCAGTAAGCATTTGTGATTTGCTTTCAAAGGCAGAAGAACTTGTCTGGTTTTAAAGAATCCTGTAAGCCACAGTCCTGTATCACAACGTCTATCACTGTAGTTATGGAGTCAAAGAATAATTACCTATTATAGTCAATGCTTTCTCACGTGCCTGTGAGAGCCTTCAGGGTAGGAGTTCGATTGAACTCATATCTCGATCCCTGAAGGCTCCCACAGTTTCTAGACCATAGTAGATCTTTGACAAAATATTTATCAAAATGAATCGATGAACAAATGACCAGTGTTTAAAAGGAATCAAGAAGAGTCTGATAGAATTTAGTGGAGTAACCCAATAAAAATCAGCATTCAGAAAGAAACTATTCTGAAAATCACTAAAGGGAATGAGTGTGTCCTTGTGTTAGATTGTTAGGTAGTCTTATCAAATATGCTTTCTATTTCATTACCTCAAATAAAAGTGATTTCTCTGTTTCTTTATATTATTGATAAACCTAGAAAAATGCAGAATGCTATAACACTGATTGGTGGAGTAAAATTCCAGAAACACAGTTACATGTAGTATTTTTATCTCTTAAAAATGTGCTCTCCTTCCTTTCCCCCAGCATTAATAGACCAGCAAAGTGATGAAAAGTATTTGTGTAGCTCTTTTACAGTCAAGAAGCTTAGATATGTACTACAATATTCTGGACAGGTTCAGAGCATGAGGAGATTTCTGGATTGTAGTTAAAGTGGCCTTATGGACATTTGAATTGCTGTCTTAGATGACCATCTCTTAATCAATACATATATGCAAACTGAATTTGAAATCTTATCTTTATCTTTTCACACCCTCCCATTCCAAACTGCTTAGATTAAAATATTAATAGGTATGAGGTGAGCAAAGAACAGAAAACATTTTAACCAATGAATCAATTTTAACCCTCTTTTAAAATAAGCAGGTTTCTGTTTGAATATCTATCTTTTAATATATGATGTTGCTATGCTGAACTCAGCCTCCCGGAATTAGTTTGTAAATGACCTATCTGAAGAGCCATTGAGGTTTACGTCTGAAGAGCCAGCACTTGTATCAGAGGTGGGGCTCTACAGGAAAAGAGGAGTTTTGCTAGGGAGGTGAAACTACCCTCATAGCAATAGAAAATTTTCATCGGACTCCACACAGGACCAGCTCTGATTCCTGAGTCATCCTGGGTCAACCACCAAGTCCAAAGCGAGGACATCAATCAAAGGCCCTCTACTAAATGTTCATCTTTTTTAGGAATGAAGAAAAGTAGTTCAGAAATCACTTATTTCCCTCTAAGTACTAATTCGTTAAGATAGTCAAACCTACAATCATTGACTATGCAGTTAGATTTTCAAGTTTCTCTGCTGCCAACCTGGGGCAAGCTATTTCACCTCTCTGACCTCAGTTTTCCTGTCTATAAAATGGAATCTCTCACCTACAGTGTTTGGGATAGGGTAAAAGTGCAATAATATTTGCACAGCATGTGACATCATGCCTGGCACTCAATAAATTTATATATGTATTTGTATAGATAAGTGTAAATAGATAGAGATGTTTAGTTAAGATGTGATATAAAGGGTATCAAGTTGCTGATAAAAAAGTTTAAAATTCCTTCAATATTTTATTACTTTGCTGTTGCATGTGATCTTTCTCCATGGAATATAGCTAAACTAAGAAGCATTTCCAATGGAATATAAAGAAAGTCTGTAATTGAGAATTGGCCCCCCATTTACTAATTTTGTGAAAATTTGAGGATGCCACTTAAGTCTACCAAGTATGATTTTCTTTACCAAATAGATGAGGATGATAATACTCTACTTCAAATGTTATTTGGAGGTTTATTTGAATGAAATAATAAATTGGTAAAGAGTAAGCACATGTGACAGTTATTATAAGTATATATTTGATGAAGAGCTTTGCATTGAATGCTAAAGAGTTTGATAAAAATATAATTCACTTCTTTTAGCTTTCAGATTAATTTGTTGCTGCATAGCAGCACATCCCTGATGAGATTTATGGATAATAATATATTTACATGACACAAAGAGCTCTCTGACTTCTCGTTCATAAATCTTCAGAGAGCTAAAAGGGGTTTTTCTAGTAGCTAAACATATTATCTCATCCCACAAATATCTGTTAACTTTCTACTATGTGACAGGCATGGTTCTAAGGCGCTTGAGATATACCAATGAATATGACTCTGTGGAGCTCACATTCTAACAGGGGTAGGGGTTGAAGGGGAGGAAAGGCTCTTTAAACATAACAATTCATTATATTATGTTTAGAGGTAGTAAACATTTGTGGAAAACAGAAAAAAGTAGAGTGCAATAAAGGGATAAGTAGTAAGTGGGAGGTTACAGTTTTAAATAAATGGTCAGGGTGGGCCTCATTAAGAAGGTGAGATATGAACAAAAACTTGAAGGGAGGGAGTCAAATAAGGGGTATCTGACACATGAGGGTCCTACTTAAGGCAAAAGGCAGAGCAAAGTTCCTGTGGTGATGGAGAGTAGGGTGATGCCTAGGAATTCCAAGAAAATTCAGGAGCTTTAGAGTTTGGGTGGGGAAGAACAGAGGAAGGGGAGAGAGTAAAGAGGAGAGTGAAGGGAAAGGAAGAGGAAGGGAGGGCAGAAGAGGGGAGGGGAGACTAAGGTATAATAGAGAGTACATTACCAGATAGGAACTCCTCATGTACCATTACAGGGACTTTCACTTTTCTCCCAGTGAAGTGAGGTCCATTGCAGGCTTTGGAGCGTAGGGGTAACCTGATATGACATGTTTTAAAAGAATCACTGTGAGTACTGTGATGAAAATAGTTTATAGAGGGATAGAAGATGAAAGAAGGTAGACTGGTTAGAAATCATCACTGTCATCCAGGTTGGAAATGGTGGCTTGACCAAGCTAGTGGCAGTGGAGGTAGTGAGAAGTGCTAAGATTTCCACTCAGTTCTAAAGTCATGGCTTCCATGGCACTAGATTATCTTTCTTCTTTTATAACCAAACTCATTGTTCCAACAATTTCCCCCTTAATTTCAACATCAAACCCACATGCTCTACTGGATCGTTCCTATTAGCATATGAACAGTTTATTCTTCCAACTTAGCTACTACCACATTTCTCTTCTAGTCTCTGCAGTAAAACATGTATCTTTCCCAATTGATATCTCATAAACTTACACCAAAAATTCGCTTCTTCCAATTATTCCACCAAATTTGCACTTGTCATGGTCTCCAGGGCTGGATCCAATGATGAATTTTTAGTCCTTCTCTAATTTGACAAGTATTTCTTGTTGACAGTACAGTCCAATAGAAACTCCAGACTTGGGACCCAGTATTGGCTAGAGACCCTGTGGAAGGGTAACAATAGCTTCTCCTAGGTCTCCCCAGCATGCCTCTTTCTTAGTCTCATTTTAGCTGCAGGACCCATTGAAAATTTGTGGTCACCAATCAAAGGAAGAACTTGTCCGCATAAAAACAAGACTGAATTGGAGCCAACATCTATTACTAAAAATCCATCTACCATCCACTATTGCCTGAAATACTAGAAAGAGTGGGGTGATTATGGGCCCTTGAGAAGGTTTTCACCAATTCTTATGATTATCTATTTCAGAAAAGTACCCAATGTACCTTTCTCAGATTTTTAGACGTTTGAATTATTCCAGACCTTGTGACTACTCAAGTGCTATGATACAATTTGGAGAATGGGAAACTCACAAAAATTATGACCCCCTACCCCAAGTTAGTTCCCAACCTGGGAGATTCCTGTATGACTATTCTAGAGAATTCCTAACCCCAGAGATGCAGCTGCCCTGGGGAGGAATTGCTGCATCATTTTCAGTATCTCCTTTCGTTATCAGACAAATGGATTCGCAGAACTTCCTTCAAACTTTAGAGCTGATTTAGGTGAGGAGCTTGCCAGCACAGGGGCAAATGCTGTTCCAGAGTCACTGATTGTTCTCCCTAAAACCCAGGTTTCTAAATGCCAGAAATTGAGTGAGAAATTTGACCTCTAGTCCTGACTGTCTCCTAAAACATCATACCTGCTATCTGCCTCCTCCAATTTGAAATAATGAGTGGTCCCAAAATGCACTTTGAAAATATCCAAGAGAACAGTGCCTCATCCATAAATTGAAGGAACATGAAAACGAAAGGTTCAAAATTCCATTAAGAATCCCCTGAGTCACCCATCTTCCTCCCTTCTTTCAGTCTGCACTGTGCAACTTTAGCTCAGTGGGTTTTCTAAATTGTTCTGTTAATTTTAGCTGTTTCTAGACAGATAGCCATATTCTAGGTGAATCATCAGGAAAATTGAGGATAAGAGCAAATAGCACACTGCTCTATTGTGAACCACTTAATCAGCTCTTTAAAGAAAAGACAAGCAGGGTAACTCTTCATTACATGGGTGTTTCTAGATAATACAGAATATATATATGTGTGTGTGTGTGTAGAGAGAGAATATGTATGTGTATTATGTTTATGTGAATTTAATATCTACACACATATTCATCTGTGCATACACATATACATATACACATAAAAACTACATATATACACACATGTGTGGTGTATGGGCAGTAGTGATTGACAGTGGAAAAATAGCAATTTTCCTTTGTTTATACTTAGCTACTCCTTGTCTCTATTTACTCAGTCAAATACAAAGAACACCTATATTTGACTGTTTGCATAGGGATTTATCACCCAATTCTGATGTTATTTTCTCTTTCTGATTTGACTCATTGCCATTTCTATTGCAAATGAGGAGGATCTGTGTCTTACCCAAGTGTAAATGTCACTAACAGTAGCTAAGAAAGGGTTACTTGTTTGAGCTGTCCTAGGGTACACAATGCAAATAAATATTGCCTTATTTGTTCATGATCTAATGTATCAGCTTGCCCCTATTCAGATTTTATCGTTTTAGATTAAGAACTCTATTTTGTAACCTGTTATTAAGCCAAACATTTCCCCCACATTATGATTACAAAGGGTCGTATTTTCCTGTCCTTCTCACCCCCACACAGTTCTGCCTTTGATGCAATTTGAACAATAGAACTACATTTTTATCTTCCAAAGAATTCAGAAGCAGACTTCCACATGCAAAATGGCATTCGACTTGAGGTACTGAGAACTGGAACGAGGAGCAGAATGCACAAAAGCTGTCATGGTATGGTTACCCAAAGGAATGTTTTAATTGGTTACTCATCCTTTTCAGAAAATGAAATAATTCTCCAGTTAGATATCAGGTAGCTTTTTGCAATCAGATACAAATTAGAGACTGAATATTCTATTTTCTGTATCTTTGTATCCTCCCACAATGTTTTAACAATAGTTTTTGGAGAAATGTAAATAAATGAATTGTTAGTAAAGCAATGGTGTTCAACTTTTAAAATCGAGGTGTGGAGACAGGAAAAATAAGATGGGAAGAGAATATTCTCCTTTATTTAAAAAGTGACAGCTGGATTGCTCAATGTGGGCACTATTGGCAATCAGTGAATATTTTTTTCTTTTATTTTTTTGTGTGTTGAGGAGTCAGGTGTTGTATTGTGCATTGCAGGATGTATACTGGTTTCCCTGGCCTCTACTCACCAGATACCACTAGTAATAACCAAATATGTCTCCGGACATTGCCAATGTCCCTGGGTGGCAGGGGAGGGGGACTTGAAGAAACTGGGAGAAGGGCAAAATCCCTGATTGAGAACCAGAAAACTAGACAATTTCCTTTTAAAATAGGAGCTGGGAATAATCATAACTCTGGTAATGTACATGAGGCAAGATATAAATATAGCCACATTGCAAATTAAGAAATTTTAGTTTCAAAATTATTTATTATATGTCAAGTTACAGGATCCACTTTGTTTGAAAATGCATCACTCTCAAATTCAATTTCCTACAACTATTCTTCTAATTTAAAGCAAATATATAATATATACCCTAGCAAAATTTGGCATAGACAGCCAATTGCCTAGTAGATAGGTATTTGTGTGGGTGTTTAGACCATTCTTACTCTTCTAGTGACTACTTGGTTAGAACAGAATGTTAATACTTGGAGAGACAAGAATGTGCCTGTCTTTACATTCATGTATACTCAGCTGATAGAATGGTGCCAGGCTTAAGATAATGACTCAAAAAATGTTAATTGGATGAATAGGTGAATAAAAGAATTGAAGAGAGAATGATTGGATATGATTTATTTTTCCCAAAGTGAATGCTGAAGATTATTCTCTCTGTGTTGTCTGATCCTAGACAACAAGAGTGAATCTGAACTGTGTTTTTGAAGATTATTGTAGTAAAGTACTGTAGGGTAAGTGGTTTTCAGGCTTTTCTGCCCTCCCACCATTAGGATTGCCCTGCCTGATGGGGCATCTGCAGTTGTTACAGTGTTGTGTTGTTTACTTCTGTAGGCCATGGGAGGGGTATTGATCTAGTCCCCAAGAGAAGCAGGAGAGAGGCAAGAGAGAGAAGGAAAGAAAGAATGCTAGAGAAGCCCAGAGTGAAGACTTGCCAGGGGCTTTGTCCGCCTCCTGGCCCCTGGCACCCCTGCCTGCCGTGTATCTGTTTGGCAAACTACAGGTAAAGCTCAATAAAAGCCTGAGAAACCCATCGAGGGCTCTAGGACTCCTCTTATACCCAGCCAGTCTGCTCGGATCATAGAGAACATGCTCTGTGCCCTTCCTGCCCCTACAAGCACAATATCAATTTTTTGCAAGATTTTAGTTTTCCATTTATGTATGAAATTTATAGTGCTTCAAATTATACATTTATGTATTATACAATAATAAAACTTATACTGTTTCAAATTATGCATTTGTGTATGAAATTTATAATGTTTCAATTTCTTTCTGCAGTTGATTGTTTACTCATTAATCATATTAAGTATGCAATTAAGTAATTTTTATAATTGAAAAAGCAAAAGCACTTGGGTAATGCCCCCTCCTCTTAGTGGTATTTTAAGTCAGCCTAGTCAATTAGTCACTTGGATGCTAAAAACATGAATAAATTTGTTTGTTATAAAAATTTTAATGCAATTTGTAAAGAACTACTTTCTGTAAGAATTTAAATCCAAAGAAATAAAATGAGTTTAGAAATATACATATCATGACATTTTAAAATGCAACTTGTTCTGTGTAAATTAGCAGACTGTGATATATACAATTGTTATTTTCAATAGATCAAAATTTGGCAAATATGACAACTTAATATGGTTCAGCCTAAAAATCACATGTCCAGGGAAAGGAAAAATCAACCCCCTTTAGAGGAGAGATCAAGATAACAAAAGTCAGCAGAAATAGAAGGTAAGGCCTAGTGTTCCTAGATTAATCACTCAGCATCACTTTCTGCATGGAAGGATGGCTGAGATGCCTAGATTTAAAGTAAAAATCAAAATCAACAAGCAACTATAAACCAGAGACACACTACAGGGGTGAGAGAAGGGAGTAGGTTCAAAACAAGGGTGGTGGGAATTGTATGGGGACTATAACCAAGATGAAAATGCATACATTGTGCAAAAATGAAAAATGATGTAAAAAATACATAAAATAAAAAAATGAAAAAAAAAACACATATTGAAGTAAATCTACCCCCACCCATTTTTCTTCTCCACTTCTTTTCCCTAATTTATGTATAACTGATTTGTGATTCATATTGTTCAAGGACTAACAACTGGAAGTATTGGAGAAAAATTCACTGTGTGATTCCATACTAAAATACCTTGTAATTCTTATACTACACTTAAAATGATGTTTTATGACAATTTTTTTTTGTTTTATTTTGATCTTTGAGCTTTGACAGTGCTTGCTGTCTCCAAACAGAATGCCTTACAGTGTTGTTATCTCTGGAAATACTGTTTTCAGAAGTGCAGGGTACTAGTAAAATTAATTATTTTGGGACATACTTGACATGGAATCACTTTATATTTAATTGATCACTTTTATATGATATTTATATATTTTCTAATTAGCTGGGATTTACTTTCTGCTTAGAGTTTTATGAATGACCTAAACAGTATACTTAATTATAAAACAATAGCCAAACAAACAGCCTAATACCAAGAATGTAAGAAATGTGATTACAAATCTTTTCCTCCAAACCTTAGGAGCAAGTACTTCTTTGTGATAATAATGGATGAATCTGAGTAGTGAAGCATATAAAAATTACAAAAACATCTCAAAGATTTTCTGCAAATTAAAAAAAAAATTGCTACTGCTAGTGACTGATTAAAAATTGATTATAATGTCACATTTGATTTTGTTCACAGTGCTATATTGAACCCAATGAACTTTAGTCTTACTCATCAATATCTTAATATTTCATGCCTTCAGATACTCAAAATCAGTTATATGCTGTCTCAAATTTTGTAATTGTATGATTCTCTAGAAAACTAGGATGACACTGGGAAACTAAGTAGCCCTACTACTGAATCTGCAATTACCTGAACTTTGGTCTTTTACTCTACTTACATGACTAGTATTGAGGCTACTAGATTTGACGGCATATTTCTGTACCTATCCTACCACATTTGGCTGCACTATAGTTATTTTGGCAATAAGTTAGAGTTTTGGTTTTCAAAGTGTGGTCCCCATGTCAACAGCATCAGCACCACCCTGTTATTTGTTAAAAAATGTAATTTCATGTGCATCTCAGCACACTTGCTTAGTAAAAATCTGCAGGGGCACCTAACAGTCCACAATGAACTAAGACTAGAGTTCAGCAAGGCCTTGAGATGAATCTGATGCCTCTTACAGTTTGAGAAATATGGTATTGAAGATACCACTTGGGGAAAGTGTTTTTTTAGCCCTTCTTGCACCAAAATTTTAAGTTTTTCAGTGAGTCAGGATTTCTCATTCTATAAGACATCTGTTTGATTAGAACAGCTAGAAGGAAATATTGAAGTCTTTAGAAGGCCACAGTTGTTATCAACAATGTAGTTTGATTCAATTAGTTTGTTCACCCGTATACAAGAGATATTCAGAGTCTTTAAGAGCTTTAACTTGATTGCTTTGCCTATTAGAGATATCTTGGGGTTGAATACAACTCTTACCTTTATTTGTTTAATCCTTAAAAAATGTATTGGAATTTTGATAGAAATTGCATTGAATCTTTGGGTAAGATGGCTGTTTTAACAATATTAATCCTTCCAATCCATAAGCATGGAATTTGTTTCAATTTCTTTGAGTCTTCTATTTCTTTTACATTGTATTATAGTTTTCATTCTACATGTCTTTCACCTCTTGTTAAATTTATTCCTAGGCATTTATTCCTTATGATGCAAATGTAAGTAGGATTGTTTTCTTGAATTCTTTATCTTTTAGTTCATTGTTTGCTTATAAAAACACAACAGATTTTTATATATTGATATTGTGGCCTGTGAATTACTATGCTGATTTATTATTTCTAATAGTTTTTAATGAGGTTCCTGGGGGAAAAAGAATGGGGATATCATGCTCCCCGACTTCAACTATACTAAGTGATAGTAATCAAAGAAGTATGGTTTTGGGATAGAAATGGACACACAGACGAAGGACTAGAATTGACAGCCCAGAAGTAAACCCACATAAGCATGGACAGTTGACTTATGACAAAGGAACCAAGACCATATAGTGAAGAAAACAAAGTCTCTTCAACAATATGTGCTGGTAAAACTAGAGAGCCACATGCATAAGAGAGAAAGTAGACCACTATCTCATAGCACAATAAAATTAATTCAAGTGGATCAAATACCAGAACCCATGAAATATATAGAAGAATATAGACAGTATACTCCGTGACATTGGCCTTAGACATGTCTTAGGAGATTTGACCCTAAAGGCAAGGTAAACAATCACAAAAACAAACAAGTAGACTCCATCACTAAAAAGCACAGCAGAGGAAACTGTCATTAAAAAGAAAAGACATCCTATTAAAGGGGAGAAGATACTTGCACATCATACATCCAACAACAGTTCAATACCTAAGACATATAAAGAATTCATACAACTCAACCCCCTCCCAAATAAAAACCCCAAATAATTCAATTTAAAAAATGGGAAGATCTAAATAGACTGTTCTCCAAAGAGGTTGTAGAGATGGTCATGAACACACGAAAACATTCTTATTCTCACTATTATCACGTAAATGCAAATCAAAATATAATGTGATATCACTCACATCTGTGAGAATAGTCAATATAAAAGAAAACAGAAATAACTACTGTTGGCAAGAGTATGGAGTAGGTGGAACCTGTTCCTTGTGTACTATTGATAGGAATTTAAATTGGTGCAACTTCTATTGAAAATAGTATGGCAGGTCCTCAAAAAATAAAAATAAATCTATCATAACACCCAGGATTCCACTTCTAAGTATTTATACCAAAGAATATAAAAACAGTATTCAAAAAGATACATGTACCCTTATCATTATTGCAGCATTCTTTTCAATAGCTAAGAAGTGGAGACAACCCAAATGTCCATCAATGGATTAGTGACTAAAGAAGATGTGGTATAAACACACAATGGAATACTACTTAGCTATTAAAAAAAATGAATGTCATCTGTAACAAAATGGATGGAACTGGGGGGGATTATCCTAAGCAAAATAAGTCAGAAGGAGAAAGACATATACTGAATGATTTCATTTACATGTGGAATGTAAAGAAGCAAAGCAAAGAAGGAGAGAAAATCAAATCAAACCCTTGGATTCTGACAGTAGAACTTAGGTTACCAATAGTGGAGGGGGTGTGGGAACAAAGAGCATAGGGTTATTGGTACTTTGGTGGTGGACATGGTGTGATAACATATATTTGAGGAGAGGTGAACCTGTATTCCTGAAACAAATACAGTGTTATAAGTCATTATTACTTCAAAAAAAAAGAACAAGAAAAATGTGTACCCTCACCCTAAACAATCATGGTTAAGACCTTGTGTAATAGTTCTATTCATTCCAATCTTTATGTATTACCTTCTAAAAGCAGGCAGAATAAAAGTTAAATTGAGTATGTAGTGTTGGTCTTGTAAATGGAAGACTGGAAGACATGGATTTATTTTGTTTTGCATTTTTGGCAAAAATATCTTACTAACTCATTTAGTTGGAGAAAAATAAGCCTTAGGGAATGACCAGGAAAATGAAAGATTGGAGCAAAGAAAACTAAATTTTTTTCGTAGGAAAGTCAATTTTTTAGGAGAAGCCCAGAGGAAGAGGTGAGCCCAGTGAGTGGATAGCATAAAACCTAATATAAGGTGACAGGTGAGAGCCAAAAAGAGAGAGGTGGCTAGTGGCATATCTGACCAAAGCAAAATGATAACCCTAATACATATTAAACTGAGTGTTACCTACCAAGCTCTGCTGTTCTTTGTCTTCTCCAGGATTCTTCAACTGTAATGGAAAAACTGTGTTGGCTCCTGCATGATCCCTGCCTCTTATTATTCTTGCCCTAGGGACCTATCAAACAGAACACAGCAAAGGTGAGAATATTTGTCTATGTGTACGTGGTTATGAAGCTAAAATTGTAGTACAATCAGGCAAGGAACCAGCCATGGTCACATGCTACTAAATTTTGTATCTCCTATAATGGTTAAGTCAAGGTCTAGAGCATAGTAAGATAATGGGTGGAGGACAGAACTTACCACAGAGATGTTAAGAAATTGGAAGTGTTCTGGTAAGCAAAGCAAAGGTGACTGACTAAGGATTTTTTTTTTTTAATCACTGTTTTACGTCATCCGTAGTCTTAAATGTTTCATGTCTTATTGATAATCTAACATAGTACTTCTTGTAAAGTGTCACACATTGAGACCTGCATGAGAATCCACCTGGTTCTGGGAGCTAATGGGCTTTAGCAGGAGGGGGTTGTTCCTCATGTGTGACCTCTCTTGAAGATACAGTTCTATGGCAACTAGGAATAGATTTACTTAAAGATGTCTTCATGCATATATCTGGCCCTGACTGGGATTCTGGAACAACTGAGCAGGGTAGAGGCCTCTCCCATAGAGTCTCTCCACAGTGGCTAGCTCAGACTTCCCTACATCACAGTGGTTAAAGAGTGGTTGTATTTCTCAGTGGCAGCTAACTTCTCCCAGAATGAGAATTCCAGAAAGATCAGAAGGAAAATACCAACTCAGTACATCTACCATGTTAAATTCTTCTGTATTCTATTGGTTAAAGGCATAGTGCAACCTGATTCAAAAGGGTAAGAGACCAGACTCTTCTACTTGTTGGTAGAATGATGTCCCCTTACAAAAAGGGGCGGGGGGACTGAATCAATGGTAGTGTTTTTGAAGGAAAGCTACTGCATCCATGCATGAGAGGCACCTACTATCAGTATTCCTTGGGTTAAGTAAGGAACTCTACATTTTGAACAAGCGCTCTAGAAAATCTTAGCAACATTAAATTTTGGGGATCATTATAATGAATATTTGGTAGTGGTTGGATCTCTTGTTTTAAATTTTTGCCTGTTCATTTAAAGAAAAGGGAAGATTCCACTTATGGGCTTGGAACCAAGAGGCTATTGCAATAAATAATATAGATGGGCATTATTAAAGAGAATGTATAATCACTACCTATTAAAATAATTGACTTGTGGCAGCGATTTACCATAACCTCACACTGATTAGAGATGTGAAAGAGGCCTTATGTTCTCTGTTAGCAAAGTTTAGAAAGTGTAAGAAAGAAAGTGGTATTTTTTCAAGAAAAAACAGACTCTTGCAAAGAGCCTATTCTCAGGTTTGGGTGGGTAAGTGTTGATGTGAGGGAAAGAGTTCACTCACAGAAGCAAGATTAAGACAGACTGGTATCCTACCTCTAGTCAGATTGCTTCCAGAAAAGGTCCTGAGTCCTGACTGATGACCCTACTTACTCATCTACAGGTAGGGGACAGGAGGCCAAGTCACACAATTGCTCTAGAACTTAACAAACCAGTCTCTAAGTGACAGTCAAGAAAGAGGCACAGGAATCTAGAAACTGGCTTTAAGTCAGCAAGAAGCAAGGAAGCTAAATCAAAGGAGCAAGAAGGCATCTGGCTTCCACAGATTCATGGCATGACAATCATTGATGTAGGCTCAAAACTGTTCTTCCTTGTACTACAAAGGGTAAGCACTGCAGCCATCTCTTCTCAGATGACTGTGAGGATGGAATACCAGCTATATTTACCAATTTCTTCTCAAAATCCTGGTTCCCAGTTCCTAGAAAAAGAAACCTGTCAATAATACAATTATATAAATTAACAAATAAAATTAGTTAGAGAGTAAAAAATTAATGTAATAAAGCAAAGGTGTTCAACTGGGGCAGAGTGAATCGACAGTGAATAACCCAACTCATAAAATGAAGCAAGGCTACCTGATATATCTTCCAATATCAGGCAGGATCTCAATAGCCCAATCTATACACCTTTGAGGGTAAATGATTTTTAGTCATATAAATTAAGATGTGAAATGAGTTATAATGATCCACTCTCCTCCTCAAATGCTATAATAGCCATAGAATTCAAACACAGGAGACATCTTGGTTACACTAAATATCAACCCTGTCAATGGCTTTAGTAACTGTGATATATTATGACTGAGGATGATGATAAATTCTGGCAATTCTTCCCCTAAGAAATACCGCAGAGAAAAAGCAATGTGAATATACAATACAGGACAACAGAAACTTTGTTTATCCTCCTATTATTTAATGCAGAGACTGAAATGTGAATAATTTGAAATCAGCAAAATATATATAAATCCTACCTTGCAAAGTGACTTTCTATTGCTCCAAATTTAATGAACAGCCTGGTTCTTGTTTGTTTGTCTTGCTTTTACAAGAAGGATCCCTTGGGAATGGCGTGTGGCTAGATAGTAAAATGAATTAATCAGAACCTGAACTTCCCTCTCTGGTCAAGAGAGGTTATTCATTTTTAACTTTTACATTTATCCTTATGATTCCCAAGTGTTTTTCAATTCAACTTAATCTTCATGGCATCCTTGTACCGTAAATCAATATTATTAAATTGAGGTACAGAAAGATTAAATAATTTGCCCCAATTTCCATAGAAAACCTATGCTATAGAAAACGGATGCCAAGGGGCTGAATTCTAATGTAAAAGGTTAATCTAGTGAACCATTTTCTTTCTGTGAACACAGGTAAGTTTGTTATTTTGTAATAGAGTCATCAGGGGCTTTGGAAGTTGATAACATATTTTGAAGGTATCCTTGCCTTCTGAAGAAACAAAGTAATGAAAATTGATAAAAGACTTTGTGTGGAAGCCATTGTCTCCTCAAAAAAGAAATGGCTAGAAAGTGTTATGACCTGGAAATAAGAACATTGCAGACAGAAACAAGGGGATCTGTGGGTAACCTCCCTATAGTGATTATCTGAAGTTAATCAGAACGAATTAAAGTAAATAGCCAGTGAACTGACTCTGATATGGCTAGAAAGATATGTTGTTATCATCCAAGCCCCTTGAGATTTGAAGATGAGGGGTAAACAGAGTATTTGATGAAGTGGTTAAAGCTGTGTTAGATTTTTAGGGATGCTATAATAGGTACCATAAACCGGGCCATTTATAAAAACAGAAATTTATTATCAATAATTCTAGAGGCTAGAACATCAAAATTAAGGTTTCTGCACAGTTCTAGAAACCAGAAATCCAAAACAAGTTGTGAGCCTTCCTTCAGAAGCTCTAAGGGAGAATGTATTCCAGATCTTGTCACAATTATCTTGTTCACATATGTTACACTAAAATCACTGAAATAATCTCATGCCATCTACAAATCCTGTTTAATTTTTGATCATATACTTGCTGTCTTCAGACACCCAGACATGAAAAACAATTGAATTTATGCAATTTTTCAGTGCCTACCCCATGCTTTCACACAATAAATTCAAAACAAATCATCTGTATATATTCTTGATATTATTCAGAAGGCTAACACTGTAACTTGAGTTCTTAAAAAATATATTGACATAGATCAGTAAAGAGTCAATTTGCTTTTAGGAAGTAAACATTTTAAAATTAACATGATTGTTTGAGTTTTATTAAAAAGTATTATCAATTAGAAAACATCCATATCACTGGGTCTATTTGGGTACAAAATAAAAGCAAAAAGATGATTGGCATTATTGGATATAAGAAGACTTTGGGAAGAGAATTGAATAGCTTTGCAATGGTGTTTGTTGTTTTATTCTAATCTTGGTAGATAATATGATTTGCAATAAAAACAAAAATTATGTTATTTTTGAAGTAAGAGGATTGATCATTTCCAACATATTCTCTGTTCTATGCCTGGGAGTGTCAGGATTATATTGAAAAAGACTCATACCACTAAAATCCTTTCATTATGAGGGGGTGGGGAAGGTAGGATGGGAACAGTACTAATTACCCAGATGAAGAAATAATATTAGTGTAAAGGAAAATCATTACTTGGAACTTCTTTGGTTGGTTTCTTTCTGGAATCTTTGATTGCTGAAAAAAAAGATTAGACATGTCCAATTGCTTTAGGAAAAAGTCTTCATTAAAATGAGCATTTTTGTTTACTTTTCTTGAGAATTATAAATTTTTCTATTCAATAAAAAGTCATGGTTATGATCTTACTTAAAAGACACTGTGATAAATCCTAAAAAATTATAAATGATATTTTTTGAAAGAGTAAACAAGCAATTTAGAAAAGAACAAAATGTAACAGAACCAAGAACAGTAGTAATGGTGCTATTCTCACATTTTTATACAACCTTCCATTCAAGCATTTTAACAAATTAGATACAAAAGACAACTTGTTCTGGGGAATCAGCACTATGTATTGAAAATGTTACAAAGCTAGGGTTAATGCCCAACAACTTTCTGCTTCACCTTTGACCACCTCTTTTATCACTGTCTTCCTCACCTTTGTCATCACATCATTACATCTTCAGCAGTAGCAGGACAGCCACCACTGCCACGTCAAATATCACCTCTATAGAGACAGCTTGACTAAATCAATTCTCTCTTTATCTCTACAGTTTATCTTCACGTATTTTTGTCCCTTTGTCCCTGTCTTCAGTTTATTTAAACAGCAAATATTATGTATTTTTGCAGCCAAATGCACATAACCTCTACTCCTTCACCTGTACACACACAATGCATGAAGCATATAAAGAAACCTGAAGTATAAGCTTCAATGAAAAAAATGTATTTTATGCTTCTTAACTCATTATAGCTACATGAAGATAGGGATTTCTTCCTGGGATTTCCAGTATGTCTTGAGGGCTTACAAGAGTTCATGACATATAGTTGGTACTTGGTGAGTACTAGTTCAATGAACAAACTATTATTTACAAAGCACGCACACTGCCATGTTTATTCATTCACACTTTTAACACATATTTTTACAGCTTTGGCTTTGCATCAGGTGCCTTTTTGGGAATAAGGAATACAGCAAATGCCCTCATGGAACTCACACCTAGTGAAGAAGTAGGTAACAAGCAAACAAAAAAAAGTAAAAGAAAATCATATAGTGTTTTAGTAGTGAAAAATGCTTAGATGAAAAGCAAAGTAGGGAGATAAAAAAATATATGTACAGAGTAACATTTGAATTAATAAGACAAGAGAGAGAATCATGTGAAATGGGAGGGAAGGCACTCCAGGCAAACAAAATTTGACATGAAATTGAGAGACACTAAAGAATCTTGGAAGGTGGCCAGTGTGACTGAAGCAGAATAAAATGGGAAAAGAAAGTTAGCACATAATCAGAGAGACAATAGGATTCTGAAAGTGATGATAAGTCATAGGAGGGTTCAGAAGAGTGACAGATATGACATAGTTGTGTTGAGAACATGTGGTGGGGCAAGGGTCACATAAAGGAAATCAGTTATCTTGTTGGCAAACCTACTTAAGTCATTTGGCTCTGCTCGCCAGCACCTTTTATCCAATGCTTAAATTCATTTATTCACAAATATTATTGTTCTCTGTGCATGTCACTGTGCATATCTAAGAATACAGCTATAAATAAGGGGATTTAAATTTTATGAATTGAGTTAATCATTGATGTTTAATATTTGTATTTTTTGGCAAAATATGTATGGGATTAAAAATTAAGATGGTGGAATCAGTATGTAGATTTGCTATACTTTCTTCTAATTCATTGTTGACATATAGTAATGCAACTAATTTTAGTGTATTGATATTGTATCTTGCCACTTTACTATGTTCACTTTTTATTCCTACAAGTCTTTGGATTTTCAATTAGTATAATGCCATCTACAAGTAGTGAGAGTTTCATCACTTCTTTTCCAATTTCAATTTCTGTCTTTTTCTTGCCTAATTGCTCTGGGTAGGACTTCTAAGACTATATTAAACAGTAGTGGTGTAGTGAACACATCCTTGTCTTGTTCCTGATCTTAGGGGGAATGCTTTCTGTTTTTCACCTCTGAGTATGACTTTGGCTGTGGGTTTGTTATATATGGGCCTTATTGTGTTGAAATAAGTTTGTCTTTTCCCATTTTATTGCGAGGTTTTAATCATAAATGGGTGTTAGAATCTTGTCAAATGCTTTTTTTGGCATCTGTTGAAATGATTATGTGATTTTTATTTTCCTTTTTATTAATCTGTTGAATAACATTGATTGATTTGAGTATATTGAAGCATCCCTGGAATGAAACTTATTGATAATGGCAGGTGACTCTCTTAATATATTGCTGGATTTGATTTCCTAAGATTTTGTTGATGATTTTTGCTTCTATTTCAGTAGAGAAATATCAATCAATAGTTTTCTTTTGTGAGTGTGTATGCTGTCCTTGTTTGGTTTTGGGAACAGGGGAATATTGGCCTCATAAATTTTTCAGGGAGCTTCCTTCCTCCCTTTAATTCTTTTGAAATCTTTGAGATGGAGAGGTAAGATGTCCTCTTTGGGGGATTGGTAGGCTTTACTAGAGAAACCATCTGATCTTAGACTTTTGTTCTTATGGACAGTTTTGATAATTCTTTTAAGTTCTGCACTTGTGATACATTGTTTATTTTATCCTCTCTTGGAAAGTTGTGTGCTTCTAAAAATTTTTCATTTCTTCTAGATTTGTCTACATAGAGATGTTTGTAGTAGGTTCTTATGATCCTTTGCAATTTTGTGACATTTGATGTAATTTTGCCTCTTTCATTTTTGATTCCTTTTATTTGGCAATATATACAGTGGAATACTATTCAGCTATTAAAAAGCTATACAAAAAAGTGAATCTTGCCACTTGTGACAACATGGATGAAACTTGAAATGATCATGCTAGGCAAAATAAGTCAGAATAAGAAAAACAATCTGTAATTTTTCACTCATAAATGTATTATAAAGATATGCGCAAACAAAAGGGTATTGATTGTCTGTTTTATTCTCTGACTGATTTGTTTTCTGTTTGAGGGTAATGAGTATGTCTTCCTTAATAATGTATCTATAGAGCATATGTCAATATGATTCCATGAGGTGAACTCAACTTTTGGTTGTTGTTTATTGAATTTATGAATGAATAGCACATAGTTACTCAATAGCACATAGTAACTCAGAGTTACTCAATAGGCAATACTATTGCCAAAGCTAGGGTGTGTGTGTGTGTGTGTGTGTGTGTGTGTGTGTGAATCGATATTTTTAATGATTATTAATGGATTTTTTTAATGATTAATTTTATGTACAAGTAAAGTAGTGTGAAAATTATAAATGTGACTTGTGACATAAAATGGTGCAAGTATCTTTATGCATATATTCCTTTATTGCCAGTGATGATGATATATTTAATATCACCTGGTATTAAATGAATACACTTTACTCTTTTTCAAAATTCAGTTCAATTGAATTGCAAAATTCAAGTTTTATGTGAACAAAAAAGGCCATTGGAAAGGTTAAGATAATTAAAATTCGACTAATATCTACATTTTTTTAAGTTTACAATAAACCATCCATTGTATTTGGCAGAGGAAATTCCCATTTGTCATGAAATTATCCATTTACTTTCTTTGTTCTCCAGCTTCAAAATGGAGCAGATGTCTAATTATATTCATTTCTTTCTTTTTTGAATTCATATTTACATTTTTCATTCATTTTTTTGTGAGATTGTATGTTTAATATTTATGTACAAAGGCTTTTTAAGTATGAACATTTATAGACCAATTCGATTAGAGAATCATTGGGTCCTTTGCTAACATAAGAACATAATAGGTAATTGTAAATCAACTTTTGAACAAGTAGACATTTAAGATAAAGTGTCTATTATCAAAAAAGTGTTTGTTTTCAAACTCTCCTCCCAACAAGAAAAAAAAAAGAAGACTGCTTTACAACACTTGGATTAAAAATTCTGTCTTGATTATATTGAGCAATAAAACAAACAATACATTTATAATAAAGAAATAGCATATAATTCTTGTTAGTACTCTGTATTAATTATATATGTTGTCTCATCTAATACTTACAGCTATACTGTGAAATATATATTATTGTTGCAATTTTTCAGATAAGGAAAATTAGGCTAAGAGAGGTTAAGTAACATATAAGAACAATATTGTTTCCCAGTAATATACATGTTGCAAAATTACATAATTTTCATCTACTTACTACATGCTATTTTCATTATATATACATTTATATGTATATATTAATATAAATTTATATAAATATATTATTTATTTATGTATATATCAATATAAATTTATATAACTATATTATTAATGTGTGGCATAAAAGTATATTTATTTATCATATATAATATATTTATAATATATAAACTTATCACCTTTTTTTTTTTCTGTTAGCCAATTTTATTTTATTTTTTTTTTTTATAAATTTTATTGTTATATTCCCCATACAATTGCAGCCCCCCATTCTGACCCCAATCCCTCCCCTCCCGCCCCCGCCCCCCTAAAAGTGTCTCTGGTTCACAGTTTTTTTGTTGATTTTGATTTTCACTTTCTTATAGTTATTCATTTTCCTGGTCCATTATTTAAGTTTTCTAGATTCCTGCTATGAGTGAGACCATCCGGTATTTTTCTTTTTCTTTTTGGCTTATTTCGCTGAGCATGATCCCTTCCAGCGCCATCCATGTTGCAGCAAATTGCATGTGTTTATCTTTTTTGAATGCTGAGTAATATTCCATGGTATATATGTACCACATCTTCTTGATCCAGTCATCTATTTTTGGGCATTTGGGTTGTTTCCAAAGCTTAGCTATTGTAAACAGTGCTGCTATAAACATAGGGGTGCAGGTGTTCTTTGGAATTGATGTTTCTGTGTCCTTTGGGTAAATACCTAGGAGTGGAATTGCTGGGTCATATGGAAGCTCTATGTTTAGTAGGTCCAGAAATCTCCACACAGCTTTCCACAGTGGTTGGACCAGTTTGCACTCCCACCAACAGTGCAGAAGAGTTCCTTTTTCTCCACACCCTCGCCAACATTTGTTGTTGCTAGTTTTTTTAATATGTGCCATTCTCACTGGTGTAAGATGGTATCTCATGGTAGTTTTGATTTGCATTTCCCTGATGACAAGTGATGTTGAACATTTTTTCATATGCCTGTTGGCCATTTGCATTTCCTCTTCAGAGAAGTTTCTTTTAAGCTCTTCTGCCCATTTTTTGACTGGATTCTTTTCTTTGTTGTTGTTGAGTCTCATCAGCTCTTTGCAGATTTTTGTGATCAGTCCTTTATCATTAGTGTTGGGTGCAAAAATGTTCTCCCAGTTGGTGGGGTTTCTCTTTGTTTTTGTTATTGTCTCTTTTGCTGTGCAAAAGCTCTTTAATTTGATATAGTCCCAGCTGTTTATCTTTGCCTTCACTATCACTGCTTTGGGTGATGTGTCTGTAAAGATGTCTTTGATGTGCAAATCACGTAGTGTTTCGCCTATATTTCCTTCTATATATTTTATGGTTTCAGGTCTTATGTCTAGTTCTTTAATCCATTTTGAGTTGATTTTTGTGTATGGTGTGAGGTGGTGGTCAAGCTTCATTTTTTTGCATGTAGCGACCCAGTTTTCCCAGCACCATTTATTGAACAAACTTTCTTTGCTCCAATGCATAGTCTTTGCTCCTTTGTCAAAGATTAGTTGACCATAAATCTGTGGGTTTATTTCTGGATTTTCTATTCGATTCCATTGGTCTGTATGTCTGTTCTTGTTCCAATACCATGCAGTTTTGATGATTATGGCTTTGTAGTATAGTTTGAAGTCTGGGAGTCTGATGCCTCCATTCCCTTCTTTTTTTTTCAGGAGAGCTTTGGCTATTCGGGGTTTTTTGTGATTCCATATGAATTTCATCAATAATTGTTCTATTTCTTTGAAGAATGACATTGAAATTTTGATTGGAATAGCATTGAATCTGTATATTGCTTTTGGAAGGATGGCCATTTTAATAATGTTTATTCTTCCAATCCATGAGCAGGGGATGTCTCTCCATTTCTTTGTGTCTTCTTCTATTTCTTTTAACAGTGTTTTATAGTTTTCTTTGTATAGGTCCTTTACCTCTTTTGTTAGATTTATTCCCAAATATTTGATTTTTTTTGTTTCAATAACAAAAGGGATGGTCTTTTTGATTTCTTCTTCTTCAGATTTATTGTTTGTGTATAGGAAGGCTACTGACTTTTGCGTGTTGATTTTGTATCCTGCCACTTTACTGAACTGATTGATGAGTTGAATTAGCTTTTCTGTGGAGTTTTTGGGGTTCTCTATGTATAATATCATATCGTCTGCAAATAGTGATAGTTTGACTTCTTCTTTTCCTATTTGGATTCCTTGGATGTCTTTCTCTTGTCTTATTGCCCTGGCTAGGACTTCCAGTATTATATTGAAAAGCAATGGTGAGAGTGGACATCCTTGTCTTGTTCCAGATCTTAATGGAATTGCTTTCAGCTTTTCACCATTGAGAATGATACTGGCTGTTGGCTTGTCATAGATGGCCTTTATGATGTTGAGGTATGTTCCTTGTATCCCAAGAATTTCAAGGGCTTTTATCATGAATGGGTGTTGCACTTTGTTGAAAGCTTTCTCAGCATCTATTGATATTATCATATGGTTTTTATATTTCTTTTTGTTGATGTGTTGGATAATGTTGATTGATTTTCGGATGTTAAACCATCCTTGTGCCCCTGGAATGAATCCAACTTGGTCGTGGTGAATTATCTTATGGATACATTGTTGGATTCTGATAGCTAAAATTTTATTGAGGATTTTTGCATCAGTGTTCATTAGGGAGATTGGCCTGTAGTTTTCCTTTTATGTGTTGTCCTTGTTCGGTTTTGGTATTAGTGTAATGTTGGCTTCATAGAACGTGTTTGGTATTGTCCCTTCCTTCTCAATTTTTTGGAAGAGTTTGTGAAGGATAGGCACTAATTCGTCTCTGAATGTTTGGTAGAATTCATTTGTAAATCCATCAGGTCCTGGGCTTTTGTTTTTGGGGAGGTTTTTGATTACCATTTCAATTTCGCTAATTGTAATTGGTCTGTTTAGGTGTTCTATTTCTTCTTTATCTAGCTTTGGGTGATTGTAGAGTTGTAGGAATTTGTCCATCTCCTCTAGATTGTTAAACTTGTTTCCATATAACTGTTCATAGTAGTTACTGATTATTCTTTTGATTTCTGCTGTGTCCGTTGTGATTTCTCCTCTTTCATTGATGATCCTGTTTATTTGTGCTTTCTCCCTTTTTTCCTTTGTGAGCCTGGCTAGGGGTTTGTCTATTTTATTGATTTTTTCAAAGAACCAGCTCTTGGTTTCATTGATCTTTTGGATTGTTTTTTTAGTTTCAATTTCATTTATTTCTGCTTTGGTTTTTATTATTTCTTTTCTTCTACTGGTTTTGGGGTTTTCTTGTTGTTCTTTTTCTAGATCTTTGAGCTTCGAGATTAGGTTGTTTCTTTGCGTTCTTTCTTGTTTCTTGATGTGAGCTTCTATTGCTATATATTTTCCTCTTATTACTGCTTTTGCTGCATCCCATACATTTAGGATATTGGTGTCCTCCTTGTCGTTCAATTCAAAAAATTTTTTAATTTCTTCTTTGATCTCCTCATTAGTCCAATGGTCTTCCAGTAGTGTGGTTTTTAATCTCCATGAGGTAGGAAAGTTCCTTGCCTTCTTTTTATGGTTTATTTCTAGTTTGATGCCTTCATGGTCAGAAAAGATGGTTGATATGATTTCAATCTTGGTGTATCTGTTGATGTTTGTCTTGTGCCCCAGTATGTGATCGATCCTGGAGAATGATCCGTGTGCGCTTGAGAAAAATGTGTACTCCGTTTTTTTGGGGTTTAGTGTTCTATAGATGTCTGTTAGGCCCAATTGCTCTAGGTCTTTATTTAGAGCTTTGGTTTCTTTACTTATTTTTTGTCTTGTTGATCTATCCATTGTTGATAGTGGTGTGTTGAAGTCTCCCACTACGTATGTGTTTTCTCTGATGTCTGTTTTCAGAGAGGACAACAGTTGTCTGATATATTTTGGTGCTCCTTCGTTTGGTGAGTATATGTTAATGAGTGTTATTTCTTCTTGAAGTATTGTCCCCTTGATCATAATGTAGTGACCATTGGGGTCTCTTTTTATCTTTTTGAGTTTGAAATCTGTTTTATCTGATATAAGTATAGCTGTTCCTGCTTTCTTTTTTGGTCCATTTGCTTGTAGGATTGTTTTCCATCCTTTAACTTTGAGCCTATTTTTATCTTTTGTAGCTAAATGTGTTTCCTGGAGACAGCAAAAGGTTGGGTTTTGTTTCTTAATCCAGGCTGCAACTCTGTGTCTTTTTATTGAAGAATTTAGTCCATTTACATTTAGAGTTAATATTGATATGTTAACATCTGTATTTGCCATTGTGTTTGTCTTTCCTTTGATTTTATTTATTTATTCTTTTAATAACTTTTTTTTTTTTTGGGCCTTCTTTCATTGTTATTCGTCGCTCTGAGGTTCTGGCTTTAGGACTCCTTGTAGTATTTTTTGGAGTGGGGGTTTAGTTGCAATGAAATTCCGGAGTTTCTGTTTGTCTGGGAAGGTCCATATTCTTTCTTCAAAGAGGAAGGAGAGCTTTGCGGGATAGAGTATTCTTGGTTGGCATCTGTTTTCTTGGAGTCTGTTGACTATGTCCCTCCACTCTCTCCTTGCCCGTAGTGTTTCTTCGGAGAAGTCTGATGTCAGCCTGATTGGTTTTCCTTTGAATGTTATCTGTTTCTTCCCTCTTGCCAGCTTCATTATTTTTTCCTTGTCCTGGATTCTTGGGAGCTTTACTATTATGTGTCTTGCTGTATTTTTCCTTTCGTCGTGGAAGTTTGGTGTTCTTCTTGCTTCTTGTATATCAATTTTCAGCTCCTTCTTCACATTTGGGAAGTTCTCTTCAATTATCTCTTTGAATATTTTCTCTGTTCCTACATCTCTCTCCTCTCCTTCTGGTATTCCTATAACTCTTATATTTCCTTTCCTCATGGAGTCAGATAGTTCCCGAAGTCTTTCTTCATTCTTTTTCCTTCGTACTTCTCTTTCCTTCTCTGTTTTGGTTCTTTTTATTTCTGTGTCTTCAAGATTACTTATTCGTTCTTCCATTTCATCTATTCTGCTTTCATTGCTTTTCCCAGAATTCTTTAGTTCTTCCATTAATTCTTTGATCTCCTGCATTTCTTTTACTTCCCTCTTTAGGGACTCAATTTCTTTCTTCTGACCATTGTTTTCCCTCTCTAGGGACTCAATTGCATTCTTCTGATCGTTGATTATTTTTCCCTTATCATTGTTTTCCTTTATGACTTCTGTCAGTTTTTTAATCACGGCAATTTTAAATTCTCTTTCTGGAAGGCTCAGAAATTCTTCCAAGTTATTGTCGTTGCAATCTGGGGGCTGGCTTTCTTTTTGTGGTGTGCTTTTTCTCTGGAGAGTTGCTAGGTTGCGTGTGGTTCTTCTCCTCCCTACTGTCTGTTTTCTAATTTGCCGTATGCGTTGGGACACTGTGTTGTTGGGACTTGCCGGCATCTTGGGTGGGCTTCTCTGTTCCCCTCTGGTTCTTCCAGGAGTCATCTGTCAGTTTCAAGCAGCCTTTACTGGAGAAAGGTCCCTGTTCTAAAATGCCGATGTGGGGACACACTCCCCTGTGCGCCTGGTCTGCCCCGGCGGTGGGTTCCTGCTCCCCTCTGGGCTTGGACTGCAGGCCAGAGGGGGTCTGGCGTGGGCGAACTTCCCCCGCTCACCTCTGGCTCCTGAGGAAGCCTTCTGCAGGTAGTCTTTAATGAAGAAATGTCCCTGTTCTAAAATGGTGATGTGGGACACACTCCCTGCGCTTCTGGTCTCAGGCACACTATTCTGCGCGCCTGGTCTGCCCCGGCTGTGGGTGCTCGCTCTCCCTGTGGGCTCAGACTACTTGTTCAGAAGGGGCCCGGTGTGGGCTAACTCCCCAGCTGGCCACTAGCTCCTTCAGTAGTCTGTGCTGGGGTCAAGTCGCTAGGTGGCACAAGAGATCTCTCCTAGAGCCCTTGGGGAGCTGATTTTCCACCCCGTGGGACAGGGAGCAGAGCGGGGATGGTAGGGTACACCTCAACGGCTTTGGGGTGCTGTGTCTGTCTTGTGCCCCACCGTCGTGGGGAACCCACGCCCCTAATTTCGTGCCCCGGGTCTCAGTTCCAAAGCCCTCAGTTCCAGGACGCGGGCTGTAGCCCAGATCAGTGGCGCGGGAATGGCGCCTTTTGAATCCCGCTCCCCTGCCTGGGCGCCTTGTTCCTGCTCACTCAGGGAGGGCCTCCACCGTCTCCCCGCAAGCCTAGGTCGCAGGCGCAGGGGCCTGGGCAGCTGCAATCCGAGCTCCGCTTTCGCGCAAGCTTACCGGGCGGCCGGGGCTGTGTGCTGGTGCTGGTCTCCTCCTGGGGGGCGGGGCTCTCTTTAATGGCGCCTGGAGCTCACCTCCGCGGCGGCGGATCCTGCAGGGTTCGCCTCAGCTCCCGTTCACGGGGTGTGGTGGCTGAAATAGTTCCTTTCCACTCACAGTCCCACTTGCTGCATCCGTTTTTCTTGTTGGGCGTTTTGGTTTGTTGTTTCCCTCCTCTCTGCCGGTCGGAGAGTGCCGCCTCTGTGGGCGGGGGAGGGGAGCAGGGTTCTGCGCTTCCCTCCCTTCTGGTCCTCTTTTATGGCAACTTTCTTCTTCGGGCAGTTTGCTGGAGTCGTCCGTTTATCTTCCGTGTCCCAGTTCTCACTGGGACCTGCCGCTTTTCCTCCCTATTAACTTTTTTTAATGGGAGATCTTACTCGCAGCGTCTCCTCGCCGCCATGTTGCCTTAGCCCCTTATCACCATTTTTAACTAGAGTATAGTTAACTATGTATAATAATAATTGCCTGCACCTTATTTTTGAATTCTTAGAATAAAGGAAGAGATTCCATTTAAATCTCAGTATTTATTTAAATGCTTGCAAGTCTTTCTTATTTTTAGCTCCTAGTAGCTAGCTCTGGGGGACAATAATGAGAGTATATTACAGTATTTCCCAACAGAACAAAATAAATAAAACAAGTGTCTGGCAGAGAATTCTGTTTACAGAAGTCAAACAGCTGTAATTTGATGTGTGAGAGAGCTGAACTGTCTCAGGGAAGAGGGGGTGACCATCAAAACTCTCCCCTCCTTTCAATTCTGTGCAAACTGACAAGATCTAGCATTGTTGCAACATCTCCTGGGTCCACAGTGATGACAGCAAGCTGATCTCCTGTCGGGGCTCTTCAGTGGAAATGACAGGGGCACAGGAGTGGGAGACAGGAGCCATTAGAAGCTGAGCCATGCCCAAGGAGAAGAGGATTCCACGAGGATGCTTTGGGCTCATTCTAAATACCCTTTTGGGATGCAGGGCACTCTACTTAGGCAACTTTTTACCAAGATTTCTAGGGAAATGGGAGACAGAAATACGTTCTACACCTGTTTGTTCATGTACAAACAGATAATGATTATAGCTAGTAAGGAGATAATGACTTCCACACATGCAGTCTCTTCTTTGAACCTTGCCTTTGTTAGCTTGAATTTTAATAGGAGCCAGATGACTTTTAATTCAATATTTTCTCTAGGGAGTGCCATGGTTCTGATATTTTGTTGTTGTTGCTGACTGATGAGAGACTGATAAACTTTGACAGGTTATTTGGTTGCAAAACACCTTAGTGGTATTTCTTCTTGAAGACTTTTAAGACCTATCCACTATTAGAATCTATTGCCCTCTTTTCTCTTCCCCCAGAGTTTTCTATATGTTTGTATCTGTAAGTATTCCTAGAGTCTTCTTAAATTGTTTGTTTACATGTCTTTATTCCATTAAATTTCTAATTTCCTGAAGGTGGGATGCTGCTATTTTTCATATTTAAACTTTCAGCACCTAGCAAGGGACTGATATATGGTAGGTCTTTCATTGGGTAATTAAATGAGTACTGACTTCCTTTACAATTGCAAAGGTGGGGCACTTGAATGGAAGAGGATTTTATATATTTTTTATATTTATATATGAGGCTAAATATACCTGCAGCTTATTTCAGTTCTATAAATATTTATTGATAGCATCCAATATTTTGGTTGCAAAAGATACCAAGATGGTTATGATATCCTTACTTCAAAGTGGTTCAATACAAATAATTTTAAGATTTGTCCTAGAGAAAAGAAATGTCTTGACATCTGTTTGTACTTTATTTGTACACATGACGCCAGTTAATCCACTAGTGAATATGACAACATTAAAGTAGTTTTCTTATTCTAACTATAGAAATCATGATCAGTATTGCCAGTAAAACCTAAGACCAAAACCAAAAAGTTATTTTTTAAATTCCTCATTTTTTTTTTTTTTATTTTATAGAGGCATGTTTATTTATTTATTTGTTTGTTTGTTTTGTTTATACATGCACTGGGTACAGTCAGAAGCGCGGGAGGGTGAGAGAATTCACCAGAGCCAGAGCGGGGAGCAGAGCAGGCAGAAGGACCGAAGTACACTGCTGAGGGGAGCAGCGGGCGGCAGGAGAGGTCTGCGCGCCATGTGGGACCCTCCTCCGGTGGCCGGGGAGCAGCCAGGGATCGAACCTGCGCCGCAGAGGCCGCGGGCAGCTTCGCAACCCAGCGCTCAACCGCTGCGCCACCGGGGGAGGCCCTTAAATTCCTCATTTCTGCATACTATAGTTTCATGAAATTATATTCTCCATTTCAAGGGTTACATACCTAGATTACTGTGGTTTGTAGCTACCTGTTTAGCTTTTTGTTTGCACTTGTCCTTGATTAAGTGAGACTTTCCACACAGTTAAGGAAGATGCGCTTTGGTTTTTGAGCCATTGTTGCCATCCAGTGGGCAGATAAGGTATTTCACCACCTTGAAGGAAAGCATTCTCCCAAACAGCTATTATAATCAAACTGTTTTGTTCACACACCACCCAAAATAAAATGCTTTATAATACTGAATTATAATGAAAACTAACAACAAAACAAATACTTTAAAACATTAACCATTTTAACAAATCTTCATCGATATATACAGAGATTAGAATTGTTGGACAAGCTTCATGCCAGCATGGCTGTGCTCATGGTTGGTTAATGTATTTTTTTTTTTTTTAGTGAAAAATATGAATTATTTTATTGATGAGACATGATGTAACTTTTCCCAGTCACAATCCCCTACCACATATAGATAGCTTAAAAATAAATCTCACATAAAAAATAAATAAATCTCACATTCAACTTTTTATTAATTCTAACTTAATGATTCTAAATATTCACCTGTTTCCTAAATTCTAAAATATACTATTGGACTTTCTAATTTAGATCTTTTTTTTAAATAATAAATTTTATTTTTATATTCCCCCATACAATTGCAAACGCCCCATTCTGACCCCAATCCTTCCCCTCCCGCCCCCCACCCCCCAAAAAGTGTCTCTGGTTCATAGTTTTTTGTTGATTTTGATTTTCACTTTCTTATAGTTATTCATTTTCCTGGTCCCTTATTTAAGTTTTCTAGATTCCTGCTATGAGTGAGACCATCCGGTATTTTTCTTTTTCTTTTTGGCTTATTTCGCTGAGCATGATCCCTTCCAGCGCCATCCATGTTGCTGCAAATTGCATGTGTTTATCTTTTTTGAATGCTGAGTAATATTCCATGGTATATATGTACCACATCTTCTTGATCCAGTCATCTATTTTTGGGCATTTGGGTTGTTTCCAAAGCTTAGCTTGGTTAATGTATTTGTATTATACGCTCCTCTTTTTTTTTTTCTTTTTTTTTTACAGTTAGATGATTATTCTTACCTGGAAATTCTATATAATTAGTTACACTTTCCATTTCAGTTTTTCTTCTGATTTCAGGATTCTCTGTGGGAGAGCTAGAGATGTTTATGCAGGCTCATTTTGGTCCTGCTGCTCATTGGATAGCTCCTTTAATATACTGTTAGTCTTTTATCTAATCAAGGATAAAAATATTTTTATAATTTTTAAAATTTTATTTAGATAAATGCTTGAGTCCATGGGCAATTTGTGTAAATTCTTCGTGCACTGTGTATGTTTGGTTTAGCTATGTGCTATAGATATTAAGCTTGATTGAAAAGATTAAATAAATATTCATGAATACATGTAATTTCAGTACAGAGTCACCAACAACCTGGTGTCTTACAGGTTTAAGATTTATAAATGAAGAAATCTCATTTTAATCTAGTCCTTCCCTACTTGCTCAATTGTATGTTGACTGGCATAATTAAAAACACATCTTTGAGTTTACAGAGAGAAACTGCCCTTGTCAGGGGGACAGACTCAATATCCCTTCTGTGAAATCTTTAAGGTACTCCTCAATGTTGATGGTTTTTTCCCAGTAAACCACACATCAAGCTGCTTGCAAAGCCCTGCTTCCTTTGGGGATGAGATATGGTCTCTGGGCTCATTCATTCTTGAAGATAATCAAACAGGCTATGGAAAGGCTACCCACCGCCAGCACTATCTCGAGACCTCACAGCAGTCTTAGTGAGCATCTCTGGAAGAGGTCCCTTCAGTCCTGGTCAAACTTTCAGATTAGACTAGACTAGATTACAGATTAGTTGACAACTGATTGCAATTTTATCAGAGGCCTGAGTCAAACATCAAGGCACAAGTACCCTGAATTCATGACCACAGAATGAGTAAGATACAATAAATGATTACAGTTGTTTTAAACCACTAAATTGTGGAGTGACTGCTAAGTAGTAATAGAAAAGAAATCTTCCATTGAATAAAATAAAAACCACAAGTTACCCCCATGTGATATAAGTAAATGAGTAGATGTATAAATGGGGAAAAGGGGGAATAGAGCTCTTCTTTACAATAGATTCTCAAATAATGAATCTACAGGGTGACAGAATTAGAAAATCACCATTTTTCAACTATCATAGTAATAATTGATTTAGTTAAAAAATGATCAATGGTTGCTAAAATTAGTGGGTGACAGCTAAATGAGAAACAAGTTATTACATAGTCTCAAAGTATCTCCCTAACAATATGCTTATTAATTTGAAAGGGAAAAATAGTCATTTTACAATGGACAGGTCAGTTACCACCTTAATTGAGAAATCAAAGTTAACCTCATCTAAAATGGGGCAGCCACACATTCTATGACTCTGATTAGAATGCCCTGAAAACATGACAACAATTTTTTTGGCATCCCTGCCAAAAATACACATCCTGAATGAGCAATGAAGAAATACCAGAGAAAGCTCAAATTGAGGGCTATTCTGCAAAATTATCAAAGTAAAGAAGGACAGGAACCATTCCATATTAAAGTAGTCTAAGGAGACATGATGATTATATGTAGCATGTGAGCTTTAGTACTTGTGTGTAATTTGTTTGCAGGTATTACAGTTCCAACAAATTTAGCAACTTCTGTTTATTGTCCAATGAGCAGAAAATGTAATATGTGGAGGCTACTCAAGGAGCTATCTGGAGTAAGGTTGGTTATAGTTGACCATGTGTGTACAAAATAGATCTGCCTTGTACATCATGATTTACATAAAACAAATCATATTTGCTTTAATCAGATGAATCTCCAGACTATGTGCCTCTTGTATTCCATTTATTCACGTGTAGGTTCTGATACCTGACAGGATATAGCTCTGTTCTAATTTTATCCTACCCTCTTACATATATATATATATATATATATATATATCCTTCCTACTATGATGTATAAATGAAACGCCATTTTAGATACTGAAGATTTTATCACTGAAAGTACATATTTGAGATCTTCTACTAAGTAGGATTAAAAAGATATACTGAGCATTTTGAAACATGTATTAACAATGTGGCTAAGATTCTTGCTAAACATTATAAAGCAATCGATTGTATATAGCAATATATTTAAGTGGAGTAGCAAAAATATTTGAAATACTTGAATCTTCTCCCTCACACACACAAAGTGTGGCTGTTCTAACTAGAATGTTAAATGGTGGGTGATAACACATGTGTTTGAAGTAGATTTGTAACAGATGAATTGCTTTGCATTGCCAGAGACTTGTAAAGAGGGAAATAGCAAATCAAAGGTAGGTTGGCATCCACCCCATAACTAGTGTTTTGAGATGTAGAATGCTTGCATTAGCACAAGAAATGGGCAAATGGGGGAAGAGAGAGTTTTTTTTTTTTTAAGATTTTATTTATTCTTGTGTAGAAGATTAGGGTACAGATCAGAGGTAAGCCTATGGGGGTAGGAGGATTCACCAGAGACAGAGTTTAACAGGAATTTTAGTGTGACATACTCTTTAGTGTGGTTCTTAAACCTCATAATACTATGCTAGGGTTTGTGGAAGATACTGATAGAGACAGTTCTATGTGTTACTTGGCATGGGGCCGAAATCATCGGTCCTTAAAGATGAGAACATTACAGACAACTGAGTTGAACATGCAAATTTGGGCAACTGGTAATATGGAAAAGAATTCACTTGGGAAGGTGTTCCTTAGTGGGCCTTAGTTTGGTAGTTTTTATATTATAAAAACAGTTCACAGTGTCTTCCTTCAGTTCTTTATGCTAAGCCATTTTTACAATGGGAAAATTTAATGGATTTAGTAGATTCCTTGGGCTAGTTTACAGGAAAATTCATAAAGGGATGGGTAACAGTCTGTTCACTGGTTTTCTCTAAATAGATATGGTGAGTCATTTCATCTCCTTAGTTTACCATCTGCTGTGATTTAGAGATCAATCCTAATTTGAAGAATTTAGTTTTTCCTTTTCCTTTGATATCCTTGCATATGAGGATTGACCTCACACATCTATTTCTTATTGGACATGACAAACTACATTTTCTGAAGATCTTACCACTTATAAACCATAACCTAGTGAGATGTATTAGCTCTTTTAGATGGAAAGGGCAAAGACTAGAAAGCTAAATTTTCTGTAAAAATGATGATTTAGTTTGGGTCAGACAAGATGCATTAAAGAGTTTTAGTTTATTCATGACTTGCAGAACAAAATAGGCGGCAATTTTGACCAGGTCTCACATAGAGACCTGGTTTATAGCTAACCTTGTAGGCAGCACCAGCATCAAACCCATCTCCTTAACATTCCATTCCATTCCATTCCATTCCATTCCATTCCATTCCATTCCATTCCATTCCATTCCATTCCATTCTCTATCCTTAAATTATTTAGCAGATATGTGAATATTAAGAAACAAATATGGTCATATTGAGAAGACGAACTTGTTGATTTTCAACCAGGGTACCTTCTGATTAGAAGTGAGCCTAAACTCATGAAAAAAAATTGTGGTGCCAAAATTATTTATTACCTTTAACTGCAATCTCTGTGCTTTCTTCCAAAGAGGTCAGTTCCCTGTGACATAAGACTAATTTAACTATTTGGAGAGAGTACCATGGCGATATAGAGATTTAAGAAACATTGATAATAGCTCTAAGTTTAGTCAATGAAGTTTCCATTCATTTTATTTTTCCCAAGAAGAGGGCATTTGGGGTCAAAGTGCATGTAAAACTTAGGATTTTGTAGCCAAGGGCTAACGGAGCAACTGTTTAGAGTAGAAATAGTAGTGCAAAAATTGATGGATGTCACTTGGCAGATTCCTGGTACCATAAGATCTCTATATGCCTTTGGAATTTGTCATGTGCTGCCTTGCATTTGCTATTTATCTTTGTAAGTCTGTTTCCCCAACTCAATTGTATGCAATGAAAGTACAAAAACCCTGTGATTTCTCAAGCTTTTGGAACAATCTAGCCCTGCCTAGACTTCCTCTTCTAGTAAATCCTATTTCTCTTCTAGTAAATTCTATTCAGTAATAGGTAATACAACTAACAACTCATTTAATATGGTACAGGCTATCTGTTAAGCAGCATAATTTAACTCTTTTTTAATCCCAACAGCAGTCCAGAAGGTAGATATTATTACTAGTGTCACCATTTATAATAGTTGAAAATGAACGCATAAAAATTTGAATAACTCTTCAGTGATGAAGATCTGAAGTTAAATAGTAGTCAACAGGACCTAAATACTGTAAATTCTTGTTAAATCATCTGTCACTATTGAGCGATATTCAGTTAAAGTGATGAGTATATAAAGGTGCCATGGAGATGTTCTCTCCTCATGCAAGATCCCAACCTAAGATTGCAGCCATATGTTCATTTTATTTTACATAAAATGGAAAGAATAATTTTCCAACCTTAGTTAAAAAAGGAATGGTGAGGCCTTTCAGTGCTGCAATAAGTATCATCCATTTTCTTTTCAGGTTTTCATTAATATACTACTATTTCTTAGGCCTAATAACTCCACTGTATAGAAAATATATTTCTTTTTCAACCCAGTTTCTTTTAGCTGGAATATCACCATGGCAGACATTTAAACAGAAGCTGCTATGAATGCTCCTATGCCTATTTCCCCTGGGCAGCAGTTTTTTAAGTGTAGTCTCTCATTAGGCTCAACAGGGGATTTTTTTAAGGAATGCTTATTCTCAGGTCCACCCACACCTAGCAAATGGAAACTCTGGGACAGGAATAGCTGTCCCTGGTTTAATATACCCGCAAGGGGATTCTGATGCACCTTAATATCTGAGAGTCACTGTCTGAGGGGATGAGGATGCTGGCTAGTGATGCAGCCCGGAGGATGCTGGCTGAGGATGCATAGATTTGAAGTAGAACTTGGAACAGGTGACTTATTTTGCATTGTAACCTCCTGGGCACTTGGAAGAGGGAAATGCAGACAGAGCATCATCACATAGTTTGTTTCAGTTGTTTTTGTGTTCCATATATTTATCACATGCTTTCCTTCCAGACATATCTACATGACACCCATATTACTTGTATTGCCAACCTAGAAATTACATGATATTTTTAAATTCTGGAGTTTATGAATAAACTAGATGAATTCTAGGATAGTTTCCCCAATTTTTTAGTTGGCTCTGCTTGCAGGTGGGATTTTGGGCAACTAGTTTGACCCTGCCCATCTTGCTGCCCTTTACTGGGTACTGATCATTACTGGGTAAAGCATCTGTAGCACATGTTCAACTGAACTGCCTTAGCAGACAGAGCTAAGAAGATAGTAATGGCAGCATAAGTTGTTCTTTCTCCAATATGTACAAATCATACAGAAAGAGAACCTCTTTTTTTCTATAGCTGCATCCTCACCTTGGCAATGACTGTTTTCCTGTCTCTTACTGCACCTGCATGGTGAGCAGCTACATGTGGTCTGTACCTTGAGTTCCCTGTGCCCATGGAGGTATGTGCTCAATCTGGAGTCCTTACCTAATCATTCTATCACCTCCTTTCAGAGGCCCAAGCTTTTTAAGGCCAGCAAATGCAAGCACCATTTTCTGGAGTCCACAAGGTATAGTCCTAATTCTATACAAACAGTATCTGCTTGCACATACAGCCATCATATGTGCTATTTACTCAGTATACTAAACATCTATATACCACTGCACATTTTTCAAAGTATACCTGGCCAAGATAAGGCCATAAAAAATATCCTGTTTCTGGGCCTCCCCAGTGGTGCAGCAGTTGAGGGCTGGGTTGTGAGGCTGCCCGCAGCCTCTGCAGCGCCGGTTCAATCCCCAGTCACCGGGCGAGGGTCCCACATGGCGCACAGACCTCTTCTGCCGCCTGCTGCTCCCCTCAGCAGTGTACTTCGTCAGTCTGCCTGCTCTGCTCTCCGCTCTGACTCTGGTGAATTTTCTCGCCCTCCCAAGCTTCTGACTGTACCCAGTGCTTGTATAAATAAATAAACAAATAAATCTTTAAAAAAAATAAAAAAAAATCCTGCTTCTACAATGAAGTTCCTAAGTCCAATACTATAAAATCCTTTCTCCTAGAATAACCTTTCTTTCCCAAACTCCAGTCTAGTTTTTATAGTTTTCAATGTTTCTGTGTTATGCACCAAGTATCAGGGCATCTGAGAGAACCTAAAATAAAAACACACACTATCTGAATTTGAGATCTGAATGAGTTGAGAAATAAAGCACGAAGCAAGGCACACATATAAATATATATATATATGTATGTATGTATTAAAATTATGTGTGAGTGTGTATAGTGACAAAGACAAAGTCAGAGAATATAACTTAACTTGGTGCCGTATTGCAGCTAACTGAAGCCAGTTTCAAGGGTGTTGCTGGGCCTTGGAGGAGCAGAGGCAATGAGAGTTTCTGCAGACCTGTGCTCCAAGAGAAAGAGTGCAGAACAGAGCCAAACACATTAGTGTATCTTTCTGGAAACGTATCCTGTTCAAAGTTGATGCTTACTAGCCAAATGAGTCTTCTACCTAACACTACAGGGATGAGGGAAGAGGCTAATAGGAGCCAGATTAATGAAGCACCTTCAAGTGGAATGAAGCAGGTATTTATCTTCCTTTATGGTGATTAAGAAGACATTTTTGAAGATCTGTTTCCATGATTTATGCTATTTTGGTAAGGTGTGGAGGATGTTCATGTGCAAGCCACCTAAGATCTACTTAAACATGTTTTTAAAAGTTGTGTCAGAATTTAAAGTTCAAACACTAGAAATATGAACTCAAAGGAAACTTAAATCAAAGGTTGGTTTATAAAACAGCACAGAAACCTGATGTAAGGGCCAGACTGGGCACAGTGCAGGTTTTCTGATCCCATGCAGACCAGGTAAAGGAGGAGTCAGAGTCCTCAGTAGTTTTGCAGGTTTTTTATTTGGGGTTCACCAGGCATATGGCAGGCAAGGGTGCTGGCCTACCAGCCTCCCAGCCCCCAGCAAGTCTTCACTCTATCTGGGCTCTCTAGCGTTCGTTCTGCTGCTTCTCGGCTTCGGCTTCGGCTTCGGCTTCGGCTTCTACTGCTGCTGCTGCTTCTGCTGGCATTCCCCCGTGACGCCGCCCTTAAAAAAGCACAGTCTTAGCTCAGCTGAATCCCATCTACCTATGCCCACACCCTACTCCAGGTGCCCACCATCAGGCATGCATTCAGGACAAGGATCCATCATCTATCCTGATGGCGGAAGGGCAGAAAAGCCTGATATTTTCTTTACCCTACACCTGAGTTAAAAAAATAAAAACAACAATTTCCTAATGAGTTCAGTTTTAATGAAGGGGAGAATTGGATCAAGTAGAAATAATTTCTATTATCCTAATTAGAAAGAAATAATAGCTAAGGGATTGATCCTACTCTGTGCCTTTCTCGCTCTTTTATAAATGTATGTATAACTATAGCAAAGATTTATGAGCTTAAGCAATTTTTTCCCTCTTGAAAAAGAGCGATGTGATTGAATATTTATGTTAAGTAACTTGTTCTTGGTTATCAAGTTTTTCAAAGATAGATTAATGATGCAAATTCACCAGCTGTAACCAATATGCTTCAAATGTACTACATTCACATATACTACATTGAAAAGGAATGAGTTCATGGGAGTTCTGCTTTTTGGTATTCCAACTTTGTAGAACTATGGTCCAAGCTCCTCAGTGTGAGTAATAAAAAAGTTACAGATTTTAAAATGAGATTTTTTTTTAGTAGCCTACTTTTTTAAAAGTAATGTATCAGGGCCTCCCTGTCGCAGGCGGTTGAATGCAGTGCTGTGAAGCTGTCCGCAGCCTTTGCAGTGCCGGTTTGATCCCCGCCGGCCTAGGAGCAACCCATATGGCAAGCAGACCTCTCCTGTCTCCCCCGTTGTTGCCCTCAGTAGTGTATTTTGTCAGTCTGCCTCTTCTGTTCTCCGCTCTGTCTCTGGTGAATCCTCTCACCCTCCCGCGCATCTGGCCTGTACCCCGGTTCTTGTATAAATAAAATAAATCTTTAAAAAAAAAAAGGAATGTATCAAAGAGAATACTTTGGAAATTGATAGGATTATAAGATTTTTGGCAAGCTTACTGACTCAAATCTATAACTATTTGTGATGTATGTGTAAGTGTGTCTCACTCTGGAAGGGCTTTTGAAAATGTCAGGGATGTTACCCAAACTGCCCCTAAACTGATGAGTATGAATGTAAACATAGATGCATCATTAAGCTAAGTACTGGCTCACAGTGCTGAGATTCTAAAATCTGAAGGTTTTTAATTTGCCATAAGGAATTGATGTAAGCATTTAAAATCTAAATATATCTAAGAGTTTGTAGATTTGAAAGTCCCAAGTCTGAAAGAAAATTAAACTCGATGAAACCAACGGAAAAATAACATCCTTCTTTAAATCAGCATCTCTCATGGAGGAAAGATGAGGTCATTTAAGTGTAATGCCTTAGATGAGCAAAGCTTTAACTAATTTGGCTTCTGATCTAGAGGACTAATTCATCATTCCTGACAGTGATTTTTAAATTCTGAAAGTAATCCACAGAGGTGGAAGTCTGTGTGCTTTCAGAGTGTGGATTTTGAGTTTTGATGTGATACTTAACACTGAAGAAGTAGGGTGAGAAGTGGAAGCTGACCAGGAAGCTTCCAGCGTTTGATCTAGCCTCTCGATCTATATCTTGAGTTGGGCCTTGCATCATTAAAACTCCATCTACTATGAATTGCCAAGCCTAGCAAGGTGCAGGAAAGACCAAGATTAAGTTCTCATATCAGACTTGGAGTGACTTATAAAGGCAAATCTTACATTGTCCTCTCACTTAGGAGTTTCTGTGATGTTCCTTCACCAGCAATATTTGGCACAATTGCCTTAGAGTATTCACTTTCATAGCAGGTATTGAAGATGAGCTACAGGTCATTTGAAATGATTTTGTAAAGATCTCTATCATGACTGGGAACTTAGTGTAGAGAGACTGGGAAGATTTGGATGAGTGAAAATCTTATCCAGAGCTGCTGCATCATTTTCAAATAAATTCACTCTCTACTTGTACAGACTTACTACAATGGGACAATTTTATTTGAGTTTCATTCAGAAGTTTGATTAAAATTTTGAACTTCCACATGGCCAGCATCACATGAAAAGATGTTTTCCATCGTTTATCATTAGAGAAATGCAAATCAAAACCACAGTAAAATTAAACCTCTGAACAGTTTAGAAGGACAATAATCAAGAAATAATAAATGTTGGCAGGGATATGGTGAAAAAGAAACCTTTGTTTACAGTTATAGGGAATGTAAATTGTACAGTCAGAATGGAGAACAGTTTGAAGTTTCCTGGAAATATTAAAAATAGATCTACCATATGATCCAGCAATCCCACTGCTGGGTATTTACCTGAAGAATATGAAAACACTACTCAAAAAGATACATGAACCCCAATGTTCATTGCAGCATCTATTTCATAATAGATAAGATATGCAAAAAAATTCTAATGTCCAGTGACAGTGAATGAATAAAGAAGGTGTGGCATATGTACTCAGCCATCAAAAAAAAAAAAAGAAATTTTGCCATTTGTGACACATGGCTGAACCTTAAGGAGATTATACTAAATTAAATAAGTCAGAAGGAAAAAGACAAAATATGATTTCACTCATTTGTAGACTATAAAGAAGACAAAATCAAAATGAAACCTTAGAATCTGACAACAGAATAGTTGTTACTGGAGGGGAAGGAGAGCATTTGGAATGGGTAGAGGGGGTAGATTGTTGGTGGATGGTGACTGGACATTTATTTGGAAGTGGACATAGTGAGAAAAAATAATCTTAGAACCTACACAATGTTGGAAACTAATGTCACCTCAGTTTAAAATAACGAAGTTCAGCAGTAAGACACTGTAGGGTAAAGAAAATGTCGGGCTTTTCTGCCCTTCCGCCATCAGGATAGATGATGGATCCTTGTCCTGAATGCATGCCTGATGGCGGGCACCTGGAATAGGGTGTGGGCATAGGTAGATGGGATTCAGCTGAGTTAAGACTGTGCTTTTTAAGGGCGGCGTCACAGGAACGCCAGCAGCAGCAGCAGCAGCACCAGTAGCAGCAGTAGCAGCAGAAGCAGAAGCCAAAAGAGAAGCCGAGAAGCAGCAGAACGAATGCTAGAGAGTCCAGATAGAGTGAAGACTTGCTGGGGGCTGGGAGGCTGGCAGGCCTGCCAGCCTCCCAGCCCCCCAGCCAGCACCCCTGCCTGCCATATGCCTGGTGAACCCCAAATAAAAAACCTGCAAAACTACTGAGGACTCTGACTCCTTTACCCGGTCTGCATGGGATCAGAAAACCTGCACTGTGCCCAGTCCGGCCTTTACAGACACTTATAGATATAGTGAAAATAATTATGGTGTTCTATATTCAAAATGTAGATTATGATGGTATTAGTATTATACATCATTGAAGATTGAAATTATATGGAACTAACTATAGGAAATTGGGATTTATCTGTACTGAATGAGAAGTGAATTCTTTTCTCTCATTTATTCAGATTCAATAAAATGTGTGTATGCTGCCATCACCTGGGTGATGAGAAAAACTGAATTAAATCTAAATATTTGAAGTTTGCCTTTACTTTCTCCAAATCGGCCAAGGACACAAAACAATAACTGGTTTTTCACATTGCTTTTAGAAAAATAAAATCTTTCCTCATTTCTAATCCAAACCAACAATTTAAATCATTTAAATTGTTCACTGTCATAAGCAAGAGGACAGATGGTTGTGAACAGTTTCACTGAGGAGAAAATAAGCAAAACACTAAAAATATCCCCTTTGTAGGGTAAGGAAAAATGTCAGGTTTTTCTGCCCTCCTGCCATCAGGATAGATGACGGAACCCTGCGGTCCTGAATGCGTGCCTGATGGCGGGCACCTGGAGTAGGGTGTGGGCATAGGTAGATGGGATTCACCTGGGCTAGGACTGTGCTTTTTAAGGGCAGCGTCACAGGGACGCCAGCAGAAGCCAAAGAGAAGCTGAGAGAGAAGCCAAGAAGCAGAAGCAGAAGCAGAAGCAGAGAACACCAGAGAGCCCAGAGAGAGTGTGGATTTGCTGGGGGCTGGGAGGCCTGCCAGCCTCCCGGCCCCCCAGCACCCCTGCCTGCCGTGTACCTGGTAATCCCAATAAAAGCCTACAAAACCACTGAGGACTCCAGAACTCCTCCTTTACCCAGTCTGCATGGGATCAGAAAACCTGCCCTGTGTCCATTCCAGCCCATTACACCCTTTAATGTGTGGGGTTTTTTTTTTTTGTTATTCTTTCAATTGCAAAGTAATAATGCTCATCTCTACTGATACATAAACATTAGTAATAAAAAGAAAATATAAAATTAAGTAATTTAGAGGATTAAAGTAGGAATTCACGAAATAGCTTTTTTTAATTGATACTCATTATTAAAAATCAAACTATCATTAACCTGGAGATGCTGACTTGTCTATCTGACCCATGGATACAGATGACCTTCTTAACAGGCAGGGAAGTACAAATAGCTAATTGTCTTTTTGTGAGAGTGTGTAGGGTAAAGAAAATGTCAGGCTTTTCTGCCCTCCCGCCATCAGGATAGATGATGGATCCTTGCGGTCCTGAATGCATGCCTGATGGCGGGCACCTGGAGTAGGGTGTGGGCAAAGGTAGATGGGATTCACCTGGGCTGAGATTGGGCTTTTTAAGGGCGGCATCATGGGGACGCCAGCAGAAGCTAAGAAGCCGAAGAGAAGCCGAGAAGCAGCAGAAGCCAAAAGAAAAGCTGAAAGAGAAGCCAAGAGCAGAGAAGCAGAGAGAATTCCAGAGAGCCCAGAAAGAGTAAAGACTTGCTGGGGGCTGGGAGGCCTGCCAGCCTCCCGGCCCCCCAGCACCCCTGCCTGCTGTGTACCGGGTAAAATCCCAATAAAAGACCTGCAAAAACCACTGAGGACTCTGACTCTTCCTTTACCCGGTCTGCATGGGATCAGAAAACCTGCACCGTGCCCATTCCTGCCTCTACAGTGTGTGAAATCAAAGAATTGACTCTGTTACCCAAGAAATACGGAATGAGAGGCATAGGGCTGAAAGTCGTTACTCTAAAACATTTCAGCAGATGGCAGTAGTTCCACAGCTAACACAATCATGCACCTTACAAATCCAACAGGAACAGAGTAACAGGAACATCTTTCCAAGAAGTCCAGAGTGTCAGCCTTAACCAACCATTTCTTTTTTTCTTTTTTTTTTTTTTTAAGATTTATTTATCTATACAAGCACTGGGTACAGTCAGAAGCGCAGGAGGGTGAGAGAATTCACCAGAGCCAGAGCGGGGAGCAGAACAGGCAGACTGACGAAGTACACTGCTGAGGGGGCAGCGGGCGCAGGAGAGGTCTGCGCGCCATGTGGAACCCTCACCCGGTGGCCGGGGATTGAACCAGCGCTGCAGAGGCTGAGGGCAGCCTCGCAACCCAGCGCTCAATCGCTGCACCACCGGGGAGGCCCCCAACCATTTCTTTTTATGACACCAATCTAGAAGAATAATCTAAATACCTATATTCTTAGGGGAAATCTGCTTTCATTTTAAGAATGACTGATTTTAAACATCATTTACAAAAAGCTTATACACAGTATCAGCTTCAAAGGATGCACGTGGTATGGGATGGGGTTAGGATAAGAACAATCCAAACATGAGCTAAATGGACTACTTTGCACTCCAGGAGAGGCCAGCTGGGGAGAACAACTCCCTGTTTTCTATTGCTTCATGAAAACTTTATAGGCACTTCTAATGCATGGGAGGCAGCAATTTGTAAGCAGTGTCTCAGACAATTGGAATGAAGGGAGTAAGTACCCCAAATAAATGCTAACTAATATATACACAGCCAGCTTGCCTTATGTTTCAGGGCTAGATTGAGCAGCTCCTGACAAATGCTTGTGATTATGGATGAGAAGCATGTGGGAGCAGAACTGCAGGTGCTGAGGCTGGGCTGATCAGAACTGCGGCTGACAGTGCCAGAACTACCAATGTGAGAAAGGCATTCCTTATCAGTGATGCTTAACAGGAATCCCAGAGCTATTTTGTTTTATTCGTTTACTTTATACATTTATGTGTTCTTAATTGAGGGGACATTGCTATAGGGCAATCCCAAAGGGAAATGAGATGGCCTGGGTGTAAGTCCTCACCTTACAGACACATCACTCAAAGCAGTGATAGTGAAGGCAAAGATAAACAGCTGAGACTACATCAAATTAAAGAGCTTCTGCACAGCAAAAGAGACAATAACAAAAACAAAGAGAAACCCCACTGACTGGGAGGACATTTTTGCACCCAACACTAATGATCAAGGACTGATCACAAAAATCTGCAAAGAGCTGATGAGACTCAGCAACAACAAAGAAAATAACCCAGTCAAAAAATGGGCAGAAGAGCTAAAAAGAAACTTCTCTGAAGAGGAAATGCAAATGGCCAACAGACATATGAAAAAATGTTCAACATCACTTGTAATCAGGGAAATGCAAATCAAAACTACCATGAGATACCATCTTACACCAGTGAGAATGGCACATATTAAAAAAACTAGCAACAACAAATGTTGGCAAGGGTGTAGAGAAAAAGGAACTGTTCTGCACTGTTGGTGGGAGTGCAAACTGGTCCAACCATTATGGAGAGCTGTGTGAAGATTTCTGGACCTACTAAACATAGAGCTTCCATATGATCCAGCAATTCCACTCCTAGGTATTTACCCAAAGGACACAGAAACATCAATTCCAAAGAACACCTGCACCCCTATGTTTATAGCAGCACTATTTACAATAGCTAAGCTTTGGAAACAGCCCAAATGCCCAAAAATAGATGACTGGATCAAGAAGATGTGATACATATACACCATGGAATATTACTCAGCATTCAAAAAAAGATAAACACATGCAATTTGCAGCAACATGGATGGCACTGGAAGGGATCATGCTCAGCGAAATAAGCCAAAAAGAAAAAGAAAAATACCGGATGGTCTCACTCATAGCAGGAATCTAGAAAACTTAAATAAGGGACCAGGAAAATGAATAACTATAAGAAAGTGAAAATCAAAATCAACAAAAAACTATGAACCAGAGACACTTTTGGGGGGGTGGGGGCCGGGAGGGGAGGGATTGGGGTTAGAATGGGGCATTTGCAATTGTATGGGGGAATATAAAAATAAAATTTATTATTAAAAAAAAAGAAAAGAAAAGAAAAGAAAATTCAGAACATTGGGCCTCCCTGGTGGCACACGGGTTAAAGCCTCAGTGCTATCAAGCTATTGCCAGCCACTGTGGCCTGAGTTCTATCCCTAGCCAAGGAGCTGACCCACATGGCACAGCAGACCTCTCATATTTCACCCAATACACCCCTCAGCAGTGTATTTCAGTAGATCCACCTATTCTGCTCCCCACTCTATCTCTGGTGAATCCTCTCACCACCCACACCTCTGGCCTAGACCCCAGTTCTTGTATACCCAAATAAATAAAAATAAATCTTTTTAAAATAAAAGAAAATTCAGAACAAGTTTCAAGGAAAGCCACACATAGAAAGGTTAATAAAAAATGTATTTACAAGGGAAAAGAAAAGACAGAGAACACAGAGACTAAAAGAGAGATAAAGAGAGATTAATTTGTCAATATGTCCTACCAGTAATACTGCCTGAGCAGGGACCCTGGGTGCACACTGAAGGTAGGCAAAATAATGTTTTTTTGTTGTTGTTGTTTTTCCCCAGGCCCACATGTGTTCAGTTATACACCAAGTATGGCTGCTTAACTCCATCATTAGTTCGCAGCAATCCCCCCTTTTTCAAAGTCACGAGTCATGGCAGATTGTCATGGCATGATGGGAGTTGTAGTCTTTGAAACTGGGATCTCTTTGGCATGGAGATAGTGGTGGAGTCCATAAAACATCAGGACTCCCCAGTAGGAGGAGTTCACTCAGGACTTCCTGTTCCCCAACAATATCAGGATCACCCCATCACCTGGGATATTTTGAAAGAGGCATCCCCCCAGACAAAACAAATAAGTCTCCAAGAGCAGGACCACAGCCTTCATGTTTTTGAATTACCAAAGGTGATATCAAACTGCAGGGAAGATTAAGAACTAGTATTTTAGGGTTACAATCTAAGAAAAGTGTGAGAGATTTGAGGCCAGGCTGGAAAAAGCTGAAACGCAGATAAGAACATTCATGCTAGCCAGTTCGTATTTGGGGGAGGTAATATTTTAAAAATAAATTTGATCATTCATTGATTCAATTACTTGTTGATTTAATTACATGATTACATTATGCCTGGTATTGAATCAAGTATTGTCTTCCCAACAATGTTCAGATAAACTCTTTCCAATATGTCCAGAGTAGGCCTCTTCCAATAGGTATTATCTTTGTAAGTGGAACTAAGGTCAGTATAAAGGAGAAACTGTTAGAATTTCTTAAATTATGCAGTTTACCTAGATTTGACTGGGCGTTAAGAAATTTGGATTTCAATCCCAGTGGATAAGGTCTTTAATTTACTAGCCTGTTTCCTATTCTAAGGATCTGAAGTTTGGATTAGATAGCTTCTAATCTCATTTTAGTTCAAAATTATATGATTTTGAGTACTTTTTGAGAACTCATTCCTTCAATTATATCTAGGAGGCATGTGTTTCAGCATTTCTGCATTTAGAAGAGGTCATCTTTGCTATGAAGGAAACAGATGTAGCACTGAATGCAACATGGGTTTCACTAATCCTGTTTGTAAATCTCCATTAAGTAATAACTACTATTTGCTGACTTCCAGCATAGTAGACTTTTTCATAATACAAGGTAAAACACTGTGTTCTAAAAGAATAACTCTGCAAAGCATTTCTTAAGCACACAGCTGAAGAAATGTGAAAATGCATCTTGTGACTCCTTTAATTTTATAAACCTAAAGCCCATGATGCTGCAACATTGGGAAATTGTTGGCAGCTAAAAGGAAAACATATCCATGGAGAGAGATCAGGTTTTTATGAAGAGTAAATAAAGTGTGATAAACTTGAAATAAAGTTGGAAAAAACATGGACTTACATAACACCATCAGCCCTGAACTCTTTCTTGGGTGAATGGTCTATGTAAACACACACCAGAGGCCCAAAGAGCTGCATGTAGTTTTTTCTTTCACAAGAGGTAGAAACATAACATTAGATTGACTTTATGAAAGATTACTTTTACGTTGAAACTGATTGGATATTGGTAATCTGATGTGACTTATGCTAATAGGTCTGCTTTCTACTTGTAGGTATCAAGTGCCAATTGTTCCAGAATGAGATGCTAGGTACTGATGAAGTGGAAAAATCATCATCTTTAATAATACCCTGTCCTTTGTGATATGGTATTTGTGGTCACAACACTGAAAAGTGTGTCCTCAATGTCCTGAACACTGGGACACTCCAAAGGAACTAGAGGGCATGATAGAATAGGATGAAGGAGCAAGGAAGTAATGATGAATCAGTCATCAGGGTGATAGAAGGCATTAATTTGCATCTACTTGAACCAAAATTAACTGTAGCCCCTCCTATACATGTGGAGGAGGGGACAAAAGGTAAACCATAACTCCACTGTATTTGGAAAATAACACATTTGAATCCTTTACCCAGAACACTGAAGTACAAAATACCCAGATTATTGAATGAGGGACAGTTCATCTCATGCTTCCTGCCCTGCAGCTCCTTCCCTAACACTGCCCCAGTCATTTCCAAGGTACATTCCTCAGGGCTTAGCTGACTCTTACCCAGTTTCCTTCCTCTTCACCTAGTTCCAGGAACTCTTTGCATTTACATAATTTCATCCTACTCCCTGAGAACCCACTCATTTTGCATTTTCTTCACTCCCCGGGGTATAGGTACTTATTCTTGATTAAGTTCATCCCATAAATATTCCATTAAGATCTTTAAATGCCTGCTCCTTTGTAAATGTCTTTAGTCTTCTTCATGTGGCTGCAATGCCTGATAGTAAAAACTGGGTTCAGAGAAGAAGAGGTCCTGTATATGAAAATGCACGTGTTAATTAGTAGAATACTCACTTACAAAGGACTTGGGTATTTGGAAACCTCAGATTTCTAGGGGCACAAAAACTAATGGAAATATAATAATCTTAGAAGTACAGGGAGCATCAGAAAAATCTAAGCAAGCACCTTAGTGTCCAAACACTAATACATGTGTTTCACATTGGTGCCTAGGCCCACCCCATTTTTGTTCACTTTGCAATGAAATCTCACAGTTTGAGAACCTGGTTTCCATAGCAGATTGGAAGAACAGAGTTTTAGTATAAGTAGACATGAAACAAGAGGGGTAGTATGGCTATATACATGATCCAATATCTAAAGAAAGGACAGGAAAAAAATCAGAATCTAATATGAGATCTCAAAAGAGCAATTTTGAATGATTCAAAGTAGGACAGATTATTGTACTTTTTAAATAGATGATGGGGTAATTACTATAATAAAATTCAGAATAATTTATTTTTATACTGATACACAATTACATTTAAGGTAAGGAACAAAACAAAATTTAGTCAGGAAAAATCCTACCCAAAGGTTATTTACTTATTTAAGTTTTATGACTGAAAATGATTATGTGTAGTCATCCAGAAATTCAGTTCTGTCATCTATTACTTATGCCCTGAGAATTCTAGATAACTGAAATTCTGCTGTTTAATTATTAACTTAGTATGAGCTTAGTAAATGCTTTGATTATTACATAAATAACTAATGTCAAATAAACTCCCATCATATCCAGCTAGTCTAATATTTGAGTAAGAATGGAATATATGAGAAACTTTAATTTTAATTGTGACCCAGTCACAGTTTACACAAAGAGAAATCCAGTGATATATTTTAAACTAATTTTGTAAAATTTACCAATTTTTCTGTTTCATAATGACAAACTGGCAAGCATGGTACCACTGTAGGGTGGATGGGAAATTCATTTTTGAGTGTCTTAACCAAATGGTTTTACCATAACATTCATGCAGATCATGTGGTTGTGGTTGTGAAATTGTTAAATTATAAAGTCCTTGGAAGCAGATCTATGATCCCATTCAGGATGTGGATCAGAGTGGGCACCTGTAGTGAAGGAGCCCATCCAGTGCAACCTGAAAGTTTCTGTTCTTGCAGGGCAACTATCCCTCTCAGCATTAGGCAGCAGAATGGAGACCAGTAGCAAGCAGGACTCTAAGAGGACACAGGCACCCTTGGAAGCCACTTCATCTACCACATAATTGGTAGTGGAGCCTCAGACTTTATGGTTGAGGGACAATTTCCTTTACTAGTGTCAGTGAAATGGCTCTTACAACCTGGTTTTGCCTGGCCTAAGAGTCACCATTTGCAATAAAGCCTGTGATTCAAAACAGCACCTGTCCCAGGACATCTTTACAGAAGAAAAGGGTAGTATGTGAGAAAGAGAAAGTGCATGTGATCTGAGAAACACAGGACAGGTGAACAAAGACACTCCTCTTAAGCATCCCTGGTGTTGTGTGTTGACTTGTGTTACCTCCCCTCCAAGAGCTCTTCATGTTGATGTCCTGACCTCCAGTAACTCAAAATATGGTCTTATTTGAAAATTTAGGATCAATCACAGATGTAATTAGTTAAGATACAGTTATACTGGAGTAAGGTGGGTCTCTAACTCAATATGACTCTTGCTCTTATAAGAAAGAGAAAATTTAGATCCAGTGATAGATAAACACAGAAGAATACCATGTAAAGAGGAAGGCAGAGACTGGGGTGATGTATCTACAAGTCAAGGAATGCCAAAGATGGTCGGCAAACCACCAGATGCAGGAGAGACAGCATAGAACAAGTTCAACCTCACAACCTTCAAAGGAAACCATCTCTCTGCAGAGCTGTGAGATTATAGTTTTTGTTGTGGAAATCACCTAGTTTACTGCACTTTATTATGGCAGTCTGAGCAAACCAATATCCCTGTTTAATCAATTCCTTATGAAAAGTTATAACCTAACTACCAGAACAGCACTATATAGCATTTGTAATTGTTATATTCATATAATGGATGGATAGATAGATGAAGAGAAGGAAAAAGAAATAGGTAGATAGATTTTAATTAATTCTAATTATTTTATTTCTATACATATTTATCAATTCATCTATCATATTTCTTTCCATAATTTAATTAACTACATAGAAGACATTCCATTTACTTCACCCATGCAGTGGGGTCAGTCACTCTCAGCTTTTTCTCACTATTATTGTTGCACATTGTAAACATCACTAGAGATAAGTGCATTCAGGATTCTGTTGACCAAGGGGCCAGACCAATTAAATAGAGCCACGCATGGAGTGGTGCATTGGCCACAAACATACTGGGGGTGCCAGAAGTCAGACCCAGGAAATTAAACAATCTCTTAAGCAACTACTATGCACAGGGCCTTGGTGCGAGGCATCTGGGGACAATGGATTCATTAATTAGTAGTAACTAACTACTAACCAAAATATTTTAAAGATTTATTTATTTATTTATTTATTTATTTATTTATTTATACAAGCACTGGGTATAGTCAGAAGCGCGGAAGGGTGAGAGAATTCACCAGAGCCAGAGGGTAGAGCGGAGCAGGCAGATTTACTTAAATACACTACTGATGGGAGCAGCTGGCAGCAGGAGAGGTCTGTGCACCATGTGGGACCCTCGCCAGTGGCCGGGGATTGAACCGGTGCTGCAGAGGCTGCAGGCAGCTTCGCAGCCCAGCGCTCAACCACTGCGCCACCAGGGGAGGCCCTACTAAACAAAATATTAACAGGAATATATATATGTGTGTGTGTATGTGTGTATTTACACACACATTTATATATAATGGCATTTTTGAAGCTTTTACTACTAATGCCCTGGACAGATAATAATGACTCTCAACTATAGAACCAAGTCATAGGACTCCTTTGAATGGTAGGTTCTATGTCTCCAGGTCTGGCAAAATCTGACTATAGCACTTCCCTCTAACACATAAATGGGTTTGTATTCTAGGAGGTCTTCATTCACAAGAGAAAAGCCATGTCACCTAGAAATATAATGGTCAATAAAGCCAAAGATATGTTATTATTGTATGATTATAATAAAACATTTACATATGCCCCTTCCATTTATAAAGGGCATTTTCCCCATAATCCCTAACATATATATATATATATATATTATATATATATACTACTTGTATATTTTCTATATTGTGGAAGAATATTTATGTATTTATGGATAGTTTTATTTCTAAATAGTCAACAATTTTTACTCATTCCTTCATTCCCATTTTTTTTAAGTGACTTTCTGGAAAATATTTTAGGAAATGCTTTGAACACCATATCCACCCTCCTGTGCTCAAAGAGCACATGGATAATAAAAGTGCTTCCTCTGTGTGCTTCTTTGACCTTCCTGGATAAAAGGGACTTACCACTTTGCCTCAGGATGGCCCTCTAAAGATAGTGCTTTCAAAGCAGCATCATTTAACAACAATTAGAAATGACTTCCTGACTTATATGCCAGTGAAACCACTTCAGGAAATAATTTGCTTTATGGATGGAATGAGAAAAGATACGAAGTACTGGGTCAGTGAGCAAGTATTACTAGGATTCTGATGTACAAAAAATAATCAAATCTGATTTAATTATCAAGTATTTTGTTAGGAATAGATTATCATGAAATTTTTTTTCAGATTAATGAGAACCCATTATTTGGTTGTATCTAAATTAGCTTTATATAAACTTAAAGTAGAACCTATGGTGTAAGTTACAGTTTTACATTTCTTCAATAGGATCAATCTCATTTATTATATACACTTATAAAACATGTTAGACATAATAAAAGCCACATACAACAAACCTACTGCCAATATTATTTTCAATGGCAAAAAGCTGAAGGCCTTTCCTTTAGGATCAGGAACAAGACAGGATGTCCTCTCTTACCACTGCTCTTCAATGTACTACTGGAGATCCTAGCTACTGCAGTAAGACAAGAGAAAGACATACAAGGAATCCAGATATGGAAAGAAGAAGTAAAACTATCTCTATTTGCTGATGATATTATCATATACATAGAGAACCCTAAAAATCTCCACAGAAAAACTACTCAAAATAATCAACCAGTTCAGTAAAGTAGCAGGATACAAAATTAACACTCAAAAATCAGTAGCCTTCCTATATACAAACAATCAATCTGAAGAAGAAGAAATCAAGAAAACCATCCCTTTTATAATTGAAACAAAAAAATCAAATACTAACAAAAGAGGTGAAAGACCTATACAAAAAAATTACAAAACACTGTTAAAAGAAATAGAAGAAGACACAAAGAAATGGAAAGACATCCCCTGGTCATGGATTGGAAGAATGAACATTATTAAAATGTTCATCCTTCCAAAAGCAATATACAGATTCAATGCTATTCCAATAAAAATCTCAATGACATTCTTCAAAGAAATAAAAGAAATGCTGATGAAATTCATATGGAACCACAAAAAAAAAAAAAACCACAAATAGCCAAAGCCCTGCTGATGAAAACAAAGGAGAAAGGAAGTTATCACACTTCCAACTTCAAGCTATACTACGAAGCCATAATAATTAAAACAGTTTGGTACTGGAACAAAAACAGACACACAGACCAATGGAACCAGCTAGAGGGCCCAGAAATAAAACCACACTCATATGGACAACTGATCTTTGAAAAAGGAGCAAAGAACATGCAATGGAACATGGACAGTTTCTTCAATAAATGGTGCTGGGAAAACTGGACCACCACATGCAAAAAAAATGAAACTAGACCACTATATCTCACTGTGCACAAAAATCAACTCAAAATGTATAAGAGAACTGGACATAAGACCTGAAACCATAAATTATAGAGAAGAAAATATAGGTAAAACACTACAAGACATGCATCGCAATAAATTTTTTTTTCTCAATAAAATCTTTAAAGACTCATCACCCAAAGCAAAGATAGTCAAGGAAAAGATAAACACCTGGAAGGACATCAACTGAGAAGCTTCTGTACAGCAAAAGAGACATTAGCCAAAACAGAGAGACACCCCATTTTTTTTGGGAAAAAAAATCTTTGCACTCCATTCAACTGATAAGGGACTGATCACAAGGATACACAAAGAACTCACAGGACTCAACAAAAACAAAATAAACAATCCAGTCAAGAAATGGGCAGAAGAACTTAAAAGACATTTCTCCAAAGAAGAAATGCAAATGGACAACAGGCATATGAAAAAATGTTCAGCATCACTTATAATCAGGGAAATGCAAATTAAAACCACACCGAGATACCACCTTACACCAGTAAGAATGACACATATCAAAAAAAAAAAACAAGCAGCAAAAAATGTTGGCAAGGATGTGGTAAAAAAGGAACTCTCTTACATTGCTGGTAGGAGTGCAAACTGGTCCAACCACTATGGAAAGCTGTCTGGAGGTTTCTCAGTCTACTAAAAATGGAGCTACCATATGTCCTGACAATTCTACTCCTAGGGATCTACCCAAAGGACACAAAAACATTGATTGAAAAGAACACCTGTAGCCCTATGTTTAGTGTAGCACTATTTTTCATAGGTAAAACCTGGAAACAACCTAAATGCCCAAAAATAGATGACTAGATTTAGAAGATGTGATATATATACACAATGGAATATTATTCAGCAATCAAAAAAGATAAATTCATGCCATTTGCAACAACATGGATGGAGCTAGAAGGAATTATGCTCAGTGAACAAAGCCAGAAGGCAAAAGAAAAACATTGGATGGTTTCACTTATAGCAGGAATATAGGGGGAACCAAATAAGACATCAGTGTAAAAAAAATAATAACAGTACAAAACACAACAAAGCAAAAACAGACAATTATAAATCAGAGATATACTGCAGGGGCCAGGGGAGAGGGATCAGAGGGAGGGAGGGAGGAGCACAGGGGCCTGAGGTGATGGTGCACAGGTGCATTGGTCAAGGAAACTCTATGGGGACTACACCTGAGGGGGTGGGGGGGAAGCAAATGTTGTTTAAAAATGAACAATGATGTAAAAAAATTTAAAAAGCTAATTAAAAAATAAAAATTCTGATCTGATAGGAAAAAAAAGAAATTAAAAAAACATGTTAGAGATGAACATGGAGTAGTTTATGAACACAGTGACTATTTTGGCTTTGGGAAAATGTGGAGAACCATTTGGAGACATTTAGAATCATGAAAATGAATGACTCTGGCTTAAGATATAATAATAGAATTTTAAAAATTCACCCCTATCTGGCCTTGGGATATATTTAATGGTCTTGAAAAGTTTTCTCTTACCATTTATTCTAATCTGCAAATGTCTTCAATAATTCCAAAAAATGTTTAATATTCATTTACTAAGAATTAAAGTTGAAATGGCCATAGTTTCCAGGAAATATCACACCCAACAAAAATGGCAGACAAGTCAAAGACATGTGGGCTCTGATGTATGTACTGGGAGCATTTGAAAATGGTGAGGACTGTGATGAAATGGAGTCTTTAAAGCAGTCTCTAGTTATGGGTCATGACTATGCAGGAATGCTGGGCAGGAAAGCATTCTGATTTTAATGTCAAATTTTTACAAACACTGCAGGTTGAATAAAACAAATTTGTGGGCTCCATATAGACTATGGATCATGGTAAGGTACAGACTTTGTGTTCTCTAAATAAAGCCTGACACTCATTCTGTATAGAGTTGAAAGATTATTCTTTGCCCTCAAGGTGGTTGCAATTTTTGAATTAAGTGTAATAATAGAGGTAAAGAGGATTCTAAGGAAACACAGGAGAAAAGGAATCTTCATCTATACTGAGTAGGGCTTAGAAGGAGGAGGGGATGTGTGGAGGTGGTTGGTAAAGAAGATTGGCATGATGGATCTTATTTTCAATGATGATTGGGGGTGGTCAGACATGGAGGGGGCAAAGGGAGTACCTAGATAGAATAGAAGTCATTGTGTGCTGGTGTGTGAACAAGAACATGGAATTAGCAAATATAGTTCTCTTTGCCTTGGGTACAGAGTTAGGGAGAGGTGTCAGAGTGACTAGAGAGAAGGTGGATCATGAAGGATACAGTAGATCTACTTTACGGAGCTTAAACTGAGCTGAAGGATTTGCCGTTATCAGTTAGTTATATTTTACTCATGGTCAAAAGAATGATCCTCCAGTTGTGGAATTTTATTAACCAGCAAGTTGGTTGGGACTATATTTTTGAAAAATTGTATGTGAATAGTATTCTATTGTGTGTACATACCTCATCTCCTTAAGCAACACATTCTCTTTGGGCTAATAGGTTGTTTCCATAACTTGGACATTGTAAACAGTGCTGCAGTTAACTAGGAATCCATGTATCTCTTTGAATTAGAGGCTTTTTGTTTTTAGGTTTTTTTTTTTTTTTTTTGCATTTTTCAGACAGAAACCAAGGAGTGGAATTTCTGGATTATATAGCAGATCTATTTTTAATATTTTGATAATTCTCCATACTGTTTTCCACAACTCCTGGACCAGTCTACATGCCTACCAACATTTTACATGGTTTCCTTTTGCTCCACATTGTTGCCAATGCTTATTCTTTCTGGTTTCTTGATAAGGGTCATTCTCACAGGAGCTATCTCATTTTGGCTTTCATTTTTATGTCCCTGATGATGTGTGGTTATAAACTTTATTGTTTTACCTATCATATTCAGGCCTGTGGTCCCTTTTGAATTAATTTTTGTAGATGGTGTGAGATATTGACTGAGGTTTTTGTTTGTTCATTTGTTTGTTTAATAAAGGATCTAATAATCTCAACAATGTTTTGTTTGTTGAAAAGATTATCCTTTCCCAATTGAATTGTCACCGTAGTCAAAAAGGACCTTATATGAACTGACACGTCTGGACTCTATTCTGTTTCATTGTTCCATTTATCTGTTTTTATGACTATAAAAACACTGTGTGATTACTGTATCTTTATAATAAACAATAAAATCAGATAGTGTAGGGCCTCCTCTGGTGGCATAGGTGGTTGAGCACAGCGCTGTGATGCTGTCTGCAGCCCCTGCAGCACCGGTTTGATCTCAGCCGGCAGGCAAATGTCCCACATGGCGCTGCAGACCTCTCCTGTCGCGCACGCCCGCGCTGCTCCCCTCAGCAGTGTATTTCGTCAGTCTAGTCTGCCTGTTCTGTTCCCTGCTCTGTCTCTGATGAATCCTCCCACCCTCCCACGCATCTGGCCTGTACCCTGGTTCTTGTATAAATAAATAAATAAATAATCTTTAAAATAATCAGATAGTGTAAGTTTTCCAATATTGTTGGTTATTTTTCAATGTTATTTTGGCTGTTCCAGGTTCTTTGAATTTTATGTAATTAATATATAGGAAATATATATTTATATAATATATAGGAAAAACTTGTTGATTTTTTTTTTTAATCAAGCCTACTGGGATTCTTATTGAACTTGCAATAAATTTATAGGTGAATCTGAGGGTTATTGAAGTCTTAACAATAGTGGGTCTTCCAATCCATTAACATAGCGTGTATCTCCGTTTATTTAAGTTATATCTAATTTGTCTTAGTAATGCTTTGTAGTTTTCTGGTAATGCATATCTTTTTATCATTTATCTCTAATATTTTATATTTTAAATCTATTATAATAACTGTTTTGATAAACACAATTTTATTGGAATACAGCCGCATACAATGTCTATGGTTGCTTTCTAGTTACAACAGCAGTCAAAAAATTATGAGAGAACATATGACCTATAAACCCTAAAATATTTATTATCTGAACCTGTATAGAAAATTTTGGCACCATGCTTTAACGTATCAAAGGCATTTTAAGCATATAAAAATTAAAAAATCGTGGTTTATAAGATCCAGAGTTTTACCCATTTTGGACTATCCTACCTTCCTACACTTGGATCATTTTTATTAACATGTGTTACCTTTGTTTTTTTGTAATACAGTCTGTTGCTGCTGAAATCTCTCATTTTTCTTTTTCTGTTCCTCAATATGTCTTTATTCCTCCTCACGTTTAGAAGGATATTTTCATTTGATATGGAACTCTAAAATGATAGATTTTTTTCCCTTTAAGTCCCCCAAAGAAGCTATTCCACTGTCTTCTGAATTATATTGCTTCTGATGAGAATCAGCAGTTATTTTTTAGATATTCACCTGAACACAATAAATATCTTTTTTGATTGTTTTTAGATTCTCCCTTTATATTTTGTTTTCATAATTTTTTACAATTGTGAGAATGGGATACCTAAGTGTAATTTTAATTGTAGTTTTTCTGTGGTGTTCACTGAGTTCCTTGTATTTAAGAACTAAATGTCTCTAATTGCTTTTGGAAAATTTATGCCAATTATGTCTTCAAATATTTCATTTACCCCATTCTCCTCTCTCCTTTCGGAGATCCAGTTACATGTATATCAGACTACTTAAAATTGTCTCACAAATTCTCTGCTGCTCTATTCTACCCTGTCAAAATATATTTTTCTTTATACTTCAGCTTGGATAATTTCTACTGACTTCCTTTAGAAATTACCAAGGCTTTCTTCTCTTGCATCCAATTTGTTGTTGAGTTTAGTCAATATGCTCTTTATTTCAGATGCTCAAATTTTTATTTATGGAATTTTATTTTGTTATATTTTAGAGTTTCTATATCTCTGCCAAATTTCTCTATCATCCTACCCATTTCCTTTCCAATTCTTGAACACATCCAGAATAGTGATTTTAAAGACTTTGGCTGCTAGTTTCAAAATATTTGCATGGAAAAAATAGATCAAAGCAAAAGAACAAAATATATCCAATCCATATGACACCAAAACCATCACTCTTCAATTATATCATGTGAATCAACAAAGTAAACATCTGATCTGAAAGAAGGACAGAAGCACAGTCATGCAGAGCTGCATGCTATGTGTCTGTGATAAATTTTCAAATTGATATTAAGATTTATAGACCAGTATGCTCCTGTCCTATCACTTGGAATTGAATCAGTTTAGAAGGATATTTTCCAAGAACTGTTCCATTCTTCTGTCATCTGTAAATGTCCTTTTGTAAAGAACACATAGATTGATAATGTGGAAAGGGAAAAATCCTCTGGAATCAGCAAGTCTGGATTTGAATCCTGATGTTACTCAAAAGTAGCTCTCTGACTTCAGGCAATGTCTGGGATTGAAGTTTCTGGATACCACTTTTAGGTGACGGCGGCCCTTACAAGTCAAAATCACTTTGTAAGAAAATGTTCTTTGGCCACCGGTTGATTCTGAGATTTAGAACTCTAAGCTTCAGATACAAAGTTAATTGACAAAACTTCACAGTAATTAAAACTTGTGACTTTTTAGAACTGATGTTTATGTTTAAAGTATGTGTTTTGGTTGACTTTACATCTATTGTCTTACAGAATTAGTATTGTTTTTGCAGGGAGTCCTTCAGTCCTTAATTGTCTGGCCTCCCTTAGGGAAAGGTACCCCTTCCCCAAACCCTGGTCCTGCCCTTGGTTGCCTGGCACTACAGGTGGGATGCATTGAAACTGGCCTGGAATTCATTTCTTCCCCCGTATTCCAATTCTCTCCCTTCTTGCAACTAGGTCTGGGTGACCGGGAAGTAGACAGAAAGATTGTTTGTGGTTTTATATGTACGATGAGACTGTATAAAGATATCTAGCAATAACAATGCACTTTATTTTAAAATTAGCATTTCATCAAATCAATATAGATAGTTACTGTGGATTTTAAGATTCCTTCATGAGGACTTTATACTAACTATAAAGTCTCTCAGAGTCCTTCTAGCTTTTAAAGATCCACATTTGTAAATACCAATTTAGCAAGTTATAGAATCTTTTTCACAGGTCAGAGTGAAGGAGGAAGTAAGTTGGGAATGTAGGCAGGCAGACAGGGCTATGGTGAGCCTTGGTCTTGAGATAAGACACCGGAAAACAGGAAAATTCAAGGGCTGGCCCACCTCCAGAACAAACAGCTGGATTGGTCAGGATTAGCACTGTTTGCCATTCCAGGAACCAAATGTCACCTGGTCCAAGTTGTCCATCCCCAGAGCAAACACGTATGTTTGCTAGCAGTAACATCATTTGCCCACCAAGAACCAGATGTCATCCAGTGAAGGAGACCCCAGCCCCAATCAATGATGAATAGCTGAAACCAATCAGAGAAAAACCACTTTCGAGTTCTGCCTATCTGAAAAAGGCATAGCACATTGTCACCACCCCACTCATTTTTTGACTAAAGCCCCTGCTTCCTGCTCCTCAGGGGCTACCTGCTCTCTCTAGACCCCTCTCTGTTCAGAGCTATCCTGTCCTTCTCTTTATCTGACAACAAACTTCTTTCCTTTCTGCCTAACTCTGGTCTCAACATTGAATTCTTTTAGATTATTTGTCCCTAATATTTTATATTTGTAAGCTATTATAATAACATAACAGCCCAATCTAAGAGCTTCCCATTATTCCTTCCCCCCCACCCTTCCTTTGTAATGGAAATATTTGCAATGAAAATTAAACACCATTAGGAGTGTTGACTGAATTTTCTTAATTTGTCGGGACATAATTTGTGATGTATGTTCTTTGGTTTTTAAATTTCTCAGGAAATTTCATCTGGCCTTGCATTATTATATTATTACATACAGGCTATTATTTCTATTTCAAATATACATGTTTACTCTTCCTTATCTTCTTATATAAAGATAATATACCAAAAGGAGAGACAGGATTTTGTAGTCAATTTGGTTGCAACCATTTACTGGCTCCTGAAATTGATGGAAACATGTTTTCCAAATGGAGGGTGAGAATGACTGTCATTTCTGTGAGGGTTTTTATTTTAATAGAGTATAATCATGCAATAAATATATTTTGTTATCATTTTTATCTGTCACATATGCCATCACTATTTTCCACCCCACAAATGCAGCAACTTTCAATTTTCAATTTTATTATTTTGTTGTTTATATCTGTATCAAAATAGAATCTGCTTATTGACATTGCATTTGCTGATTTTTAGATTTTAGTCCTCCACTGACTATTGAAAATACAAGATGAGGCATAAGTTCTTTTTCATTTTCTCACTATCACATACACTAACTTCCTAAATTTATCATCATTTTACATTACTATGACTGTGTAAGTGCTACTGAAAGTGGGACTCCTTTTTTTCATTTTATTTTATTTTATTTTTTTTGTGAGACCCTCGCTGGCGGCCGGGGAATGAACCGTCGCTGCAGAGGCTGCAGGCAGCCTCGCAGCCCAGCACTCAACCGCTGTGCCACCAGGGGAGGCCCTGAAAGTGGACTCTTTAACACACACTGCTCTTTTTTTTTACCTCCAAAACGTTTTTTTTTTTTTTTTTTTTTTACTGGAATGAATAATTATCCTATTTTTACTTGTTAACTTTCTATGTCAATATTGTCATTTCACCTTCTTGAGTAAGTCTCTGTCACAGTCGCAGGCCTGCTTCAGTGGGATGGGCAGCCTCCTAGTCTCATGGCACAGTGCAGTCTTGCAGTCTCTCTTCCCCATCATCCCGGGGATTACTTTCCTCTCCTCAGATCCTGTGGTGAATCTCATCCTTCTTGAATTTCATCTCTTCTTTATCTCTCTGGTCCCTTGATATGGTGAGGGACATCTGCTTTTGGCACTTTTAAATAGAAAACATAGGAGAGAACTTTTTGAGAGGGCTAGGTATATTCTATCTGAACATTGCATTGGGAGTTGTTCTGGGTATAAAATTTCAGATTGGAGATAAACATCTTAATTTTGAAAATATTAATTCATTACCTTTGATACCTATTGCTATTGAGATGTCTCTCCTAATTTTTAAAAATAATTTTTCATTTTTATAAATTTTGTTTTTTTCTCTTCAGACATTTATTTTTCTGCAGCTCTCTTCTATTTTTATATGTAGTTTTGGTCACTAGGTGGCTCCTCCTATCTACAAACTCATGTCATTCTATTCCCAGAATATTTCTGGAATAGTTTCTTTGAACCATTCTATTGAATTTAGAAAAAAATGTTTAAGCATTCCATCGAAATTTTTAGATATCTGAAACATATTACTCCAAGAACATTTTTCCCTTTTGTGTATATATTTTCCTTTTTATGATATTGATGTTAGACTTTCTTTTTAAAAATATTTTCTTCCCTCTCTATTCTTTCTCTATGCTTTGCTTTTATTCCCTGTTTGTTCACATCGGTTTCTATCTTTTAATTTTGGAAAGTTCCATAAATCCATGGTGATTCTTGGCTGTCTACTTATATTGAAAAGTAGAGCACTATAAGGCTAATTGAAGCTGAGTGCAGCTGTGGCTTTTTTTGACCATGAACTTTACTATAGAGTGATATGATTGGGTTTATTGTTTTGTTGGCAAACAACAACATCAGTGTCCTTAATTTTTTTTAAAACTGGTCAGACGCCTCAGCTAAATATTGTACTAAATTCAGTGGTGCATCCTGTCTTTAGAGCCAATGCACCACTGTTCCTTATTCACTGAATTGTCCTATGACATAGAGAACTGCCTCATCCAAAGTTATACGTCAGCCCAAGGGGTCAGATCATGGTGAATAACTGCCTGCTAAAAAAAAAAAAAAAACCACAAATATCTGACTCCTCATCAAGGTGGAGCAATACTGAAGGAACATCCCAATAACAGAATTGCTTGTAAGGCTAGTTGTAGCTTCAGCAACAATTGTATTGAGGATTTACTTTCCCTCTGCCCAAGCCTGCTGTCCTCACTTGCTTAGGATTATATTTCATGAGAACACTCTCCACTATACCTTCTGCAGGCAAACCTCAGTCTGTTCCCAAGGAACTTACTCTGAACCAGGTATCTTCTAATCTTTAGCTTAGGGGGTGTAAATCTTGTTGCTAGTCCTTTGGGATTCCAATGGGCAAGGAAGTTGGTATCTCGATGTGCAATATGTAAAAATCTACTTAGTAATCCACTTATTTAACTTCCATTTTCAACAATGTTTTTTTTTTTTCTTTTCCTGCTGTCATGTCACTCTGTTTTATTATCTCCAGAGAATAAATTCTCATTTTCTCTATCAGGGTGAATGAATAATTACTTGGTTGCATGGAAATGTGTGTGTTTGTGATATGTCTGGAGTGTGGATTTATTTATTTTTTTAGACAGGCTTTCAAACAATCCTATTTATATATAACCTTCAGCTCATTTATTAAAGTACAGCATGAGAGGATAATCCCTGAAGAAAGGGGAGGTCCATGTTCCCTGCTCCACCTGTTGAAAGGTGAGCTAAGCATCAAGGAGAAGCTAAAAAGGTCTTGGGAGATAAGGCTAGGGAAGAAAGAAGACCTGGAGGAGCCACATGTGAAGAAGCCACACTTGCTTCTTGGCCTTGGACTTGTACTAGGGACTTGGGCTGTATGGGAGGAGACACTTAAAAGAGACAGAAATATGGGTGAGAGACACATGAGGAGGCTGATGATTGGCAGCCTTTATCTTGATGTGTATTTTGATTTTGCTCTTTTCCTTCCAGACTTTCCTGACTCCTTCTGCCCCTTTCCTATGGATCCTCACCAGAAGGTTCCTAAGACTTGTGGCAAGCTTGGGGACCTCAGTGGCCTGGCTTTGGGCCAACCCTGTTTTCCTGGGCATTGACCCATGAGGGGATAGGTAACTTTGGGTGTATAATTGGAAACTAAACAATTTTTTCTCTTCTTTTCTCTCTATTACACACTAATTCTATGACAGTTCTTTTCTATTGAAGGTCTTACGCACTGAATATGTTTGTGCTCATGTGGCAGATGGCAGAACCCATTTGGAGAAAGGAGGTTTGGGGATCCTGGGGTGCTTCTCTCTCTGCCCACCAACATATATATGGTACCACCTGGCAACACAAGAAACAGCCTGAACATGACAGTTAGCTAGTGAAATTTGGGGATAACTTTTTATTATATTTTATGTTTTTTTAGAAATTTTTTTACTGCATTATTTTTTATGGGTTGAGTTGTGTCCCTCCAAAATAAAGATATTAAATTTCTAACTGCCCAAAGTACTTAAGAATCAAAATGAGATCTTATCCTAAATAGGGTTATTAGAGTAGTGTGAACCTCTCACACTATATCACTGGTGTTCTTATAAAAGGAAACATTTTAAAACAGTTTATTTGTTGTTATTGAAGTACCATTGCTCCACATTCTTGCCAGTGTTTTGACAGTATAGGACTTGTCCCCTCAGTTATAGTCACTGTAGCTCTGCCAACACTAAAGCACCCAAAGTCCTCCACCAAAGTCCATTGTGCTCTCCCCCTGCGTCCCTGTTCTCACCATCCTCCTTCCTCTCCCACTCAGAGCCATAGATCAATGGTCTGTCTTTAAAGGTTGATTTTAAAGTTTGCATTTTGTAGGGTAAAGAAAATGTCAGGTTTTTCTGCCCTTCCGCCATCAGGATAGATGAGGGATCCTTGTCCTGAATGCATGCCTGATGGCGGGAACCTGGAATAGGGTGTGGGCATAGGTAGATGGGATTCAGCTGAGCTAAGACTGTGCTTTTTAAGGGCGGCGTCACGGGGACGCCAGCAGCAGCAGTAGAAGCCAAAGCCGAAGCTGAAAGAGAAGCCGAGAAGCAGCAGAACGAACGCTAGAGAGTCCAGATAGAATGAAGACTTGCTGGGGGCTGGGAGGCCTGCCAGCCTCCCAGCCCCCCAGCCAGCACCCCTGCCTGCCATATGCCTGGTGAACCCCAATAAAAGACCTGCAAAAACCCACTAAGGACTCTGACTCCTCCTTTACCCGGTCTGCATGGGATCAGAAAACCTGCATTGTGCCCAGTCCTGCCTCTACACATTTAAAACCCAAAAAGGGAAAATTTGGACATAGACATATACACAGAGGTGTGTGCACACGTACACACAAACACACATGCACTCACACACAGTGAATACTGTGAAGATGAAGTCAGAGATCAGGAATGTTAGTTACTGCCAAGAGACAACCAGAAGCACATAGGAGGATCCAAAGCTAACAATACCTTGATTATAAACTTCCAGAGTTGTGAGACAATACATTTCTGCTGTTTACATCATCCACTCTGTGGTACTTTGTTTAACAGCCTTAGCAAATTAATATACTTACCCATTAAAGACCTTTAAGTGTTGCATTGACGACACTGCACTGACAAATGGGAGTTGCAGAGCAAGCTGTAGGATGCAGGATGCTGCTGAAGAGCAAGATCCTGACCTTATTATTGATAAAATAATCATACAGCATCAGTTGTAAGGGTAAGAAGGACAAAAAGAAAAGGAAGGGGTGAAACTAGAAAATGTGCTGTTGCATATACTATTGGGGGTTGTGAGTCTGCCTTCCAGGCACTTCTCATCTGCTTGATGACTCAGTATTGTAACTGAGATCAGCCATGGTTTCAATCCTATCAACAAGGCGTTCCACTCACCAGCAGCAGGGCGGGGTGGTGGGGGAGGGAAGAGAGGCGGGATGAGAGGATTTACCAGAGACAGAGTGGGAAGCAGAACAAGCAGATCCACTGAAATACACTGCTAAAGGGAGCAGCTGGCAACACAGGAGAGGTCTGCTGTGCCTTGAGGGTTAGCTCATGGGGGAGGGGAGATACAGGTGGAGGAGGGAACTAACTCAGGCTGCAGTGTCTGGGGATAGCTTAATAGCACTGAGATTTTAACCCCTGTGCCACCAGGGAGGCCCTTATATGGCCTTTTATAGCAACTTAACCATTATTTGTATTAATTTTTTTGTGGAAAAGTGCTAAGTGAACTTTTGTTGTAATTTGTATAAATTTGTATGTTAGGTCTGCAAGCTGTACATAATCTGTTAATAAATGATACTGGTAGAAGTAAAATATTTTAGAAATAGTTCTAGCTGCATGGAAACAAAATAAAACAGATATTTGTAGGGTGAGGTAAAAGTATCAGGCTTTCTGCCCTCCTGCCATTAGGATAGATGACGGAACCCTGCGGTCCTGAATGCATGCCTGATGGTGGGCACCTGGAGTAGGGTGTGGGCCTATGTAGATGGGATTCACCTGGGCTAACACTTGGCTTTTAAGGGCAGCATCATGGGGACGCCAGCAGAAGCCGAGAAGAAGAGAAGCAGAGAAGCAGGAACAGAAAAAGCAGAGAGAATGAGAGAAGCAGGGGGAATGCCGGAGAGCCCAGACAGAGTGAAGACTTTCCAGCCTCCTGGCCCCCTGGGACCCCTGCCAGCCGTGTGCCTGGTAAATCCCAATAGAAGCCTGTAAAAGCCAGTGAGGGCTCCAGGACTCTCTCCTCCTTTACCCAGTTTGCATAGAATCGCAGAAAACCTGCCCTGTGCCCAATCCTGCCCACTGTAATATTGAATGTTGCCTCATTTCTATAAACATTTTTAAACAAGTGCAACATTTTAGGCACTGAATGTAATAAGAACTTTTACCTACTAAAATATGCTTTAAATATTCTGTGATATTATACTTACTAGTATAAGAAATTATAAGGTGAACAAAATCACCCCAATCCTGCTGGTAGAGAGAGTGAGATTTTGGCAAGATTATGTAAACTACCAAAACCACAGAGATAGTCTGAACTATTGAGGGGAGAGGATGTCCTGAATGAACTCCACAAACACAGGTTTTATCGACTCCACCCCCAAACCTCCCAAGACCAAGAAGATCCAAGGCACCAAGGACTACAAATCCCATAATGTCATTACCACCAAAGGGAAGATTGCTGGGAACTAAGGATGGAGTTAAGCAGCCAGGCTTGGTATATAACTAGAGACAGGTGGGCCTTGCTGGTTGTTGGTTTTTCACTGGCCTTCAGCGTGCTAACGGTGTCCCAGCTCTGCATAACTGGTATTGCTACAGGGCAGGGAGAGGGGCACCCCAGAACCTCCAAACTTGCCTTCTCTAAATAGATGCCATCTACCTCATCAAGACAAAACATAGACCTTTAATGGAAAGGAACTTTACAATTAGTATGCAATACAGAAAAAACAAAGAATGTAGTTTCCAAATCAAGAACCCAAAGTTACCCATCCCCCCGTGGGTAAAATTCCAGTCAAACAGGATAGGTCCAGAGGCCTGAAAGCCTGCCACAAGTCTAAAGTGCCTTCTGGCGGTGACCCATAGAAAAAGGTCAGGGCCTCCCTTGGTGGTGCAGGCGGTTGAGCGCGGCGCTGTGAGGCTGTCCGCAGCCTGCAGTGCCGGTTTGATCCCATTCAGCTGGCGTGGGTCCCACATGGCACAGCAGACCTCTCCTGTCATGCCCACTGCTCCCCTCAGCAGTGTATTTCATCAGTCTGCCTGTTCTGTTCCCAGTTCTGTCTCTGGTGAATCCTCTCACCCTCCCGCGTATCTGGCCTGTACCCTGGTTCTTGAATAAAATAAAAAAATAAATCTTTAAAAAGAAAAAAGAAAAAGGTCAGAAACAGCCAGACAAGTCTGGGAGGAAAAGAGCAAAATAAAAATCAAGATAAAAGCTACCATTGGGTCTCTCAATGGGTCTCTCACCCACATCTGTTTCAACCAGTCCAGGACCAAGATCCCAGTGCAGCTTCTTTTACATGTCTCTCTACTCTGTGTGGCTCCTCCAGGTCTCCTTCTTGCTCTCAGTCCTGTTCCCTTCCTTCCCCTCTCCAGCTTCTTCTCCTCCCTGCTCAGCTCCACCCTCCCTTAGGTAGTGCAGGATACTTGGAACCCACCCTTTTTCTGGGCACCACTCTGTTACAGTAGGACACATTCACCAATTTGTCTCTCTCTCTTCCTCCCTGGATTATTCCTTTCTTCATTTCCCCCATTTATAAATAAACCCTTTATTAACTTTTGTGTGTGTGTCTGCAGTTGAGTGTCATTATAAGTCCCTTGTAACACATGGGTGAGGACCCACACTCAGGCCAACCTACTTCACATTGGGGATGCGCTGTAACAGAACTATAGTCAAAGTCATCCGATTTTCATATTGGTGCTTTTACTGCCATGGCACAGAAGCAAATGCACCAAGAGTCAGGAATGAAAGGTCTCCTGTTTAACCCACCCCCCATCAGCTACCTTCTTGCTACGAGGTCAGAAGTTGTTTTTCTGCTAGAAGTTCCACATAGTCAAACAGTTTCATCATCCAGGTCACAGGGCGTCTGACTACCAAACTTTATGGTGGGTCTAGAAACCGCCAGAACATTTTCCATTCCCCCACCTGCCTAAAAAATGGGCTGATAAAAAAGAGACAGTTCTCTCCAACTCGTGTGTGACTCTCTGATGTGACACCTTGTCCCCACAGAGTTTCACCCAGTGACTGTATCAGCCTCTGCTTTTCTGCTCTATCTAATAAAACCTCTTTTACTGCATATCCACTTCTCATTGTTTCCTTTTGACTCCAAACCCTTTTAAGGAAGACTGAGTGGAAAAAGGAGAGCAGTGTTGGCACTGAAGGATGGAGAGGGAGCCCCTTTTTGCTTTTTCATTTTAATTTTGATTCCATTAACTAACATTTTAAAATGTATTTTAAAACAGAATTTTAAAATGTGTTCTATGTGATAAAGTCACCTTAGCATACATTAGATGTAGCTCATTTTCAAGGGCAATTGAACACCTTTTTGGTCGGTTTACTATACAGCATATCATCCCTCACTTATTTAGCATGGCAAAACATGATCCTCTACACAAGTGGCATAATACATGGGTATAACATATGACTGGAAATCACAACAAAACATTCAAATTTTATAAAAATCTATAGTTTTAATCTTTAGAAAGTAAACCTGCTTTATGATAGTCTTATACTCCATGCTCTAAAAACATAATTTTAACTTCCATTAAAAAAAAGCCTTTTATTCTCAATACTTTCTACTATAACTTAATTTATGTGGCTGAATGTCTAGATATGGTATAGCTAAAATTTGATAGAAATTGGATTTGAGAAAAGCTTTAATTGAGATTTCTATAAAGAGTTGAATCTGAGATCTAGGTGAACTTAGAGAAGAATCTTTCTAAATGGGCTTAATTTCAGGAACTCAGTCAAGAACCAATTCCCTTGTTATTGGTGCCACTCCCAAATGAAAACAATGTGCAAATGATCTGAATCCAAGGAAGAAGGGGAAATACTCTTGGAATGCTAATGGGTTTTAAAAGCCTCATCATCTTCATCTATTGAGTACCCTGATGGGCAGCATTATGCATCTAGAAAATGAAAAGTGTTCTCCAAGAGCACAAATTTAATATTAAGCTTCTCACAGTGAATTGAGGTTTCTTGCTCAGAAAAACATTGAAAAAAACCTCAACTATGTTGAGTAATAATGCAGAAACCACGGTGGGGCAGGGGTGAGGGTGGTAGGGGTGGGAAGCAACAGTAATTGGAAGTGGACATAGCAGTTCAATAGAAAAGGGTTCACCTTAAAGAGATGAATATGAATAATAAAAGAGGAAAGGTAGATTTCTCAAGGTTGACTGAAATGAGGATGGGATTTTAACTAAGGTCAGTAACTGTGCCATTAGGAGTTGCTATTGGTACATTTTGTCATGTAGAGAAAATCAGGTCTTCCATATCACCAGAAGCAAAAATTCCTTCTCAGTATATTAAATTATATTCCACTGCTTTAGAAGAAACATTCACTTTCATAAAAATCACTCAAAATAAGAATTCATTAATGATGTAAGATAAGATATTCCTTATCCAGTTCAAGTACAAAGACTTTTTATAACAGTACTGGGGAGCCCCTGGGTAGAATGTAGCTATCACAGATGCAGACCCAGCCTCCTATCCCTAGACTTTTAATTCTGACCCCCAAGAGATTGCATCATGATGCTCAGAGTATCTTTAAGGCCTGCCTCCCCAATGTTCATGGGCTGCAAGATTTAATATTGTTAAGATGTCAATTACCCAACTTGACCTATAGATTTAATGCAACCAAGATCTAGCAAACAACTTTATAGATATTGACAAATTGATTTCAAATTTATATAAAAGATAAAAGACCTAGAATAGCTATTATAACACAGAAGAATAACAAATCTGGAATAGTCTCTATATTAAAATATCAAAAGTTGGAATAGTGGAAATTTATTCATGACGATAAACCAGTGAGATAAGTACTATTATTCTACCCAAGTTTAAAGGAATGGTTAAGTCACTTGCCCATGGTCTGTAGCCTGGAAGTGGCAGCTGTTTTTTATAGCCAGGCATTTAGACTACTAGACCACTCTAATCACCTCTCCACAATCCTGACTCACAATAATGATATTTTTTATAATATTGTAATAATAAAGATGAACTTAATATATTAATATTCTCAGAAATTTTAGGAAGTAGACCAATATCAAATGATTTCTCTGCCTGTCTCTCTTCCTTTCTTTTTCAAATAATGAAAATAATCATGGCAGGGGCAATGTCTTCATTATATATCACTGGGTATACAGTATGTAGCAAAGGACCTAGCATAGAATTAACTGAAATGATGTTGGTTAAATGAATGAATGAATGAATGAATAACAATAACAGCAATATATTCTTTATATATTACATTGTCTATCACCTTTTATTAAATTGCTCATAATTTTTCAAGATTCATAGATACAATTACAATGGAGTCAATGAGGTTGAAGCAGCTTTCCAAGACAAACATTTGATTCAATGAGTAAGATAATAAAGATGAAATTTGTCCCCATTTTGTAAGACACAGAAAGTCGCTTAGATCACTAAATGCATTCAGACAAAGAAAAGCAAGTTGAAGATTGTTTTAGGACACCCTTGAACTGGAAGTGATGTGGGGATTAGAAAGTCAACGGATCCCAAGTCTCTGAGCTCAGAGGCACACATTCTACCCATCTCCTGGGCTGCCCAGTGGTTCTCACGTTGTGCCTTGCTTTTCTCTTTGGATCGACTCTGTTTGCTACTCCCATCAGCAAGGGTTAACCTTTCTTTTTTTTTTTAAGTATTTATTTATTTATGCATACAAGAACTGGGGCACAGGCCAGAGGTGTGGGGGCTGAGATTCACCAGAGACAGAGCGGGGAACAGAACAGACAGATGTACTGAAATACACTGCTGAGGGGGGCAGCGGGCGAGACAGGAGAGGTCTGCTGCGCCATGTGGGCCACCTCCCTGGCCGGATATCAAGCTCGTGCTGCAGTAGCTGTGAATAGCTTCATAGTGCTGCATCTTAATCCCTTGAGCCACCAGGGAGGCCCAGGGCTAATCTTTCTTAAGGCATTTTTGGTGTCAAGTATATGTGGAATATAGAGAAATAAGACAAAGGGTCAATTAAAACCAAACCAACAGCAAAACCTAGAAATCTATAAAATTAAGGCTACCATAAGGTTTGGGGATGGTGGAGAGTACAGTGTGGAGAAGGTTCAGTGGTGGGTGCATTTGTGGTGCAAGTATGTGTTGATATACATCTGAAGGGGAGTGATTCTAAAGCACTGAGTTACATACAGTGCTGTAAAACAATGTTATCTCAATATAAAAAATAGAGATTACCAAGGAAATAGCTAAATAAAATGTGTATGATGACTTAAAAAAAAAAAAGATGTAGATACACACAATGGAATGCTACTCAACTATAAACAATAATGAAATATTGTCATTTGCAACAATGTGGTATGAATGGAACCGGGGGGGTTAATGTTAAGCAAAATCAGTCAGGAGAAATACAAATACTGGGGCCTCCCTGGTGGCGCAAGGGGTTAAGACGCAACCTATGAAGCTATCCACAGCCACTGCAGCACGAGTTCGATTCCTGGCCAGAAAGCTGCCCACATGGCACAACAGACCTCTCCTGACTCTCCCGCTGCTCCCCTCAGCAGTGTATTTCAGTCAATCTGCCTGTTCTGTTCCCCACTCTGTCTCTGGTGAATTCTCTCACCCCCCACACCGCTTGCTTGTACCCTAGTTCTTGTATGCATGAATAAATAAATCTTAAAATAAAGAAATACAAATACCAGGTGATTTCCCTCAGATATGGAATTTAGAGAAACAAAGCAACACAATCAAATGAATATAAGGATGCTTCTTATAACATAGCCACAGCAACTTCATTAAACTAAAAAATTGGCAACAATCCCTTTAATATTATAAACAATGCAGTGAGCAGTCAGCTTTCCAAACAGAGCATCTCTACAGGTTTTAACTAGAGAAAAACACCTTTATCTAACTCACCTTTTCTTTATTCTCCTCTTTCCATCTTTCTAAACAAGTCTGGAATTGTCTCAGGCTTTTGGAGGACATAGAGTTGTCACTGAGCATCTTATTGTGTGACATAAGTCAACCAGAATTTCTTAAAAAGTGCCTCAATTTTGCAGCCCTAGACACTTTGCAAAGAGGAGGAAGAATAGTGTAGAAATGCAAATAACTACAGGCACCTAGGTACATATTTTAAGACTCAGATTCAAAAATGTCAGGACATTATTGTCAAGCAAGACTAAAAATAGGAATTGGACTGTTCTGATTCTGAGGAGATTATATTATGTAAATGCGTATGTGTACAAAGTGGGGACATTTTCTGTGAATTCATGTGTTCACTTTTCTTGAATTTCCTTCAATCTGGAATTGAATTCTGATGTTGTTCTCCTTACATTTTTCTTCTATTAGTTCAAACCTATGAATATCTATACATATAAGCAAGTTTAATTTACCAGTGGTTTGTTGAATGAATAAATGATAATGTTCTCTAGACACTATGCATACACATTTAAACTCTGTTTAAAATGCCCCCTTTTCTATGGACCTCATGATGGACATTCTAGTTTTGTTAAAAAGTGTTTTTACTATATTCTATTTCCTGAATGATAAACATGAGAAAATATAGTTGATGAAGCTGCTTTTAAAAACTCAGTATTTAAATTTACTATGGTAAGGAGACTCAAATAGTAATTCAAGTGGAAAAAAAATGGAAATTTGCTTTTTACAGCAAATTGTAGCTTTGTGGATTCAAGTGACATAATAATACACTGACCATGTTTATCACTGTGGTTTGGCTATTTATATAAATGAATTGCAGTATTTCTTGAGCACAGGATGTTTAAACTAATGGTACTCTTTAATGATGGCCAAAGAAATTTATTTTACCATGACCTATATTTACTTAACATGTCTTTATGTTAGGAACGCTGTGTCATCATTGAGGAAGTTGGGTTAAGCTTGAAATACAGAGGTGTTTTCCATGATAACATTATTTTTTGTCATGTGCAGAAAATATCTGTTTTTCAGTTCAATTTTTTAAAAAAATTATTTTTATTAAGGTAACATTGTTTTACAACAGTGTATATAAATTAGAGTTATAGGTTCACACTTCTTCAGATGTCTGTTAATTAACAACCCCCCCCCCACTAAGACACCCACTATTCTCCCAGGGGGCCTCCTCCCCACTTTGCTCTCTACACTCTCCCTTCTCCTCTGGTAACCTCAATTCTACAATCAGATTTCTAGAGTATGTTTTTGCTTGATTTCGTCTGACCCTTTGTTTTGTCTCTTAGTAGTCCTCAGATGAATGGAACCAGGATAAATTTTCAATTAATAAACTTTAATGGTGACAAAAACAGAATAGTATAATGGCAAACCTGTCAAGACTGATTCTTCCTTCATTATAATTGGCCTCAGCAACAGAAAAGAAAGACATGGAAGAAACTCCTGCTAGTTAATTTTATTCTTGAAGTTATGGGTAATGAGTCCTTTTGTCCCCAATAAAAATAAAGTCAGCATCTCTGCTTGATTTGTGTTGGTTTCTTCTTCCTCCAGCACACAGGAGACTTCTTCCAAATTTGGACCATTTTTAGTAAACAGGAAAGATAATGAAAAGGACTTTTGTTGTTTCTTTTTTTTTTTGAATCAGTTATTAGTGCATTTTCTGTATTATCATTGGCGTTTTAAGAGAAATTGGGAGAGTCTATATTAGCAGGGATTTTTTAACTGGAAGGAAAAGAAAGTCTTTACCATTTTATTAAAAGCACAGGCACATGTAGTTCTAGGATAGATTCAATAGCTCTGTGAGAGTGTTGCAGACACAGAATCTGTTCATCTTCTTGTAACAATCTTAACCACGTCATTGTCCATTCTCAAATTGTTTGCTTCATGTCACAAAATATTTGCCCAACATCAGACATAAAATATATCCTCATTATGCCCAAAGCTTAAGAAAGAAGGTAGGCAAAAAGAAAACGGTCGTTCATCATAGATTTGCTCAGTTAACAAAGGAGAAAAATTGTTCTGGAAGTCCTTCTACCCTCAGCAAACTTTCTCAGGTCTCAAATTCTAGGTATTCATATCCAGACCAATCACTGGTGAATTAAATTGGGGTATTTTCAAAGAAAAAAAAATGGAACAATGTCTGTAGGCAAGGAACAACATTTGTCCTGCATGGCATTGTGGCTGTCCGCCAGCACTGTTTGAAACCAAAGTCCCCATGTGAGTTTTCCCACATTGAATTCTAGCATGTGCTACATGCCAGATGTAGGTGGTCAACAGAAATTAATATGAAAGCAAGAAAAATAAATCAAATATGATTTATTTCTCAATACATTTTGTGCACAAACATAGCAGCACACTATATATAAAGGTATAATTATATATATATATTTCATATATATATGAAAGCTGATAAGTCAGGTCACATATTGAAATGTAAACTTGCTCTGGCTAAATGAGTGAGGTGAGAGGATTATAATATTTGAGGAAATATTTCAATCCTACAGTAATACTATAATGATTCAGTATAAAGAAGTGTTAATATATGAATAGAAGTTCATCGCCACCAAGCAAAAATAATTATAAGCATATGTACCTCTGATGAGATTTCATTTTTATATACCAGATCATCAAGTTATTCTGTGAAATCAAAATAATATAGCACGAAAGTTCACCCCAACAGAAGGAAAAAACAACAAATGAAGATGGAACTTATGTAGTGCTTACTATTCCAGAACAAACACATATGAGTTTATGTTCTCTCCAAATATTTACTTCACTTCTAGGATAGATTGCCTGATGTTTTAAATTTTCATGTGATTAGACACATTTGTGACTAGGCAATAACACTAAAGTAGAGATGAGACAACTTTACAGAAAATCAAACAACATTTGGCCATATAAATACATATCTCTTGATTATAATGGAAGAGTAACATCCATACAGGAACAACAAGAATAAAAAAGAGTTATCTGTTTAGTATGCATTAGAGTCTGGTGCCTATTTGTGCATTTGAACCTGTGACTTACCACGGCAACCAACATCTTGTGGAAGCATGGTCTATAAGCGTAGAGTTTTACTTCTTGAACACATGAAGGAATTGGATCAGATTATTCTCACTGAATGGCACTGAAGTCCTTATTAAATGAAGCTCACCCAAGAGAAAAGATAAATACCTGAACATGCAGAGTACAGGAGACAAAGCGGAGGGAAGACAGCTCTTGAAAGCAACAAAAAAATGATAAGAATAAATATTTAAAAGTGGTAACTCCTGGACCTCCCTGGTGGCACAGCGGTTGAGCTCTGGTTTGCAAAGCTGCCCGCAGCCTCTACAGTGCCAATTCAATCCCTGGCCGCCGGGCGAGTGTCCCACATGGCACACAGACCTCTTCTGCCACCCGCTGCTCCCCTCAGCAGTGTATTTCATCGATCTGCCTGTTCTGTTCCCCATACTGGCTCTGGCAAATCCTCTCACCCTCCTGCATTTCTGACTGTACCCAGTGCTTGTATAAATAAATAAATAAATCTTTAAAAAAAAAAAAAGTGGCAACTCCTACTTGTGGAGATTCTTGAATAGCTTCTGGGGCTCCCTCTCAGTACAAGCCACTCCTCTATAACACATTCTTTTTCCAAACTCAAAATAGCATCACATTGACAGGGTGTGGTCCAGGTGGAACTCCCTGGCCATCAGGCTTGGTTCTCCTTTCTCTTTATTCAGGATACAACCCAAAGAGCCTTTGGTTGGATTTTCATGGTCTTTCTTCTTTCCCCACCTGTGTTGCCCTGGTAGTTGATCTTTGTGGGCTTCCTTAGAGCTTGCTAACAGATGAAATAGTCAACAGAAGATACACTTGCACTGAAGGATGAAGGGGAGAGGTTAAGGTGGTTCCATCTTGCTTCCTCCCTCCTTCAGTGCTAAATCACTGGCAACAGCCTCATTCCTTTTGGCAGCACTTCCCGACCCCCCCACCCCCGCCCCCCAGTGCTCTGGCTCTGCATGGCCTGTGGTGACTCCACTCTTTCCCTTCAACCCCATAGGCTATCATTCTTCCCACTGCTTTGCTGCTGATCGCTGGAACCTCACCTTTCCTTGTTCATCCTCTTGATCCTAACCAGTCTCCATAAGAAGTTTGTTTATTTAAGTCTCTGTATTTGAATCACCTAAGATATTTCTACTTCCTTCTGTGACTCTGACAACACTACTGTCTTCTAAATTTGGAAATTGCCTCTTGAAAAAAAATGAAGACTTGATAATATCAGACTGATGTTCCAAACATGAGAACAATTACCTAGAGCTGAAAAACAACTATATCTTTAAACCAGTGCTTCCCAAACTTTAATGGGCCTGTGTATCAATGGGGTATCTTGTTAGAAAAAATATTTGGATATAGTAGTTCTGGGGCTGGGCCTGAGATTCTTCATTTCTAACATTTCATTTCAGGAAATGTCCATGTTCAAAGTCCAGGAACCACACTTTGAGTAGGAGGGCTTTAAACAGGACATAGGCTCAACATTTTGCCACTCTCATGTATGTTGCTTGCTTGCACAGTATTTTTTTTCTCATTTTTCATCAGTGCCTAGTTATTTGTGATACAAATCTGACTTCTACTCTTTGCTCTATTTATTCAGTTTGGTTGATTTCAATTACTCTGATGGTCTCAACTCTTCAGCCTCTAGTTCAGACCTTTTGATCCTCAGATCTATAATACCACCTGTTAGGGGGAACAGGATGTCCTAAAGCTAATTCCATACAGGTTTTGTGGATTCCACCCCCACCCCAGGCCAAAGCCAAAGACACTGGAAACTCCAAATCCCATCACCACCAAAGGGAAGGTAGCTGGGACCAGAGGGTGGGGTTAAGCAGCCAGGTGGATATAAAAGGCAGACACGTGGGCTTTGGGGGATCCCCATTTTGGCTCTCCGCCAGCTCGCAGCATCCGGCCAGCTCTAAGAGTGACTTTGGGTTTCCAGGTCGTCAGATCGGGTAGGACGCATTAAAGACTTTATTTCCCTATTTTCTCCCTGAGTTGTACATTTTCCTTATTTCCTTTTCCCTTGTAAATAAACCTTTTATTAACCTTTTGTGTGTGTCTGTAGTGGAGTATTCATAAGTCCCTTTTAAGCGCGCGGGTGAGGACCCGCAGCCAGGAACCTGTTTAATATCGGGCCTGCTCTATAACACACCCACCACCCAGAAACAGAATAATCTCAGATGTCCCCTTTCATATACCCACTTTATTTTGCTTACAATCCCTGATGCTTCTTCCTCTTTAAAACATTTTTCATTCACTGGGCCTTGCCATTTACCTTTCTACTGTCTCCAATAAGACCCTCATCACCTCCTGACTATTAGAATCTCCTAACTGTATGGGGAATATAACCAAAATGATAATGCATACATTGTGCAAAAATGAAAAATGATGTAAGAATTATATAAAATAAAATATTAATATATATATATAAAAGAATCTCCTAACTGGTCCCCTCTTTATTTTGTCCCCTCTTTACAACCCATTCCAGTATATTCCTCTTACCAGCATAAACTCATTATTCCAAGACACAGATTGAATATTGTTCTACTTTTTGGTTTCTCACATAATCTCACTTCAGCCTTCCTGTGGAGTCACCTCACCTGTCCATTTAATAATCCAAGAACACTGAAGATTTTCAGGCCCTCAGTTTTGTACAGGTCACATCTGTGAATGAAATGTGTTTACCATCTCTTGACTCCTGTAAACACTTGGTGCTTTTCCCTTTAGGAAAAGGTCTTCAGGCCAAAAATCATACCTTTCTTTTTTTCTTTCTTTCTTTTACCTCTAGCGTCTGGCTCAGAAAGTGTTCAGCAAACATTAAGTGAATAAATGTATCATTTAAAGAAGAAGGCTAATGCCTGGCCAATTATTCATTCTAATATTTCAGTTCAATTTGTACATTGAAAATTATTTTAAATATTGATGGGTACAAAAGTAAAGTGTGATATTCTCCTTGAGGTTTTCAATAGCAGTGAAGTGATTTTGAAGGAAAGAGGGTTATAATGTTCACCATCCCTTTTACTAGAGATTAACTATGTTTCCTCATGGATTTGTGCTTGGAATCTCCCAGTGAGGGTGATAAATAATTTGTCCAATATTAACTCTAATTTGGATTAATTTTGTACTTCCATGAACAAATGTGTAACTGTAATTTATTTCATTTTCTTTAACCACAACACAGGAAATTTATATCTGGAAGAATTTCCTTTTGGGCAGGCAATTTGTTTGGGAGTATTTATTGAGCATAGTCAGAGTGAATCAGCCAACCAAGTCTCAATATTTACAGATGAAAATAATAGTTACAAAAGGACAGTAATAGAGGGTGTATGTGAGGCAACTTGTTGAATCATGTTGATTATTAAATGTTAGAACTGGCAAACAAAGATGTTATGGAATCTTTGTCCCTAACAGCCTTAAATGTCACATTCCACCACTCTATGCCTTAATTTCCTCTTTTTTAAAATGGGGGAAACAGAGAAGTTTCTTCATAAGTTGTTGTGAGAATTCAATGAATAAATGTAAAACATTTAGATAAGATAACAAGTATGAAACCTGGCTCACTGTGATCATTAATAAATGTTAGTCATCAGGGCCTCCCTGGTGGCACAAGCAATTGAGCGCAGTGCTGTGAAGCTGTCCACAGTCTCTGCAGCACCGGTTCGATCCTGGCCAGCCGGCAAGGGTACCACATGGTGCAGCAGACCTCTCCTGTCTCGCCCACTGTTCCCCTCAGCAGTGTATTTCGTCAGTCTGCCTGTTCTGTTCCCCACTCTGTCTCTGGTGAATCCTCTCACCCTCCCGCGCATCTGGCCTGAACCCCAGTTCTTGTATAAATAAAATAAAGTTAAAAAAAAAAAGCTAGTCATCAATATAGTAAGCAGTATCCAATAATTACTGTAAGTAACTTGATGACTCTGGAATAAAGAGAAAGTATAAAGCATTACGTCTCTTTTATTACAGCAACTCTATTACGAAGTACTCTGTGTTCATTTCCCCAAAGATTTATCTTATTCCCAACAACCACAATGAGGCACCTTTGACTTTAGGAGAGTCCAGAATTTAATGTTTCTGTACCTGAAATGTTCATAAATGTTCTGTCTTGTACAGTGCTACTAATGCTTTCTTTTATTAACTGAAATCATCATTTATTTATTTCAGTAAATAAGTATTTTGTAATGCTGGTTGTACAACCCAGATGACTGTGCTATACAACACTTTATAGTTTAATAAGCATTTTATCACACATTGCCTATTCTGTCTCTAACATAACCCTATTGAAGATGATTTTAATACTCCATTTTTGTGCCTAACAGATCAGAAATTCAGAGAAATTAAATTCAGAGAAATTAAATTTTGTAACCAAAGTTTACAAAATGCCAGGTGGCAGGTCGGGACTCAAACCCAAGTCTTCTTACTTCAAATTCCATGTCACTGCAAGACCTTTGGAATTACTGACCTTGGCAGAGAATTTGGCAGTGGAGTGTTGTGTGGATAATGATACTTAGGGCATGGGTTTGCTAATATCCTAATAGGGTGATAGATCAACTTTTATAATGTTCTGCATGCTGGTCTATGGGTGTTTTACTCTCTAATGTGTAATTATTGCATTTTCTTCATCGCTAGTGAGTCCATAGATAAAGCCAAAAACAATAAAACATATAAGACAGGTCACTTTTCTTTTGCAATAACCCATCATAAGTTTAAAATAAATGAATTCTCTGCACTTAAACTTTTAAACTTCTCATAGAACATATAGTGAAAAAGGTGCAGCATTTCAGTTTTTAAGTGTATAAATGATTGTAAGTGAATGTCTGCGTCATTCTTAGTTCTTTGAGATTTTGTTATTCCAGATCGGGGAGAATGGCATTTTAATTTTTTGAGGTTATTTTCTTAGTAAAACCACAATTTTTCTGTTTTGCCAATTCCAGTTCTGCGAACTTATCATGAGCTCTTCCTTAATCTTCTTCAGTTTTTTTTATCAAATATGAAATATTTGCTATTAACATGTTAGCCATGGACAACTAAAATAATAACCAATACATATTACTGTTCAGTATGAGGGTTTGAAAAAATCCTTATTGATTCTGCCTATCTTGAATTTTTGCCCTCAATTTCATGTCATCATTCTTGCTTATAGCATAATTGTCTTTATTTTGATACTGAATTTTTTAAATCATTATCACAAACTGTAATGTTTAGCACAATATTTTATTATTAATAGTGATATGTATAACTATCATCATCAAGTTTATCAATAAATGTCTGCAGACATGAAAATCTTCCTTATGGAGGCAAATCAGAATTGAAGCTCCAGTAGTTCTGTACTACAGATATTTTATTTTTATGTTTAGAACATAATCAGAAATTCTGGGATAATTTGCCAAATATGATCGTATGAACATGAAAGCCCTTTCTTACCTATTACTTAATCACTTAAACATTCAAGTAAGCTGTACTATTATTTATTACAACAACATGATATTTTATTTCCAATGTTATTACAATGGTTATTATTAATCAATAGTACATTTAAATTCTCATACTGCTCTTAGGAAGGTCATCAGTGAGATTCTAGTTTCTATCCTGAAAGAATAATTTTAGGGACTCATTTTCTTTAGTAGATTTTGCAAAATTAAGTTTTTCTGTTTTGAAATTCTCTCAATTCATGACAGAACCTTTTTGTCCTCCCTTCTCTCTGAACATACCCACTTTTTCCTTTCCTTGCTCTCCATCCCAGGAAATCAGAAACCTAAACCTTGAAGTCACTCTAGACTCTACCTTCCCTCTTGCCCTCAAATTGTCCTCCAACTTCTACAGAGAGTATGCACAGATGTCTAATACATACTTCACCTTCTTCATTGCCACTGCCGCTGTTCACCCTTTCTGATTTTATGATCACTTTGCCATGCTTATTGGTTTTACTGACCCCACTCATGATCAGCTTCTTTCAGTCCCTATCATAGTTAGATAACCTCAAAACATGGCATTTTGAACCCACAATAAGAACCAACCCATTATAAAAGCAACCACATTACTCTCCTTTCCTTCTTCGCCCACAGAAGAACTTATGTTCTTGCTTAAGTTAATGTTTCCATGATTTAGACATGTGCTTCCTCTGTCTACAGTGATCTTGTTAGCTTGCATCTTCCTTCACCACCTGATCTTCTCCTGGCTGCTGCTACTCACCAAATGAGAATGTCTTTGCTTCCTTCAGAGAGCCCTCCTTAATTGACCCATGGTGCCAGAACACCTGTGGAAGGACCTATCAACAAACACATTTCCTCTTCTGCTTAAGCAACCCATTTCCTAACCCATTTCCTTGAGGTTGTTAGGGCCATGTGGCCACAATAGACCTGTCCAAAGCAATGCTTCAAAGAGTAGCTGCATGTGTTTTACCTCTTATGTGGCGCAACACAAATAATAATGGCAACATAGGAAGCCATGACAGGAAAATAGCACATTCACTGTATGGGAAGTTCCCTGCCCGCTGAAAAACCATTCAGGAAAGGTTTTGGCTGATTGAAAATACTTATTCTGGACTTTGCATGAAATACCAATTACTGCAGTTAACCTATGCTAATAAACTCTATAATCTGTTGCAGATGTCTTCTTTTTCTCAAAAAGCTGCTAGCTCCTTGGAAGGTCTAATATACTATCTAGAACATACCTACTGCTTAGTAAATGGCTCTGAATTACTAACTGAATGAGTGAGTAAAATGCTTTAGGAACAGAAAACAGGAAGCATCAGATGAGCATTTTCAATCAACTTGTCATATTTGCTACCGAAATTTAACTTAATTTAAAACTCATTAGAGATTTCACAAAGTAATTTGTTAATTACTCTCTTTTGAGATTTAATTTTCTTCATTAGGAAATCATAGGTGTTGTAGACAGATACAGGTTTCCTCTGGTGTTCAAAAATAGAGTGTTCCTATGAAACCTTTCATAAACTAAAATAGTGGAAAGAAGCAATCACCATTAATATATATGGAATATTATTTGAGCATTCCAAGAGCCAAAAATATCACCTACCAAATCATGCCAAATAACACATAAAACCTAACATAACACTAACATATAGCAACAATGGCATGATAAATTAGAAATAATGTGTGTACAGTACATTTTCACTTACCAGAATCAGAACAGCAAGCACACTAGAAAGCTGAGTGGTAGTGATGATGGTATACATATCCACAGAAGCTAAATAATACACCTAAGGCTACCACCATTAATTATTTTGATTTGTGATATTGCATTATTAAGAGGCCACAGTTAATAAGATAAACTTGTAAGAAATAATTAAATGGGTGATTCCTTTTGAGTGGCCAGTAATCATATTTCAAAGTTCTAATTATGAAAACTTAGGGTTCACCCATCACTTATATAAGACAGTCTAATAAAAAGGCATAATATTGACTCTTAGAGTGAACAACCCCTTGTATAAATACATAGGACTATAAAAGTGGGTGCCACCTATTGACTATGTATGACAAGGAACAGTTACTACTTGGATATGTATACCTGCTTAACATCAAAAACAGGATGTCAATTTCCATGAATATAGGTAAGCATAATTTTTATTCAATATCTGGTCACTTTCAATTTTCAAAGGATAACTATATTGTTCAGATGTTAGAGGAGTTAAGGTTTCTAACATAAATTATTATAATTGTAATATTTTCCAGCCTGAAATAGTTTGGGTTTGGGTTTGGCTTTCAACTGTAAGGAATGTAAAATCTCATTTAATTTTTGATGTTATCTGATTTCAATCTGACCTAGTTCCCATTGTGTAAAATTTTATTTTGCATCTAATTTTACTTTAATGTTTGAACTCTGATTGTATAAAATTTACAAGGAGGCTTTAGACTTCAGAGTATAAAGAAGAACCTAAAAGTTCTCTTCACAGATGGGGATAAATGAATATATTCTTGAAGCAGTAAAATAAGAATACTTCTATATACTAACATTGGTCTTTACTTTTAAATTAATTAATTTTTATAATAAACAAGGAATTTTTTGTTTTCAAAATTTTGATATCATTAGCATTTATTAATCCAAAGGTAATTGTAAGTATTATTCTTTTCCCCGAAAATGATCATCTTCACTCTATCCCCTTTTCATGTGCTGCAGTTCTTTTACTTCAAGTAATTTTTTAATCCATCCACTCCTATTTTTAAAGAATTTATTATTTTAATTGTGACATTAAGAATCTCCCTCTCAGGTATGGCCACCATAGGATACTCACCACCAAATCACCCAGAGTCTGCCACCAAAGTCAATGCACACTTCCTCTTTGATCCTACCCTTCCCCCACCCTTCTCTTAAAGATGTGCTGTAAACTACAAAGTATTATTTGTGTTCCATTGCTTAAGATAAACACAATAAAAAAAGTTTTAAATAATCATTTAAAACATCCTGTGCTCACAAGTTCCATTCATAATAGTCATTAAGGTAAATAGCAAAAGGATTTAAAGAGAAAAGAACTCTCTTTTATACTCCTACTGTCTCAGTCTGAATTATTCATATAAATTAAGTAAGTGCATAACAGGTAAAGTTGTACCATACAGACATTTTATTATCAGCTGAAAGTTTCGACTGTACTTTCAAATCCTGTAAAGTAATACTGCTAATTATGAGAAATCTGTATTCTCCTCTCATTCATTGACAGATAACATAAAAACAAATTTTAAAATTTGGCTATTGCTTCAGGTTAAATACCTACAAATAAAAATATACAGAAATAAAAATCATTTGAACAATTTAAGGAATAAAATATGCAACAGTTGATAGAATTTAATATGAATAAAATAAACATATACTTTATTCTAAAATTTGAAATACAATTTGCTAATATCACAATTGACTCTGAGCAAAGTTTTCCTTATCTAGGAGGCCAAATTAATTAGTTTTTTTTATATCTCACATTTTAAATAATCTTATCATATTTGCATTTTTATTAATTTTCCAGCAATCTCTCTCAAGCATGGTTGCCAAGGGCTCTGTGAATGGTTCTGTTTTTTTACAATCTATATATATCAGCTGGTATTCCAGGAAGTAAATGAGGCAGAATCTGCTTCAGATTTCTCCGTAGCAATACACTGAATTTCTCTGATTCTCCTTTAAAAAAAGAGCATTTCGTAGGTGTTCATAACATCTGTGTATGTGTATAGTTTACCTGTTTATCCACGTGAAAGAGTATTTTATATCTGGAACCTAGCTGTCATTACACTAATGATATGACCTGTGAGTAATAAAATCTCACAAACATTATTTTCATCACTTCCCTCCAGAACCACTCCTTTTCGATTTAACTTAAATTTTGGAAGACATGCTATATAGAAAAGTTCTCCCTCTTATATGAATTGGCAAATTTTAATCACATGGAAAGTAAAAGAAAGCAACCAGAATAGTAAAGTTATCTGAGCACACAGATCTAAACTCCTTCCCATCTGAAACTTATGTAACAGCAAAGAATAGTTTTTAAAATAAAGAGTAAATCCAAGCCAAGAAGATTAAAAAAAAAGTGACACCAAAGCCTAGAAATATCAAAGAATCCTGAAAAGACGGAAAGCAGATAGTACTAAATCTGCAGCAATATAAATAAAGGAAATCAAAGTTAAACATGCAAAATACTGTGACAGGAACAGTGACAAAGGATCCAGTGACCACAGGAATAATATACAGGTGTTTTCCATGCACTCATCACAGTGGTTGACTGGGGAGACTGGTCAGCATCTCTCCCCTTTCTGATTTATTCTGAACAGCAAACAGCACTAGTTAGAGCGTAATGTGGGCAGTGGAATGCTTGAAACAAAGTATTGCACCAGGGAGGACATTGCCAGTGGCACATTGACTTCTCCCACACCATCCCCAGTGACTGATCTGGAGTACAGAAGAGACAAGTGAAAAGTGATATCAAACACAAAAATAATAAGACAGGGATTATTCAACATTTAAAGGAAACAACACTATTATAAATGGAAAATGAGGTTAACAGGACTAGTCTATTAGTACTTTAGCATAAAAGTGTAGGTGTATATTAATTACAGAGACCCAATCAGAGATTTTGAAATAAAAAAATTTCTTCATGAGATTGAAAACAATTGATAAATGGACATTATTGAAAAACTGTAAACTACAAGACCAAAGTAAAGGATTTTCCCATAAAACAGTATAAAAGTATGAAAGTAAAAAAAAGAGTGATAAGAAGCTTAAGCTGCAAGAAAAGTAGATTAAGAAATTTTAATATGTACCTAGCAAAATCAAACAGAAAGCAGGTAGATACATACCTACATATCCAGCTAGACAAAGATACTCAATATCAATTCCTCCACTTACTCTCAGGATGGCAACCACCCTTCCCCCATTCTCAATCTATGCAATGTGGGCAAAGTTTGCTAGGACTCTGACTTCATAAATATCTGATAAAGACAAATTTTAAAAATAGAGATTGTCCAACAGGCAACTATAAACCAGAGACGGGGGTGCAGAAGGGAATAGGCTCAAAACAAGGGTGGTAGGAATTTTATGGGGACTATACCCAAGATGAAAATGCATACGTTGTACAAAAATGAAAAATGAGTAAAAAAATATTAAAAAATCCATTAATCTAAAAAAAATAGAGATTGTCAAAATTGGCTCTTGAGTTGATACTCTTTTTTTTTAAGATTTATTTATTTATTTATTTATTTATTTTTAAATAATAAATTTTATTTTTATATTCCCCCATACAATTGCAAACGCCCCATTCTGACCCCAATCCTTCCCCTCCCGCCCCCCACCCCCCAAAAAGTGTCTCTGGTTCATAGTTTTTTGTTGATTTTGATTTTCACTTTCTTATAGTTATTCATTTTCCTGGTCCCTTATTTAAGTTTTCTAGATTCCTGCTATGAGTGAGACCATCCGGTTTTTTTCTTTTTCTTTTTGGCTTATTTCGCTGAGCATGATCCCTTCCAGCGCCATCCATGTTGCTGCAAATTGCATGTGTTTATCTTTTTTGAATGCTGAGTAATATTCCATGGTATATATGTACCACATCTTCTTGATCCAGTCATCTATTTTTGGGCTTTTGGGTTGTTTCCAAAGCTTAGCTATTGTAAACAGTGCTGCTATAAACATAGGGGTGCAGGTGTTCTTTGGAATTGATGTTTCTGTGTCCTTTAGGTAAATACCTAGGAGTGGAATTGCTGGATCATATGGAAGCTCTATGTTTAGTAGGTCCAGAAATCTCCACACAGCTCTCCATAGTGGTTGGACCAGTTTGCACTCCCACCAACAGTGCAGAAGAGTTCCTTTTTCTCCACACCCTCGCCAACATTTGTTGTTGCTAGTTTTTTTAATATGTGCCATTCTCACTGGTGTGAGATGGTATCTCATGGTAGTTTTGATTTGCATTTTCCTGATTACAAGTGATGTTGAACATTTTTTTCATATGTCTGTTGGCCATTTGCATTTCCTCTTCAGAGAAGTTTCTTTTTAGCTCTTCTGCCCATTTTTTGACTGGATTATTTTCTTTGTTGTTGTTGAGTCTCATCAGCTCTTTGCAGATTTTTGTGATCAGTCCTTTATCATTAGTGTTGGGTGCAAAAATGTTCTCCCAGTTGGTGGGGTTTCTCTTTGTTTTTGTTATTGTCTCTTTTGCTGTGCAGAAGCTCTTTAATTTGATGTAGTCCCAGCTGTTTATCTTTGCCTTCACTATCACTGCTTTGGGTGATGTGTCTGTAAAGATGTCTTTGATCTGCAAATCCCGTAGTGTTTCGCCTATATTTCCTTCTATGTATTTTATGGTTTCAGGTCTTATGTCTAGTTCTTTAATCCATTTTGTGTTGATTTTTGTGTATGGTGTGAGGTAGTGGTCAAGCTTCATTCTTTTGCATGTAGCGACCCAGTTTTCCCAGCACCATTTATTGAACAAACTTTCTTTGCTCCAATGCATAGTCTTTGCTCCTTTGTCAAAGATTAGTTGACCATACATCTGTGGGTTTATTTCTGGATTTTCTATTCGATTCCATTGGTCTGTATGTCTGTTCTTGTTCCAATACCATGCAGTTTTGATGATTATGGCTTTGTAGTATAGTTTGAAGTCTGGGAGTGTGATGCCTCCAGTTCCTTCTTTTTTTTTTCAGTAGAGCTTTGGCTATTCGGGGTTTTTGGTGATTCCATATGAATTTCATCAATAATTGTTCTATTTCTTTGAAGAATGACATTGAAATTTTTATTGGAATAGCATTGAATCTGTATATTGCTTTTGGTAGGATGGCCATTTTAATAATGATTATTCTTCCAATCCATGAGCAGGCGATGTCTTTCCATTTCTTTGTGTCTTCTTCTATTTCTTTTAACAGTGTTTTATAGTTTTCTTTGTATAGGTCCTTTACCTCTTTTGTTAGATTTATTCCCAAATATTTGATTTTTTTTGTTTCGATAATAAAAGGGATGGTTTTTTTGATTTCTTCTTCTTCAGATTTGTTGTTTGTGTATAGGAAGGCTACTGACTTTTGCGTGTTGATTTTGTATCTTGCCACTTTACTGAATTGATTGATGAGTTGAATTAGTTTTTCTGTGGAGATTTTGGGGTTCTCTATGTATATTATCATATCATCTGCAAATAGTGATAGTTTGACTTCTTCTTTTCCTATTTGGATTCCTTGGATGTCTTTCTCTTGTCTTATTGCTCTGGCTAGGACTTCCAGTATTATTTTGAAAAGCAATGGTGAGAGTGGACATCCTTGTCTAGTTCCAGATCTTAATGGAATTGCTTTCAGCTTTTCACCATTGAGAATGATAGTGGCTGTTGGCTTGTCATAGATGGCCTTTATGATGTTGAGGTATGTTCCTTGTATCCCAAGAATTTCAAGGGCTTTTATCATGAATGGGTGTTGCACTTTGTCGAAAGCTTTCTCAGCATCTATTGATATTATCATATGGTTTTTATATTTCTTTTTGTTGATGTGTTGGATAATGTTGATTGATTTTCGGATGTTAAACCATCCTTGTGTCCCTGGAATGAATCCAACTTGGTCGTGGTGAATTATCTTATGGATACATTGTTGGATTCTGATAGCTAAAATTTTATTGAGGATTTTTGCATCAGTGTTCATTAGGGAGATTGGCCTGTAGTTTTCCTTTTTTGTGTTGTCCTTATTCGGTTTTGGTATTAGTGTAATATTGGCTTCATAGAACGTGTTTGGTATTGTCCCTTCCTTTATTTATTTATACAAGCACTGGGTACAGTCAGAAGCGCGGGAGGGTGAGAGAATTCACCAGAGCCAGAGCAGGGAGCATAGCAGGCAGACTGACGAAATACACTGCTGAAGGGAGCAGCGGGCGGCTTGAAAGGTCTGCGCGCCATGCGGGACCCTCCTCCCTAGGCTGGGGAGCAGCCGGGGATCCGAATAGCATCGCCAGAGACTGCTGGCAGCTTTGCTACCCAGCCCTCAACCGCTGCGCCAGCCAGGAGGCCCTTGAGTTGATACTCTTATGTGAAGAAAAGCAAGGATATATTTTAATTACTTCATATTAGATACAATAGAAGCAGTGTAAGAATATTCAAAGTGTTAAAAAACAACAAAAAAAAAACCCTGTCAAATAAAATCTTTACATGCAACAAAATTTTACTTAATATTTTTTAAGTAGAACGTCCTTGTAAAAAAAAAAATCTATAGTCCTTTAGATTGAAAGGATAAGCACCAAACAGTAATTCAAATTTACAGAAAAATAATACAAAGCAGTGGATATGGTAAGCGTATAACACTGTATTTTGTAATATACAACATATTTATACATGTTTGTATAAATATATTACATATGATAAGGATAGTAAAAAGGAGGGAGAGGACATGGAGATACATTGTAACAAAGTTGCTATAGTTTGTTAGATTAAAATAAACATTAACCTGAGGAGGTAAATTGTGATGTTAAATATGAATGTTGTAACCACTAGATTAAGAAAATAACATTTAAAATATCTACCAATGGATGGAAATGACTTACTAAAAAAATTGTTGAGCAAAAAATAAGTCATAAAGGAGAAACAGAGTGGCAGAAACAGACATAAGACATAGAAAACAAATATCAAATTGGCAGTATTATATCAATGGTTATATTAAATGTCAATGTCTAAACAGTGCCTTTAAAGGTAAAAACTACCAAGCTGTATACAAGAGCAAAATATAATTATTTACTATGTATAAGAAATACTTCAAAGTAAAGACACAAATAGGTTAAAAGTAAAGGTATGGAGAAAAAGCTACCATGTAAATAGCAAATATAGAGATTTGAGTAGCTGTCTCAGACAAAATAGATTTTTCTGTGGAGAGGGGCGTCATAGTTCTCATTTGTTGTGGATTCTAAAACTATTATATTTTAAAAATTATCTTTTCAGGAGTATACCCTTTTATACCTTTTAACTTTGTTTTCATAATTGATTTGCTAATTGTTTACATAAGTATATAATCTTTTGAAATTATAACTTCACATTTTCACATGGTGATCCACTCACCCTCCATTGAAGTCCCAGTGCTAATGCCCAACCACCCACTGCCTCTCTTTCCTCTACCCAGTCCTCTGGTATGTTCTTCTCCCTCTGTTCGCTTCACCTTCCTCCCAAGTCCTCTAGTAAGGACCACATTTTTCATAGGGTCTAAGAATTATTCTTGATAGTCTCTCCAGTTTTCCTTCCTTCCTTCCTTCCTTCCTTTCTTCCTTCCTTCCTTCCTTCCTTCCTTCCTTCCTTCCTTCCTTCCTTCCTTCCTTCCTTCCTTCCTTCCTTCCTTCCTTCCTTCCTTCCGTTCATATTCTACAAATAAGTAAAACCATATGGTAACTATCTTTCTCTGCGTTAGGTTTCTTAAAAGAAGAAATATTTCTAAACATAGAGAAATTTCATAGTGGTGGGAAAGAAAGCAGAAAAAAAATTACAAATATGCACACACTTAAGAACTGAGACTTCCCAAAATGAAATAAATCCTGACCAGAACTGAGAAAAGAGATGCAAATGAATGATTATGATTGGAGATTCATATATTCCTCCCTTAGTAACTGATGATCAACCAGAATCACTAAAAATGTAGACCTGAACAACACTATTAACCAATTGGACCTAATGAGATATTCAGAAACTTTATCAAATAACAGCAGGACACAGATGCCGTTCAAGTGTACATGTACCAACATCAGGATAAGTTATATATAGCCATAAAAAATATAAATCACATTTAAATTTACATGATTTGAAATCATACAAAATATGCTCTTTGACTAACTGTGTTGAATAGAAAATCAACAACAGAAAGAAATTTGGGGAAAACCCACAATTGGAAATTAAACAACACTTTCCCCCCCAAATATCTTGTGAGTCAAACGAAGAAACCATAAATGAAAACACAGCAAGTCAAAGTTTATGGGATGCACTTGATTCAATACTTAGAAGTATTTTGTATCTTTGAATGCTTACTTCAGAAGGGGAAAAAAACTAAAATCAGTAACCTAAGATTATGTATCAAGAAAGTAGAGAAAGAAGACAAAATGAAACCCAAATTAGAAAGAAAATCCACAAAAACTAACTTAAAATGGATCTATGTGATAGCTAAAACTATAAATTGTCTCCAAGAAAATATTGAAGAGAATCTTTTTAATCTTGCATATGCAAAAATTTCTATATATGGCATACCTAAAGCACAATCCATAAAAAAACTAACAAACTGGACTTTCAATAAATTAAAAAGGTTTGCTTTTCAAAAGACACCATTAAGAAAATAAAGAGAAATCACAGATTCTGAGAAAATATTTGCAAATTTATTGCCTAATAAACAATTATATACAGAATAAAGAACTCTTATATATCAATAGTATAAAGATGTACAACAATGAGTCAAAAGAATTTAGTAAACTTTTAAGAGTCAAAAACCTTAATAAGCATTTCATTAAAAAAAATACATGAACAGCTAATAAGGAATGAAAACGTGGACAGTATCATTAGTCACTAAAGAAGTGCTAATTAATATCACAATTAGACGCCACTATATGCTATCTAAAATGACCACAGTAAAAAAAAATTGTTTATACTAAATTTTGGTAAGAATATGGAGAAACTGAAGTCTTCATACAGTGCTGATGGCCATATAAAATAGTATCATCATGTTAGAAAACTAGCAGTTTCAGACAAAGCTAAGTACATCTTATCAAATGAGCTAACAATTCACTGCTAGGTATTTGACCAAGAGGTGTGAAAGAATCTACAAAAATGTTTGATGAAAAAGTTCATAGGAGTTTTATTTATGATAGACAAAAATTGAAAATGATCCAAATGCCATCAACTGGAAAAGGGATAAAGAAAATATGGTCTATTCATACAATAGAATAGAACTGGAGAATAAGAAGGAAGAAACAAGCTATCTATACTACAGTATTGATGATTCTCAATTGTATTATCTTAGCAAAAGGAAGCCAGATCCTAAAGACTCCAAGTGCGTGAATTGATATATCTGAAATTTCTAGAAAAGTCAAAATTACACAGATAGCAAGCAGATCGAAAGTTGCTTGGGAACCAAATAAGACATAATTGTAAAAAAAAATAATAACAGTACAAATCACAACAAAGTAAAAACAGACAATTACAATTACAAATCAGAGACATACTGCAGGGGAGGAGGAGGCAGAGGGATCAGAGGGAGGGAGGGAGGAGCACAGGGGACTGTGGTGATGGTGCACGGGTGCCTTAGGGAAGGAAATTCTATGGGGACTCAATCTGAGGGGGTGGGGGGAAGCAAATATTGTTTAAAAAAATAAAAATTAAAAAAAATTGTTTGGGGCTGGAAGGGGAGAGGAGATTGACTATATTTGGGAACAAGGGAACTTATTGAATTGATGGAAGTATTTTAAAACTGTATTGTGTTAATTGTTGCAAAATTGTATAAATGTATTAAAAAATCATTAAACTGCAATTCTTATCATGGATCAATTGTATGTTTTTGTTCCCTAATTTATTTATTGGATCCCTTGTCATTTTTTTACACACACGCACACACATGCACACACACATATACATGCATACATATATGAGTTACAGCAGTTAATGAATGTAAGGTACTTTTAATAATGTATCTGGATTAATCATATTTTTCTAAAAGCAATTCTTTGTAATTTATTTGGAAAAAACAATTTTTTAATGTAAGGAGCAAAATAATTTTTGGTAATTTAAGTTTTTTGTAAAAAGTCACTAAACTGACATATGTATAGAACTTTTTTCCCAAACAATTAAATAAAAGTATCTATTATTATTTTTCATTTTCTTAGTTCTGTGAGATATCAAAAAGTAATTTAATTATAAAAATTACCCTGTCAAAATTTGTAATAAAAGTTTATTTTCTCAAAAAAAAAGTTTATTTTCTCTAATAATTGTTTCTACTTTGAAATTAAAATAGTGACAAAAAGATTGCATTTGCATTACCGGATATCAATAACTAAACTTAAAAGAGAATAAGATCTTGATTGTAAATGGTCAGGTACTACCTTGTTCCCTTCTACAATATGCATTTTAAAAATGAGGATTTGCAGAAACTTTAAAAAGCAACTCTGCCTATGAAAAAGACATTTTTAATCAATAGGAAGTAATTTAGCTATTAATAAAAAACACTAATGGGAACTCCTGAGAGGTCTTAGGAAGACGCTGATTGAAAAATGCCTGAAGTGGGCAACTCCAGCAAAAGATAAAAGGAAAATTACATAATATTTCTGTCTTTGTTTTCATAAGCAGAAGGTGAGTGTGGGGGTTGTAAAATCTATAGTGTCAGTCATGTATCTTTCAGTTTAAGACAAGAACAAATTTAAAAGAATACATGTTCTGGGGATTGACAATGAGGTACAGAAAAAAGAACACAGAAGGCATTCTGTGAAGATTCTGTGCTGGCAGTTGAAGACCAAGAATATTTCAAAGGAGGAATGGTGGCCACCCTTGGCCCTCTTTCCAGCATGATGTAATTCCCTGGCCCCCACATTAGTCTCTCAAAGCCAACACACACAACCCACTGATGCTTGCTGCCATGGCATGCCCTCTAACCAGCTGCCCAAATAACTTGTCAGATTCCTCCTTATTTTCTTTTTGTAATACCGAATCTTTTCAGCTCAGTGTTAGGAGAAAAACAATTGACCAAAGTAAATGATAATAATAAATAAAAAGTATTAGTATTCCTATGAGAGAGTGCCTTCTTAAAGGGAGGGCCTAATGCAAATAAAATGGTAGGCAGTGACTCAAAGTTATTCTTTATCTCCATCCCCCTGATTCTTGCATTATTTTTTTCCAAATACATTACCTACTTTATCTAAAAAAATAACAGCAAACTATGTAGCTGATCCCTGCTCTGTACTCCCTGAACAGTCTCTGATGGGAAAACTGCACAGATGGTTCAGATGAAGACTGTATCCTTCACCAGTGTTCCAGCTGGTCACACTCAAGGTTTGATGACTAGTGATAACTGCACTCTTGTCCTTCCAAGGAATTCCATTCCAAGGATGGAATTAATGGCAAACTGACATATGTATCAGAAGACTTGGGGGACATTTCCATAGTCTTCAATATCGTCATGACCGCTCTGTCTACTCTTGAGTTCGGTCCAGTGTAATCCCTGGGTCCACAAACCTTTATTTAGTGCCCACTTTATAACAGGTCCTAAATCCATGTGGCTCTTGGAGAGGTACCTGTGATCAGCAGGTGAATATAAACAATCAGGGCCTGTTTAAAGGGGCACATCTATCCAAACCTTTGATAGATGGTCAAAGCTTAGTTCTGTCTGGTGCAGTGTTCTCAGTTTAGGAAGAAAGCTTTTTGCTTTCTAACTTTGTGGCAAATGTTTGAGAGACTCCATTGCCTGTACTTAAGGTAGAACTAACCTCTCCAGTTCAGGGGACACACCTTCCACTCCACAATCTACACCTGTGTGTAGATTAAGAAATACAATATAGGCCCATGCAGATAAAAGCTTCCAAACAAAGCTAGCTTGAAATAGCAATCACCGGTCAATACATTGTGTTTAACTTACTAAGGGTTTTCAATCATTCTAAAAAAGAACCCTGAGGCGATTACTATTTGTACCCGCAGTAAATAAGAGCTAAGTTCAAAGGGACTTGATCTAGTTGCTCAAATCCATGCCCTTAGCCAATCTCCTCCCTTTTCTTCTGGAAAGCGTTTTTGTTTTGTTTTGTTTTGTTTTTCCTAATAGCCTAATTACCAAAACAAAGAAGCTTCTAAAAAGAAGCGGACAAGATCGAAGCCCAGGCCAGCGACTTTTTGCTGGAAAAAAAAATACCCCAACAGATAAAAATCTTCCCAATGCATCTAGTTATCTTCTTTCACCCTCTCCCTCCCTCCTGGCCTCCCTGGGGAGAGGGGAGGGGGGTTCTTGGGGTTTTTATTATAAAAGCTCCCCCATTCGCTAGTTCACTCAGACCTCACACCTCTGCGTAGAGAGACCCCTGGAGCTGCAGAGAGGACCGGCAACTTAGGCGCTCAGCCCCAAGCGGTGAGCACCGCACTGGAGGCGCCTCGGCCCCCTGCCTCCTCCCGGCGCCCCTCCAGCTTCCTGAGCTACCAGTAACCTAGACCAGACGACTTCCAGAAGTTTTTCTGGTCTTCCAGAGTGTGCGTTTGTAGCAGCCCGGGGATTGCCAGGTGAGCCAGGGCTGAGAACTCGGGCGGCCCCTCCGCAGCCGCCCACGCCCCAGCCTGGCTCACCGCGCTTTCTCCTCCCAGGTACCTGCGCACGTGGGCAGCAGCTGCGCCAGGTGGCATCACGGGTGGGGTCGATGAAGCGCAGTGTGAGGAAGATGCTGCGCCCTGGGGAGAAGGAGCCTCAGGGCGTTGTCTACCAGGGTGTGGAGGACGACATGGACGAATCAAAGGACTCCTTAAAGGTACCCTGGGCGATCGGCTGTGGGGACCGCCCCGAAGTCTGGGCGGGGGTCTGTTCTTAATTTTGTCTTCCTAGGTTCGAAGTTTATTTGCTCGCAGCTTTGGGATGGACATGGCTGGAGAGGTAAGGGCTGCTTGCTTGAGGGTTTGTGAGAGCGGTACCAGAGGAACCCTCAGAATGTGAAAAGGGCGTTTAATGACACGCCCGCACTTGGTCCTGCCTGCTTGGTCCTTTCTGTTAGCTTGTTTGTTTATTCAACCTGTTCCGGCCGGTGATGGAGAGACGGAGCCAAAGAGTCCCTGGGACATTTGGCAGAATTAGGCAAGCACCTAAAATCAGGACACTTTCGTGGCATGTACTCATTCACTTAACCTTTTTTGCAGAATTTATTTAGAACCCAGCTGCTAAATGGCTGTATCTAGTAGACATGTAGTTAGTTACTCAAGAGGCACCCTGGCTGGGTTAGGAAGCATTCTTGTCTCGTGGAGTGAAACAGAAATCCACACGGCAAGGGAAGTGTTAGAGGGAATGGCAGGATGACCAATTTCTCCTGGGACTGAGGACATCGAGAGAAATTGTGGAGGGGAGACCCTACAAAGATGGGTAGTTGATCTCGAGACTCCTAAAGTCGAGGGGCAGGGAAGTGTTGGGGACATCAGTGTTTTAAGCAGTTCCAGGGACTTTCAGACCGAAGGGCAGCACTGCCTAGCGCCGCCGCATGATGGCGCAGTCTGAGGGGGAGCCCGGTAGGTGCTCAGAACACTCGCCCCTGGAGTTTTTTTTTTGTTTTGTTTTGTTTTATTTTTTCCCAGACTGTTGGCAGTGGGAGGTCTCCTTTAAAATGTAAAGATATCATTAAAAGTGTCTTTTCAAACTCCCACCAGAAATCCTTTTCACAGTGGATCCATGTTAACAGTTACCTATGTATATATTCTTTGGTTTACTCACAAAATATATTTTAAAATAATTTTCAAAATAGCACCTGGAGATGTGCCTCACTCTTTTTAGCAGCTTTATAGTAATCACTTCTATAAATATGTTATGCTTTATTTAACCCGTTCTGTATTTGATGGGCACCTGGGTTATATTTGCTTTTGTTTTGCTATTGCACGTGTGATTGAGTGTTTTTGTGAGTGTATTGTGGGGTGTTTTTTTTTTTGTCTGTCTATTCTTTGTTACCTTCTAGTTGGTATGTCTGTATGTCAAAATTCTAGCAGGATCAGAGGTACATGTAGATGTAAATTTGGTAGAAATTGCCAAATTGCCCTTGAAACAGTTGTCATGAATTGACGCTGTCAATCATGTGTGTGAGCTGGGCTTTTCAAATAAATCAACTAAACCAACAAATCACATCTCCCAAGGTGAGTCTTTCTGTATATCTAAGTTGAATACCTGCTCTTTACCCTTCTAAATATTAGCATGGTAGCCATCACCTTTTGGTCTAATCCAAAGAATGGAGGTCCTGAGTGAATTTCAAGCACTAGGATAATGTCTTTGGAATCAATATTATGGGATTGGAATTAATTTAAATATTTTGAAAATCACACTGGAAATACTTCCCTAACTTTTTTTGTGGGGGTGGGGAGGGGTTACCTCCTAGAGATATTTGGTGAAGGATTTCTGTATCACAAAACCTAGTTTTTAACGTTTTTGTTTAATTGTCTTTATTTAGTTTTATTGCCTATGTTCCAGTCAATCCATTTATGTTTTGTAAAACTTTTAGAGGCTATAATAGGTCTTATAGATCGAGGGGATTTATGTATTTATGTATTTTATATTATTACCTGCAGTAATTCTGGAGTATTTCTATAGCAATCTCTGTGGTGAGAATATTTACAATCAATATATATAGAACACTGAGGAGAGTTCGCAATTGTAATGATTTTCTGATGAAAAAGATATATTGTATAATATTTTCTCCAGCGTGCATTTGCAAACACACATGTACACACAGACAGAGAGAGAGAGAGAGAGAGAGAGAGACTATTTCAGGAATACTAATAAAATAAAAAAGATGGCAGAGAACTTACAAGATGGGAAATATAGAAAAAGAACCATTGGACTGATGGTTAAAACCTTACCAATGATGTTCTTTTAAAAAAAAAAAGATTTATTTATGCATACAAGAACTGGGGTACAGGCCAGAGGTGTGGGGGGTGAGAGGATTCACCAGAGACAAAGTGAGGAACAGTACAGGTAGACTGACTGAAATACACTGCTGAGGGGAGTAGCAGGCAAGACAGGAGAGGTCTGCTGCACCATTTGGTTAGCTGCCTGGCTGGCCAGGGATCCAACTGGCTGCAGATAGCTTCACAGTGCTGTGCTTAACCCCTTGTGCCACCAGGGAGGCCCTCAATAACTTTCTTTCAAGAGAATTAATTCTTTAGAATTTCACCTTTCATTTCTTATAATCTCTGACCTTAGTTTCCCTTCTTTTTTGCCCCATTCTGGCTTATATGCATTTCATTATAACAACCCTAAAACAGATATATTTGATAACTCCATTTTATTTTTTTTTTCAGAAAGTTTTTTTTTTTTTTTTTAAGATTTATTTATTTATTTATACAAGCACTGGGTACAGTCAGAAGTGCAGGAGGGTGAGAGAATTCATCAGAGCCAGAGCAGGGGAGCAGAGAAGGCAGAAGGACCAAAGTACATGCTGAGGGGAGCAGCGGGCGGCAGGAGAGGTCTGCGTGCCATGTGGGACCCTCCTCCAGTGGCCGGGGAGCAGCCGGGGATCAAACTAGTGCTGCTGAGGCTTCTGGCAGCTTCGCAACCCAGCGCTCAACTGCTGCACCACCGGGGAGGACCGATATCTCCATTTTAAAAGAGTTAGAACCAGCTTCTTTAAAAGTGATCCGATCTGTTATGTTCTATATCTTGTCATTTATATTCATGCAGTGTAGAACCCAGAGAAATATAGGACTATATACGAGTAGATACAGAGCATAGCAGACTAGATCACCGTCATTCTGTGACATTAAAAAATTACTTTGAAAGAACATGTACTAGTTTGCCTATTTGGCATCCTTGACTTGCTTTCAGAGCTTTAACAAATCTTCAGTCTGAGTTAACCTATATCATATACTGAATACATACTATTTATTAATCTGGTGAGCTTGTATAAAGTACTAGATGGTCATTTGTCATTATGAATTCAGCAGTGTCTGAATCTAGTGCTTGCTCTTAAGAGTTTATAAATTGGGTGTGTGTTAAGATCACAGCTTGAGCAGACCTTTATGTTGCTCTTCCTGGTACTGTAGGGCAGATGACCTTACCTTTGGTAACCAAATATCAGAATATCTAGTTCAGTATCATTTTGTCATCCCTGAACTCATGTGTGATTAAGTAACACCATCATATCTCAATAGTGTAAAAATTTTAGCAATGGAATAATGTGTGTCATTCATATTTGTTGACAACACCTAAATATTCATTTACAAATATAGGTAGGAATTCTAGAAGCAACTTTTAATAAAAACCTTGTCATCCAATTAAAGTACAATTAAATATGATTATAATTAATGGCTTTGAAAATTCTTAGTTTTCTGTATAGAACAGATATTAAAAATTCTTAGTTGAATAGGGCAATAGATTGCCAGTTAACATAAATGTTTAGGCATTTACTTGCACCTTCCATATGTCTATAAGCACTTTGTATACTTAAAAAAGTATTTTTAACCTCATTGTAAGCCTGAGAGTTTTAGATAATAACCTTTTAACTATTAACTTACAGTAAGAAGTTTTACCTGTGTTTTATTGTGGTGACAATTTTTGTTTCTAGGTGGTTTTTGAAGGAAGTGCATGTGGATTGAAAAAACTTATGAAGAAAAGAAGGCCATGTAGAAAATATGAAGATATGAATGCCTCCCCTTTGCATTATGCTGCAGAAGAAGGCCAAATTCAGCTGATAGAGATGATCATCAATGACTCCTGTTGTGATGGTAAGAAAATGTTACATTGAGAGCTATATAAATCTATCATCCCATTAGATCCATTGGAAGAGTGGTATGAAGTGACTCTGAAGGGTAGGCAATATCTGGATTATAAAGGGCCTGAATATCCCACTCAGGAATGTGGTTTTCAATATAGACCATTGCTGTTCAGTCCTTTCCATTGAAATACTACACAAGAAATTGCAGAGATCTTGAACATTCCACAGCAAGAGCAGATTTTCTTTGATTCTCTATGATAGATAATAAAAATTTCTAAATATCTTATGTAATCTTCTCTACTATTTCTACTGAGGATACTCTATACTTACAAATTCATTAACATTGGGAAAAAAATGGCATTCCAAGAAGATATAACATTCTCTCTTCACCCCAGCTTTGTACACCCAACCTTATTTGAGAATTCATTTAAAGTCAAATAAAGAATATGAATGCCATAAAGATTTAAGCAGTGTGAATGTGTGATAAAACCTATGTTATTTAAGATGATTCTGTCACTATTGTCAAAGAAGGGTTGGAGTAGAAGCCAGTTAAAAAACTATTTAAGTACTGAAGAGAATATGAGTCCACCAGAGTTTTGAGGCTGGAATAAGTAAAAAGGGAGAGATTCAGGATCTTGTTTGCCTGTAGATTTGGTAGGCTTGCAGTGTGGAGGTTTCTCAAAAGACTAAAAATGGATCTTCCACATAGTCCAGCAGTTTCACTCCTGTGTATCTACCCCAAAGATACAAAAACACTAATTTTAAAGGAACCTGCACCCCTATGTTCACAGTAGCATTTTTTATAATAACCAAGATATGAAAACAACCTACATACCCCAAAACATATGAATGGATCAAAAAGATGTGGTATGTATATGTGTGTGTGTGTGTATCAAGAAGATGTGCTGTGTGTGTGACCCTTGAAAGCTAACTATAGAACTGAAGCATCTAGAGGGGTAAGGGTGTTGGGTAGGAGTAAGAACACAGATGGAAGGAAGCACAATAGCATTGTACTATGGGTGATTTTGTAGCAGATACTCTACAGTGGCAATACCTGATGGGGAGGATCATAATGTTATCTCAATTAAAAGAATAAAATAATGAACTATAAAGTTTGGATGCAAAGAGTAAGTAGAAAGAGGTTGAAATGACTTTGAGATTCCTAATTAAAAGATTAAGCTAATGGTATAAACATCCAGAAAAAGAGGTACATAAGAAAACAGAAGAAAAGTGAGCCTAAAGATGTGAAGGCATAAGAAATTTGATTTTGATCATACTGAGTTTGGAAAGTTCCAGGGACAGTTACTTAGAAATACAATATCTGGTAGACAACTAGAAATAGAAAAAGGAAAGGCACCAACCTACTGAGCCATTATTGCATAAGGAAGTAGCTGAGACTATGGAAATGCATGAAAACCTTTTAAGAGACCATGCAATTTCTAACAAAGGTAGTTGGGAGTATTTCACCAACACTAAGGGGCAAATGGTAGAGGAAAAGGCAGTAAAAAGGCTGAAGAAGAGACTTCTGTGTAGGGGGTTGATGAGACAAGAGCCAGGAGAGAAGTTTTTGGGAAAGATGAAGTAAAATGTCAATTGCCACAATGAGAGAAAGTAGGAAAGTCACAATAACTCCTATATTAGATCTGAATAAGCTTTATTAAACTAATTTTTGAAAAGTGCTAGAGATAAAAGCCAAATTCAAGATTTTTAATCAGTGAATGAGAAATTTGTAAGTTAAGGTATCTCTTTAAGTTTGGTACTGAATGGAACACTTTATTTTGATCACACAGAATGGCCAAAGGATACATATGTAAGTGTGTATGACTTGGTTGTGTCAGTGTGTGTGGGAAGGTGTGTATATGTTTAAAAATGAGGCTCTTGAATGAATGAAAGGATATATTGGAGAGAGATTTTTTTAAAGAAGAGAAATAGGAAATGTGGCTGCATCTTGGTTGCAGATATTATAAATGATTCCCAATCATATTTATGAGTGAGAACATTTCCCTCTCCTCAGACATAAAAGTATATGGCCTCTAACTAAAATGGTTGATAAAATAAACAGTCATGTCTGTTTTAGAACTGATGCTATAGTATGAAAGTTATATTCTTATACTGAGTTTACAGGGTAAATAGTAAAATATATTTTATTGCAGAAATATACAAGGGAAAGGTGTGTGGGATCAGGGTCTCAAGTCTGTAATTCTAGTTATTAGTGGTGTGTCATTCTTTTGATTCAGATATTTTGAACCATTGCTATGAGTCAAGCACTCCACTAATGTCTTTTTTTAAAAATAAATTTTATTTTTATATTCCCCATACAATTGCAATCCCCTTATTTTGACCCCAATCCCTCCCCTCCCCACCCCCTACCCCCCATAGAGTGTCTCTGGTTCATAGTTGTTTGTTGATTTTGATTTTCACTTTCTTATAGTTATTCATTTTCCTGGTCCCTTATTTAAGTTTTCTAGATTCCTGCCATGAGTGAGACCATCCGGTATTTTTCTTTTTCTTTCTGGCTTATTTCGCTGAGCATGATCCCTTCCAGCACCATCCATGTTGCTGCAAATTGCATGTGTTTATCTTTTTTGAATGCTGAGTAATATTCCATGGTGTGTATGTACCACATCTTCTTGATCCAGTCATCTGTTTTTGGGCTAATGTCTTTGGAGACATAACTTAAAATATTCCTCCGAACAGTATTACACATTACAAAATACACATACATCCTTCTCTTCCATCTATTTCCTGCCTCTCCCTTCCCTTTTTTCTTTCTCCTCCTTTCCCCTCCCTTCCCATTTCTTCCCTTGTCCTCCCCTTCCTATTTGAATATGAAAAAACTGACGTTCAAAAAGGTAATTTAGAGAGCTCCTTAATAGGGATGTAACACTGGTAAATTTCAAACCTCTCTAGGCTTCATTTATCTTGACTTTTTCTTATCTTTGTGAAAAAGGGTCAAGGTGCTTTGTGGGCTGTTGGAGGGTTGAATGAAATAATGGTTGTATGGAACCTAGTAGAGTGCCTGGCACATGGGTTAATATTTTACAACAACTCCCAAATTCATACCACAGATAAAAACATGTGGCAATAGGAGGATCTATTTCTTGTGTGTGCTAGGGACTGTCATTTCACTCATCAACAAAGTCAGCACCCACAGTTCTGTGCCTCTTCTCAGATGTCCATTAGATATTTCTTGAGAACCAAAGCTATATTTTTATTTTTCATAAGGAAGGTAAAGCCTTATTGTAGCATTTAGCACCGAGTTTTGAAGTGAATTGACATGCAGTGGGGGTTTCAAACAGTACGAGAACAGTCTAACCCATATATTTGTGTCTTTTTCTAGTTCTGAATGTGATGGACAATTTTGGAAATACCCCTCTACACTGGGCGGCAGGAAAAAACCAAGCTGAAAGTGTGAAGTTTCTTCTTAGCAAAGGAGCCAACCCAAACCTCCGAAACAACAACATGATGGCGCCCCTCCACCTAGCTGTGCAGGGCTTGCATAATGAGGTGGTGAAGGTAAGGATGTTGGCAGGCTCCCAGGGCACTGACCCTCACAGCATGGGTTGTGCCCATGGCCAGCTGTCTCTGGGCTGGCATGGCCAACCTAAGTTGGCAGAGCAATGCAATGTAATGATTACACTATTACCTTTATTTCCAACCACATGGTGATGGTGAGAGAGATGGCAGTGATAATATTAGTAGTCTTACCTTGACTGAGTAATTCTTATGTACCAAGCATCTTAGAGCTTTGTAGGCTTTAGTTGCTTTAATCTTCATATAAAAATATTAAACAAAAGTATGAAGTATGACTATTATCCCTACTTCCTAGCTTAGGAAATGAAATCACAGAGAGAAATACTTTGCCTAATGTTGCATAACTGCTAAAGGCCAAAATTAGGAACTTTGTTTTCATCTTTGTGTTTGCAAGTTAAGGCACTATCACTTTTACTTGACTTATTAGAATTATTAAAATTAAGAGATGATTGATTATAAGTGAAAATGGATTCCTCAATGAATGTTTTTGAAGAATTATTGATTATACCATAATATGTGAGTTAAATCATTTATCAATGATGAATGAGAATTATCTAGCCTCAGATACAGGGAGGATGAGTTAACTAGTAGAACTTCAGAACACTGGAATTTTGAGGGACTCATTTGGTCCTTCACATCATATTAAAACTTATTTTGTATAAAAATCTTCAAAGAGATTTAGGGGTATTCACAACCTCCATGCTCTCTCTAGTACAAACGCCTTTCTCTCCAGTCACTGATTCCTTTAAGTCAGGCTTAGAGGACATGAGGGGAGCCCCCTTTCTGCTTTTCTGTTGTACCTTATATACAACTCTGTTGTAATTCTTAACACATGTAATATAATACAATCAAATATAATGTGCTTTTCTCCCCCTCTGACTGTTTATACTTGAAGGATGTTGAGTAATTTTAATATGTTCAGTTCTCAGCACTACTGAGTGAGTGAATAAATGAATGTGTAAATGGGGGTTCTTGCTGAAAGAGAAGGGGAGAGTTGAGTGAGAGAAGCCCCTGAAGGAAGTTATTGGAAAGGCTTTTGGCAATACCGTTTCTTAAATGTCTGCGTTTTTCATGAGCCAGGTGCTGCCTGTACATCATCTGAGTTCAGAGAGCCCTCAGACATGTCAGCTGTTTCTCCAAGGAGCTCTTATGCTTCCTCTGAGGCTCTTTTGAAGAAAAATGCACATTGACTTAATTAACCTTGGCTATAAAGTATGGTTTGGGAATTCAAAGACAGGATAACAATTGAAAAGGTTATTGTAAATTAGAAATCTGAAATCCTCAGACTCACAAATATAGAAAGTTGATATCATATAGAAATAGAAAAAGAAAGTTTAGAAATAAACCGACATTGATTTTAAAATAGACGGTGGGTATAACAAAGATTCTCCTGTGTGATGTGTGAACAAGAAGAAAAATAGGGTTATAAGAGAATTGAAATTAATTGCTTTACTTTAATTTGGTCTTACCAGTTATAACTCCATCAAATATACTTTCAAACCCCTCTGCTTCACCAAAGGTGAAGAGAATAGAATAAGGAGGAAGAAATTGTGTTGTGTCTCCTTATGTTCTTGCAAGTAGCCATCGTCTGCCAATTCTGTCCATGGGTCAGGTCTCTGCCCCACTAGCTCTTGCCAGTTTAAAATGCTTTTCCTTTGTCTGCTCTGCCACTTCCCTCCATCATTCCCAATCTTCTACTGCTTATCATGAAGCAGTGAAGTGAAAAAAAATTGTTACCTCAAGCTCTTGCCCAGAGGGCCTGAGGCACAGGGACCTGGGAGTTAGAAGGTAGCCTTGTTTTTCTATAGCCTGCAGGCCTTGGGGCTTAACTTCAAAGTATCCAGTGGTTGACCTTCTCCTGAGGCTCCTTCATTTCTCATCAGAGGGATCCCTGGAGGCCACACCTGCAGACCTTCCAGACTTGCTCTGTCTTGAGTAAATTTGAAATGGGCACACAGTTTAGTTGCTCTCTCTGGGACCCTTGCCACCAATAATTTAACATGACTGTGTGAAAGATGGTGCTTATGGTAGAACAGCGATAACAACCTAACAGATGCTAGCGATCTCCAACTCCAAAGGGCAAAAAGAAAAATAGGGCCTTCCCAGGGGGCGCAATGGTTGAGTGCTGGCCTGCGAAGCTGCCTGCAGCCTCTGCAGTGCTGGTTCAATCCCAGGCCAACGTGGAGGGTCCCACATGGTTGCCAGACCTCTCCTGCCGCCTGCTGCTCCCCTCAGCAGTGTGTTTCGTCGGTCTGCCTGTTTTGTTCCCCGCTCTGGCTCTGGTGAATCCTCTCACCCTCCCGTGCTTCTGACTGCACCCCAGTTCTTGTATAAATAAATAAATAAATCTTAAAAAAAAGAAAAATCTCCTGTTATAGACTTTGGTGAGTTTCCTATACATGTGAATCTAGAGTTTTGTCAAATGACAAAACTAAAATAAATTAGTAATGAGTTTGATGTCCTTTAATCAAGGTTGCTGACATATCAGGGTACATTCTATAAAATGTAGTTCTGTTAGGAGCTTGTGTGATTTAAAAAAAGCCAAAGTGTGTAAGACACAACTTGTTCAATAAATTCTTATTAAATAATTTAATTGTAAGCATGTCATAGTTTTATAGTCTTGTTGCAAGACAACTCAAAAGATTTTTCTCTAGAGAGATAATTATATTAGATAAATATTGTTTGATTTAATAGCAAAAAAATACTGGTTAAAGATCTATAGATTCTTGGCCAGTAAGCATCTGGAAGATGAGGAAGGAATGGGTCTTGGATTAAATCTTATTAGAAAATTGCTTAAACGTATTATAAGGAAAGCTAATTTCTTACATCATGGAAACAGTTTCTGTTTCAGACTAAATTTGAACTAATTGAGTTAAGCTATACCAGTGTTATATGAAACTCCTTTCTCTGCTGAAGAGAATGGAGTTTTAATTGCCATTTCCCAGAATGCTCGCAATGTAATTAATATTTATTTATTTATGTATACAAGCACTGGGTACAGTCAGAAGCGTGGAAGGGTGAGAGAATTCACCAGAGCCAGAGCGGGGAGCAGAATAGGCAGACTGATGAAGTACACTGCTGAGGGGAGCAGCGAGCCAGGCAGGAAAGGTCTGCATGCCATGTGGGACCCTCGCAGGCGGCCGGGGATCGAACCGGCGCTGCAGAGGCTGCGGGCAGCTTCGCATCCCAGCGCTCAACTGCTGCACCACCAGGGGAGGCCCTTACAATGTAATTAAAAGAAAAATGACTAGAGAATAAAGAGACCATTTTCTCCCTTTTTCCACCCTCCTACCCTCCCTTAGTCTTTCTTTCTTTCTCTTCTCCCTTCTCTTCCTCCTTCCCAACCCACACATTCCAGATGACTCCACAAATTTGTTTTTTGTAGATGTTAGTTAACATTGCTCACTCAACACAAGTATAAAATGAGCTATGTTAACTAGTATCTTCAATTCCTAGTCTATTTCCACTTCCAAAATTCAATATTTCTTAATGATATGATAAAGAAATTAAAATTATTTCATCTATTTGAGAAATGTAATACCTACCCAAGATATTTAAGATTTTGTGCCAGATTCTGTGAGAGATGGGTGAAGGAAGATAAAGACATGGTCCCTGAATCCTAGAGCTTATATTCAAGTTGAAGTCAAGTACCTTTTTTGCAAACCTGCAAGTTAACTTTTTGATAATTATTCCTCTTTTTTGTATAGGTCTTGACTGATCACAGCAGTACTAATCTTAATTTGGAAGGAGAAAATGGAAACACAGCTGTGGTGATTGCCTGTTCCAAAGACAATAGTGAAGCACTTCAAATTTTGGTTTGTACTTTAATCATATTTTTGTTTTTATTGTCTTCAAAGAAAATGATCAAAATTCTAGAAATAGTTAAAATCACACACTTCTGTAGATTTTATAAGTTCTTTTAAAATTCATGGAAAAAAATTTCATTTCAGTTAAGTTTTTTATAGCAAATTAATTTTATGAAGCAAATATAATTCCAATATTTGATCATTTTCCTCAAAAAAGATATGTAATCTTTTTTTAAAAAAATATTTATTTATTTATGCATACAAGAACTGGAGTACAGGCCAGAGGTGCAGAGGGGTGAAAGGATTCACCAGAGACCAAGTGGGGAACAGAATAGGCAGATCTACTGAAATACACTTCTGAGGGTAGCAGCTGGCAAGACAGGAGAGGTCTGCTGTACCTGTGGGTCACCTCTCTGGCTGGGGATCGAACTCATACTGTAGTGGCTGCGGATAACTTCATAGTTCAGCGTCTTAACCCCTTGCACCACCAGGGAGGCCCCTGTAATCATTTTAAATTAAACATACAGATAGAAATATTAAAAATACTAGCAAATTACTGATTGAAATAATTAAGAGTCACATGCAACATCTTGATGTCTTTATCCAGGAAATACATCTATATATCTATATAGTAATATCTATTGTACCTCAGTTGACCTTTAGAGACAAAACATATGATTATATTCACCTATTTATGTTTTAATGGAAATAAATTTATCTTGTCAAGTATTCTTACAAGTGTATAAGGAAAAGACAATGCACTATAGAAAATTGGCAAGGAACACAAAGTTTAATTAATTTCTCTAATAATCAGAGAAATAGATTAAAGCAATGATATATCTTTTTGTCTCAATTTGCAATGTTGAAAACACTGTTGACATAATTCAGTGTTAGAAAAATTTTGATGAGTCAGGGAATTTCATTAACTGTGGAAGTAATACTTTTTCACTCAACAATTTCATTTCTTGAAAGCTTCCCAAGGATATAATAAAAACATTGAACTATATATAAGAGGGAGGAAACTAAAAATTGACATTCAATAATAAGGACTCATCATATGTTTAGAACTTTCTGTACTCCAAAATGGGGTATGTACTTGACAGATTCATAATTTTAAAAATATTACTAAATAAAAATTCTTTTGAATGGCATGATCCACCAGTATACATATAAAAATTACTTTTGCAAAGAAATGAGACAAAAAAGTATTATTTTCTGAAATATAAAACAATGCTATTCCTAGACGGCAAGATTACAAAAGATATTGTTTCTTCACACATTACTGCTTTTCCAAAATCTTTCCTTTTGTGAGAATAAAAGATACTCAAAGTAAATCTGAAGTGCAATGACCTATAAAAAGATAGTTGAAAACGATTGATGCAGAGGTCAAAGTAGTATATGATTCAGTTCTTCAAACATCTTTTTAGTAAAAAGATTTTTAATAGTAAAAATGCCGGATTTTCAAAGTTTAGGAAAAGTAAATCATTTACTATTTCTACACTAATGAAATTAAATGATTCTGGCAAATGTTACCTCTTTATTTGATTAAGTAACTTGAGAATAAGTATGGGAGGGGTCATGGCAAAGTTTTTTAAAAATCTCATTAATCTCATTGAAAGATGTATTGATTTATTTAGTTCACTGAGGTATTAAGAGTGTTAATTTTGTATCTACTTTTTTATTTCATCTTTGAAAATTTTTAACTGTCTCTGTTTCAGAATCTTAGCCCAGTTCCCAAATTACCTTTTATCTAGATTTTATATCATATGGAACTTTTCTGTGTAGTTTTACATAGGCATAGAATTGTGAAATCATCTGGGAGATGCATGTAAATTCTTGTCTACACTTGTGATTTTGGGTTTTACTTGAGTCAATATGAGTTTTTTAAAAATTCTTTCCTTTTCTCCAGTTAAATAAAGGAGCTAAGCCATGTAAATCAAATAAATGGGGATGTTACCCAGTTCACCAGGCTGCATTTTCAGGTGCCCAGAGATGCATGGAAATAATATTAAAGTATGGTGAGTAGAGGTTTTCCTACATCATATATTATAAGATACCTATTATGGTGAATGCTATCAATTTCATAAAAATACTTAACAAAATTTATGTGTGGGCTTTATATAAGTCTAAAACAAGTCTTTACTGAAAAATGTTGTATTTGTTGGGTCTCCCCTGGTGGCGCAGGTGGTTGAGCACCGTGCTGTGAAGCTGTCCGCAGTCTCTGCAGCGCCGGTTCGATCCCAGCCAGCCGGGGAGGGTCCCACATGGTGCGGCAGACCTCTCCTATCTCCCCTGCTGCTCCCTCAGCAGTGTATTTCGTCAGTCTGCCTGTTCTGTTCCCTGCCCTGTCTCTGGTGAATCCTCTCACCTTCCCCACGCATCTGGCCTGTACCCCAGTTCTTGTATGAATAAATAAATAAATATTTTTTTAAAAAGTTGTATTTGTTTATAATATTTGTTATCTTGAGTTTTATTTTCTTCTAAAGGTGAAGAACATGGATATAGAAGACAGTCTCATATTAACTTTGTGAATAATGGGAAATCTAGCCCGCTCCACATGGCAGTTCAAAGTGGTGACTTGGGAATGATTAAAATGTGCCTGGATAATGGTGCCAAGCTGGACATGATGGAGGTAAATGTTTATTTGTTTCATGATGCTATAATTTTAAAATTGTTATTAAATTATTTTTCAAAATTATGTATAGTTCTTTTATAGTTTTATATATTTATAGCTCTTTTATATAATTTTTCCCACGATACTATAATTTTAGAATTGTTATTAAATTATTTTCCAAAATGATTTATAGCTCTTTCATAGTTAGTTTACATTGACATAAATATTATTTCCTGCTATTGATGTAGAAGCATGGTAAGAGAATTTCTCAAATTTTTTAAGTTCTTTTTTTTCTTTTTTTATTATATTAATTTTTTTATTTTTTACATCACTGTTCATTTTTTAAACAATAATTGCTTCCCCCTACCCTCTCAGGTGTAGTCCCCATAGAGTTTAACTTCTCAAATTTTTAATCTCTATTAAAGATTTTGAGTGCTACTCAAAACAATTGAAAAGAGAACACATAAAGAGTAATCATGGTGATGCTGATAGTGGAAGCGCTGGCAGGACTGGGAAGGACCTTAAGATTGCAAGGAAGCAAAATTGCCAGCTGTGATTTTTATATTAATGCTTTTCAATACATAAAATTACTATTCCTCATCTTAAATTCCATATTCCATGATTTTGTTGATGTAGGAAGAAAAGCTAAATTGAGAGTTTAAACATTGATTCTGATAACAGTCACCTCTTTACAGAATGGCAAGTGCACAGCCCTTCATTTTGCTGCCACCCAGGGAGCCACTGAGATTGTTAAATTGATGATATCTTCCTACACTGGCAGCAGTGATATTGTCAATGCAGTGGATGGAAATCAGGAGACACCGCTTCACAGGCAAGTTTTCTGCCTGTCATCCTGGGTACTGTGCACAGGAATTTAAAAAACTTTTAAGTGATTCCAGTGTTTAACCAATTTAGAAATGCAGTGATCTGGGTATAGTTAAATGTGTTCATTTAGAACATGGCTTTAATATACAAATATGCCCCAAAAGGAATTATTTTAGGAAAATAGGTCTATCCACTTGACCCATAAGTATGCTTAGCCTGGTGACTACTAGGCTGGAATACTCAACTTGGATTGGCTGGTATTTCTTGTAACAGTTCAGCCCAATTCAGATGAAAGTAATTCTGACCTACAATCATGGAATCTCTTTATAATAACCAGTGGCATCTGGAATTTGTCTTGAATTCAAAGAAAAGTTTTCCCTTTGGGATAGACTTCCCTTTATTACTGTGATGCAAAGATCTAAGTATATTGTTTTAGTTGAAACAGTGAGCTTTGGAGTAAGAAGCATGGGGCTCCAGCCCTACCTGACTATGTTACCTTTGACAGGTCATTTAAACTTTGCAAGCCTCCATTCATTCCAGATCTCTTGACAATTTGCATTTTTTATGGACTCCTAGTACTGATGCTACTGGTCTGCAGCAAACTTTCACTAGCAAAGCTAGACTGGGGAGGAATAAGAACAAATCAAATGGGCCCTTAATGTTGTTCTTAAAATTAATAATTTAAATACAATTTAAATATAATACAGTATCTTGTGAATTTGGGTGAAAATTGGGAAGCTGATTCCAAGATTTATATACAAAAGCTAAGAAAAGCTGAGGTAACAGTGAGTAGGAACAAAGAAATGGATTTGCAATCAGAAACAAAGGTTTTTTTTAAGATTTATTTTATTTATTTATGCATTCAAGAGCTGGGGTATAGGTCAGAGGTGGGAGGTGAGAGGAATCACCAGAGATAGAATGGGGAGTAGAAAAGGCAGATTTGACTGAAATGCACTGCTGAGGAGAGCAGCGGACAGGACAGGAGAGGTCTGCTGAGCCATGTGTGTCCCTGGCCAGGGGATTGAACTTGTGCTGGAGTGGCTGCCAAAAGCTTAATAGTGCTGAGACTTAACCCCTTGTGCCACCAGGGAGGCCCAGTAACAAAGTTTTTAAATCATTAGTGTTAACATTTGTTATAGTGGTATTATAGATGGAAAGTTTTATTTGCTTTATTCATTAATATCACCCTTATGATTAGGTGTGATGTAATACCAAAATGACTTCCGTTCTCCTGATGATTTGTTTGACTTCATAAAACTGTAAGAGAGCTAACACTGCCTTGACAACTTTTGCCTAAGAGGCAGCATTTTGAACATTGCAGATGAATTTTAGGCACACATTGCATGAAACCTATTACTTTCCATATTTACAGTGATAACACCCTGAACTTTTCTATTTTCAGTTGTTAGTATAGATGTTACTGCTCACTTCAGATCATCTTCTTAAAGGTTTTACATGGAGAAAATGGAATGGGCTTTATAAAAGATGAGGAAGAAAATCTTAATGATGTATTTATTTGATCTTTTTCACTCCTGCTATTGTTAAAATATTACCCTAATCAGATCAATTAGAAATTATAAAAGGTGATTAATTCTCTAGCATTTTATCATTAAATGATTTTTTTATTTTATTATTTTTTTTATAGAGGCATGTTTTTTTATTTATTTGTTTGTTTGTTTTGTTTATACATGCACTGGGTACAGTCAGAAGCGCGGGAGGGTGAGAGAATTCACCAGAGCCAGAGCGGGGAGCAGAGCAGGCAGAGGGACCGAAGTACACTGCTGAGGGGAGCAGCGGGCAGCAGGAGAGGTCTGCGCGCCATGCGGGACCCTCCTCGGGTGGCCAGGGAGCAGCCGGGGATCGAACTGGCGTCACAGAGGCCGCGGGCAGCTTCGCAACCCAGCGCTCAACCACTGCGCCACGGGGAGGCCCTCATTAAATGATTTTTAAATTGACTTTAAAAATCTGGTAACTTTGTGTTATGTTTATATCAACAGTACCTTAATATGCTTATTATTCTCTTTCTACAGAGCCTCACTATTTGATCACCATGAACTAGCAGAATACTTAATCTCAATGGTAACTATTCCATTGACATGTTTATTTTTATTTCATATAAAATTTTTTAATTTCATAATGTGCATTTGCAAAAATGAATCAAATTTTAAATTCTTGCTTATCAGCAAAAACATTTACTAAAAGCTGATTGACATATTTGCAATTGTTGTGTATGACTACATAACGGCCAAACTTAGTTACCATGAAGTTAGAAGCACCAAAACCCATACTCGATATATGTATCCATGTTTTTAGTGTCGGGAGTTGGTGGATCCCTGGCAAGGAAAACTCTTTGCCTTTCAGCTAGACTAAGAGAATGTTAGCTTGGTGACCCCCTTCAGAGCAGGTGGCTTTAAAGGGGAAGCTGGCCAGGTAGCAGGCGTCACCTTCACTTTCCAATGTAAAGTTCTACCCTGGCCACTTCCATGCCATCTTTAAAAGAGTGAAAAACTGAAAACATAAAAATATTGTCCAAGGTTTGTTACAACCGAAAGGTTTTTCACTCTACAGAGGATTTTGAGTTAAATTTTAGTTTATTTTTTTGGTTAAAATTTAATAAGCCCACTGTGAGTGAGACCATCTGGTATTTTTCTTTTTCTTTCTGGCTTATTTCACTCAGCATGATCCCATCTAGCTTAGAAAACCTAAATAAGGGGCCAGGGAAAAGACTAATTATAATAAAAGTAAAAAATCAAAATCAACAAGCAACTATAAACCAGAGACACTGTACAGAGGGGGGAGGAGTGAGTAGGATCAAAACAAGGTGGGGGGAAATGTATGGGGACTATACCCAAGATGAAAATGCATACATTGCACAAAAATGAAAAATGATGTAAAAATATATAAAATTAAAAAAATAATTAATAAATTTAAAAAAATTAATAAGCCTTTTATACGAATGAATATATGATTTATTTATTTAAGCTCCAACACATCAGCAATGACTGCAGCTCCCTTTGTAGTATTTAGCAGTGCTTTTGCCAAATAGCAACTATTGCAATTATAGTATTTACATAGAATCCTGGGAAGATGCATTATATACCAAATCTTGTCATGCCTGATTTTCTGCAAATGTAGCTCTTCATCTGGCAAGAGAACTGTTATGGCAGGACCTCCCTACTAAAGCTGATTGACATATCTGCAAATGGAATTTGTTGTGTTTTCAAAAAAGGATGTGCTTCTATCATTTTCTGTGCTCAGATTTTATACTACCTTTATTACCCTGTCCAAAAGATAGATTTCTTTCAATGAAATTTTAAAAAGCCTCTGTTTCTTGTCATATCAATTATGATAACCATAATACATAATGGTGAGTGTTGATTTACTCATTTAAAAAGTACATATGTGTCATACTTTTATTTTTAAAGATTTATTTATTTTTATACAAGAGTTGGGGTACAGGCCAGCGGCATGGGAGGGTGAGAGTATTCACCAGAGACAAAGCAGGGAGCAGAACAGGCAGACGGACAGAAATACACTGCTGAGGGGAGCAGCGGGCGTGACAGGATAGGTCTGCTGTTCCATGTGGGGATCTCCCTGGCAGGCCGAGAATCGAACCCACACTGCAGAGGCTGCGGACAGCTTCACAGAGCTGCGCTCAACTCACTGCACCACCAGGGAGACCTGTGTTACACTTTTAAAGTATAAATGCATAAAAAAATGAAAAAATAAAGTACTAATGTTATCAAATATTTGACTAAAATTTTACCTTAGGGTTGAATCATTTCCGTTCCATTTATTCAGTTCTCTGTTTCAAATAAAGTAGGTTTTCTAAAAAGTGAGGAGTTTCTTATAAAGGTTTGAAAAATCACATATATAATATTTTTGGAAGGCTATTTTTGTCATGGACATTCAGTGGTAATTAAGCTATTGATATTGGTGAAAGGATTTTGTTTTTTATGGTTTAGGTAATGACATAATTCTCTTGCGATGTTAATCAAAGTATTAACATGTGAGGGTAATTTTTGTTGTCAAATTTATAAAAGAATGCCTTGATTCCTGATGTTACAACATATAAATTATAGAGAAACATTTAGCAGTTCTATAATCATATGATTGGGTGCTAACTGTCCCAAGGATATTATCCCAAGCACACTATCCCAGGGAATTAGCATTATTTTTAACTTGCAAGGTAAGCTGGTTTGTCTGTACTTAAGCTCTATGTGGAATGACTTGTTTTATTTTAGGGAGCAGATATTAATGCCACCGATTCTGAAGGACGTTCTCCACTGCTACTAGCAACTACTTCTGCATCTTGGAATATTGTAAATTTGCTACTCTCTAGAGGTACCAAGAGTGACCAATTCAAATCTTTTGAAATACTACTCAATTTGGTTAGATAAACCAAATTTATTAACCATTTTATTATGTGTCAGTCATTGAGCCAGGTGCTATGAATGCAGACATAAGTAGAATAATTTTCATGTCTAGAATAATTTTCTGTATAGTAAGGGAGAAGTAGTTTGATAATTTCAGGATGATATTAAGAATAAGGCAATTATATTTCAGACATTTTGCTGGGCATTTTATCTATATTCTTTCAATGAATTAATGCTGTGTGAAGTAGGTACTGTAACTATTTAACATAATAACCTGGTGTGATGGTAACTAGGAAGAGTGGTATCCTCCCTTCTTTCTCACTTTCCAAGCTCTCCATGTTTATATTTTATGCGTTAAAATGTAAGGACTCATATATTAATGTTAATAAGTCACATATCCCCTACCCTTTATTCACATACACAGAGGTAAGCCCATTTTTTAAATGTTTAGTTTTCCTGTATAAAGTTTCCTGTGTGTTTAAAGTTGGCAACATTTTAAGTCAAAAAACTTATTTTTGTTAATTGAAAATCCACTATAGACCCTATGCTTTAAATGAATGAATAGTGGTTATATTTATTTTGTGTGTTTTTTTTTCAGGTGCCCATGTAGACATAAAAGATCATCTAGGACGTAATTTTCTACATTTGACCGTACAACAGCCTTGTGGATTAAAAAATTTGCAACCTGAGTTTATGCAGGTTATCTGCATATATGTATATATATGTGTGTGTGTGTGATAATATATATGTATGTTTCCATTAACTGAGTTGGCTTATTTAGAGAGTAAAGTGATTTTGTACATTTACTAAAAGTAAAACATATGAGTTTTACTCTTTTGAGGGCTGATTCTGGAATTTAAAATTATTTACAGCAAATAAATGATGTTATATTTGAATATTTATTTGTAACGTAATGGTGATGGTTATGAATATGACAATAATAAATTAATTGGGATTGATTTTTCAAAAATACAGAGGGTTCCCATATCGCTCCATCTATAGTCAGTCAGCTTTTTTGACTGCATATAAATGGAAATATGCAAATTGCATATAAATGGAAAAAGCAAGTATGTGAGTGAATTAGCAATACTCCATCATCAAAGACTCAACGTGTTGACAGGTTAAAAACATTATCTCCATATTTATATTCAGGAATTAATTCTTATTGAGGGATTGTTAGGTGTATCTATGTTAGGTGTATATATGAAGTTCATATTTTTTTTTCTTTTTTTTTTTAATAAATTTTATTGTTATATTCCCCATACAATTACAGCCCCCCATTCTGACCCCAATCCCTCCCCTCCCGCCCCCGCCCCCCTAAAAGTGTCTCTGGTTCATAGTTTTTTGTTGATTTTGATTTTCACTTTCTTATAGTTATTCATTTTCCTGGTCCCTTATTTAAGTTTTCTAGATTCCTGCTATGAGTGAGACCATCCGGTATTTTTCTTTTTCTTTTTGGCTTATTTCGCTGAGCATGATCCCTTCCAGAGCCATCCATGTTGCAGCAAATTGCATGTGTTTATCTTTTTTGAATGCTGAGTAATATTCCATGGTATATATGTACCACATCTTCTTGATCCAGTCATCTATTTTTGGGCATTTGGGTTGTTTCCAAACCTTAGCTATTGTAAACAGTGCTGCTATAAACATAGGGGTGCAGGTGTTCTTTGGAATTGATGTTTCTGTGTCCTTTGGGTAAATACCTAGGAGTGGAATTGCTGGATCATATGGAAGCTCTATGTTTAGTAGGTCCAGAAATCTCCACACAGCTTTCCACAGTGGTTGGACCAGTTTGCACTCCCACCAACAGTGCAGAAGAGTTCCTTTTTCTCCACACCCTCGCCAACATTTGTTGTTGCTAGTTTTTTTAATATGTGCCATTCTCACTGGTGTAAGATGGTATCTCATGGTAGTTTTGATTTGCATTTCCCTGATGACAAGTGATGTTGAACATTTTTTCATATGCCTGTTGGCCATTTGCATTTCCTCTTCAGAGAAGTTTCTTTTAAGCTCTTCTGCCCATTTTTTGACTGGATTCTTTTCTTTGTTGTTGTTGAGTCTCATCAGCTCTTTGCAGATTTTTGTGATCAGTCCTTTATCATTAGTGTTGGGTGCAAAAATGTTCTCCCAGTTGGTGGGGTTTCTCTTTGTTTTTGTTATTGTCTCTTTTGCTGTGCAAAAGCTCTTTAATTTGATGTAGTCCCAGCTGTTTATCTTTGCCTTCACTATCACTGCTTTGGGTGATGTGTCTGTAAAGATGTCTTTGATGTGCAAATCACGTAGTGTTTCGCCTATATTTCCTTCTATATATTTTATGGTTTCAGGTCTTATGTCTAGTTCTTTAATCCATTTTGAGTTGATTTTTGTGTATGGTGTGAGGTGGTGGTCAAGCTTCATTCTTTTGCATGTAGCGACCCAGTTTTCCCAGCACCATTTATTGAACAAACTTTCTTTGCTCCAATGCATATTCTTTGCTCCTTTGTCAAAGATTAGTTGACCATAAATCTGTGGGTTTATTTCTGGATTTTCTATTCGATTCCATTGGTCTGTATGTCTGTTCTTGTTCCAATACCATGCAGTTTTGATGATTATGGCTTTGTAGTATAGTTTGAAGTCTGGGAGTCTGATGCCTCCATTCCCTTCTTTTTTTTTCAGGAGAGCTTTGGCTATTCGGGGTTTTTTGTGATTCCATATGAATTTCATCAATAATTGTTCTATTTCTTTGAAGAATGACATTGAAATTTTGATTGGAATAGCATTGAATCTGTATATTGCTTTTGGAAGGATGGCCATTTTAATAATGTTTATTCTTCCAATCCATGAGCAGGGGATGTCTCTCCATTTCTTTGTGTCTTCTTCTATTTCTTTTAACAGTGTTTTATAGTTTTCTTTGTATAGGTCCTTTACCTCTTTTGTTAGATTTATTCCCAAATATTTGATTTTTTTTGTTTCAATAACAAAAGGGATGGTCTTTTTGATTTCTTCTTCTTCAGATTGATTGTTTGTGTATAGGAAGGCTACTGACTTTTGCGTGTTGATTTTGTATCCTGCCACTTTACTGAACTGATTGATGAGTTGAATTAGCTTTTCTGTGGAGTTTTTGGGGTTCTCTATGTATAATATCATATTGTCTGCAAATAGTGATAGTTTGACTTCTTCTTTTCCTATTTGGATTCCTTGGATGTCTTTCTCTTGTCTTATTGCCCTGGCTAGGACTTCCAGTATTATATTGAAAAGCAATGGTGAGAGTGGACATCCTTGTCTTGTTCCAGATCTTAATGGAATTGCTTTCAGCTTTTCACCATTGAGAATGATACTGGCTGTTGGCTTGTCATAGATGGCCTTTATGATGTTGAGGTATGTTCCTTGTATCCCAAGAATTTCAAGGGCTTTTATCATGAATGGGTGTTGCACTTTGTCGAAAGCTTTCTCAGCATCTATTGATATTATCATATGGTTTTTATATTTCTTTTTGTTGATGTGTTGGATAACGTTGATTGATTTTCGGATGTTAAACAATCCTTGTGCCCCTGGAATGAATCCAACTTGGTCGTGGTGAATTATCTTATGGATACATTGTTGGATTCTGATAGCTAAAATTTTATTGAGGATTTTTGCATCAGTGTTCATTAGGGAGATTGGCCTGTAGTTTTCCTTTTTTGTGTTGTCCTTGTTCGGTTTTGGTATTAGTGTAATGTTGGCTTCATAGAACGTGTTTGGTATTGTCCCTTCCTTCTCAATTTTTTGGAAGAGTTTGTGAAGGATAGGCACTAATTCGTCTCTGAATGTTTGGTAGAATTCATTTGTAAATCCATCAGGTCCTGGGCTTTTGTTTTGGGGGAGGTTTTTGATTACCATTTCAATTTCGCTAATTGTAATTGGTCTGTTTAGGTGTTCTATTTCTTCTTTATCTAGCTTTGGGTGATTGTAGAGTTGTAGGAATTTGTCCATCTCCTCTAGATTGTTAAACTTGTTTCCATATAACTGTTCATAGTAGTTACTGATTATTCTTTTGATTTCTGCTGTGTCCGTTGTGATTTCTCCTCTTTCATTGATGATCCTGTTTATTTGTGCTTTCTCCCTTTTTTCCTTTGTGAGCCTGGCTAGGGGTTTGTCTATTTTATTGATTTTTTCAAAGAACCAGCTCTTGGTTTCATTGATCTTTTGGATTGTTTTTTTAGTTTCAATTTCATTTATTTCTGCCTTGGTTTTTATTATTTCTTTTCTTCTACTGGTTTTGGGGTTTTTTTGTTGTTCTTTTTCTAGATCTTTGAGCTTCGAGATTAGGTTGTTTCTTTGCGTTCTTTCTTGTTTCTTGATGTGAGCTTCTATTGCTATATATTTTCCTCTTATTACTGCTTTTGCTGCATCCCATACATTTAGGATATTGGTGTCCTCCTTGTCGTTCAATTCAAAAAATTTTTTAATTTCTTCTTTGATCTCCTCATTAGTCCAATGGTCTTCCAGTAGTGTGGTTTTTAATCTCCATGAGGTAGGAAAGTTCCTTGCCTTCTTTTTATGGTTTATTTCTAGTTTGATGCCTTCATGTTCAGAAAAGATGGTTGATATGATTTCAATCTTGGTGTATCTGTTGATGTTTGTCTTGTGCCCCAGTATGTGATCGATCCTGGAGAATGATCCGTGTGCGCTTGAGAAAAATGTGTACTCCGTTTTTTTGGGGTTTAGTGTTCTATAGATGTCTGTTAAGCCCAAGCACTCTCTAGGTCCTTATTTAGAGCTTTGGTTTCTTTACTTATTTTTTGTCTTGTTGATCTATCCATTGTTGATAGTGGTGTGTTGAAGTCTCCCACTACGTATGTGTTTTCTCTGATGTCTGTTTTCAGAGAGGACAACAGTTGTCTGATATATTTTGGTGCTCCTTCGTTTGGTGAGTATATGTTAATGAGTGTTATTTCTTCTTGAAGTATTGTCCCCTTGATCATAATGTAGTGACCATTGGGGTCTCTTTTTATCTTTTTGAGTTTGAAATCTGTTTTATCTGATATAAGTATAGCTGTTCCTGCTTTCTTTTTTGGTCCATTTGCTTGTAGGATTGTTTTCCATCCTTTAACTTTGAGCCTATTTTTATCTTTTGTAGCTAAATGTGTTTCCTGGAGACAGCAAAAGGTTGGGTTTTGTTTCTTAATCCAGGCTGCAACTCTGTGTCTTTTTATTGAAGAGTTTAGTCCATTTACATTTAGAGTTAATATTGATATGTTAACATCTGTATTTGCCATTGTGTTTGTCTTTCCTTTGATTTTATTTATTTATTCTTTTAATAACTTTTTTTTTTTTTTGGCCTTCTTTCATTGTTATTCGTCGCTCTGAGGTTCTGGCTTTAGGACTCCTTGTAGTATTTTTTGGAGTGGGGGTTTAGTTGCAATGAAATTCCGGAGTTTCTGTTTGTCTGGGAAGGTCCATATTCTTTCTTCAAAGAGGAAGGAGAGCTTTGCGGGATAGAGTATTCTTGGTTGGCATCTGTTTTCTTGGAGTCTGTTGACTATGTCCCTCCACTCTCTCCTTGCCCGTAGTGTTTCTTCGGAGAAGTCTGATGTCAGCCTGATTGGTTTTCCTTTGAATGTTATCTGTTTCTTCCCTCTTGCCAGCTTCATTATTTTTTCCTTGTCCTGGATTCTTGGGAGCTTTACTATTATGTGTCTTGCTGTATTTTTTCTTTCGTCGTGGAAGTTTGGTGTTCTTCTTGCTTCTTGTATATCAATTTTCAGCTCCTTCTTCACATTTGGGAAGTTCTCTTCAATTATCTCTTTGAATATTTTCTCTGTTCCTACATCTCTCTCCTCTCCTTCTGGTATTCCTATAACTCTTATATTTCCTTTCCTCATGGAGTCAGATAGTTCCCGAAGTCTTTCTTCATTCTTTTTCCTTCGTACTTCTCTTTCCTTTTCTGTTTTGGTTTTTTTTATTTCTGTGTCTTCAAGATTACTTATTCGTTCTTCCATTTCATCTATTCTGCTTTCATTGCTTTTCCCAGAATTCTTTAGTTCTTCCATTAATTCTTTGATCTCCTGCATTTCTTTTACTTCCCTCTTTAGGGACTCAATTTCTTTCTTCTGACCATTGTTTTCCCTCTCTAGGGACTCAATTGCATTCTTCTGATCGTTGATTATTTTTCCCTTATCATTGTTTTCCTTTATGACTTCTGTCAGTTTTTTAATCACGGCAATTTTAAATTCTCTTTCTGGAAGGCTCAGAAATTCTTCCAAGTTATTGTCGTTGCAATCTGGGGGCTGGCTTTCTTTTTGTGGTGTGCTTTTTCTCTGGAGAGTTGCTAGGTTGCGTGTGGTTCTTCTCCTCCCTACTGTCTGTTTTCTAATTTGCCGTATGCGTTGGGACACTGTGTTGTTGGGACTTGCCGGCATCTTGGGTGGGCTTCTCTGTTCCCCTCTGGTTCTTCCAGGAGTCATCTGTCAGTTTCAAGCAGCCTTTACTGGAGAAAGGTCCCTGTTCTAAAATGCCGATGTGGGGACACACTCCCCTGTGCGCCTGGTCTGCCCCGGCGGTGGGTTCCTGCTCCCCTCTGGGCTTGGACTGCAGGCCAGAGGGGGTCTGGCGTGGGCGAACTTCCCCCGCTCACCTCTGGCTCCTGAGGAAGCCTTCTGCAGGTAGTCTTTACTGAAGAAATGTCCCTGTTCTAAAATGGTGATGTGGGACACACTCCCTGCGCTTCTGGTCTCAGGCACACTCTTCTGCGCGCCTGGTCTGCCCCGGCTGTGGGTGCTCGCTCTCCCTGTGGGCTCAGACTACTTGTTCGGAAGGGGCCCGGTGTGGGCTAACTCCCCAGCTGGCCACTAGCTCCTTCAGTAGCCTGTGCTGGGGTCAAGTCGCTAGGTGGCGCCAGAGATCTCTCCTAGAGCCCTTGGGGAGCTGATTTTCCACCCCGTGGGACAGGGAGCAGAGCGGGGATGGTAGGGTACACCTCAACGGCTTTGGGGTGCTGTGTCTGCCTTGTGCCCCACCGTCGTGGGGAACCCACGCCCCTAATTTCGTGCCCCGGGTCTCAGTTCCAAAGCCCTCAGTTCCAGGACGCGGACTGTAGCCCAGATCAGTGGCGCAGGAATGGCGCCTTTTGAATCCCGCTCCCCTGCCTGGGCGCCTTGTTCCTGCTCACTCAGGGAGGGCCTCCACCGTCTCCCCGCAAGCCTAGGTCACTGGCGCGGGGACCTGGGCAGCTGCAATCCTGCAATCCGAGCGCCGCTTTCGCGCAAGCTTACCGGGCGGCCGGGGCTGTGTGCTGGTGCTGGTCTCCTCCTGGGGGGCGGGGCTCTCTTTAATGGCGCCTGGAGCTCACCTCCGCGGTGGATCCTGCAGGGTTCGCCTCAGCTCCCGTTCACGGGGTGTGGTGGCTGAAATAGTTCCTTTCCACTCACAGTCCCACTTGCTGCATCCGTTTTTCTTGTTGGGCGTTTTGGTTTGTTGTTTTCCTCCTCTCTGCGGGTCGGAGAGTGCCGCCTCTGTGGGCGGGGGAGGGGAGCAGGGTTCTGCGCTTCCCTCCCTTCTGTTCCTCTTTTATGGCAACTTTCTTCTTCGGGCAGTTTGCTGGAGTCGTCTGTTTATCTTCCGTGTCCCAGTTCTCACTGGGACCTGCCGCTTTTCCTCCCTATTAACTTTTTTTAATGGGAGATCTTACTCGCAGTGTCTCCTCGCCGCCATGTTGCTCCGCCCCCCCCTCTGAAGTTCATATTTTTATAAGTAAGCTTTTATATTAGCAATGTCTTTAATAAAGAATCGAATGCATACATACAATTGAATATTTAAAAATAAACATGTCTGTAAATTGGTTGGACTAAATAACACATTTGTATTCATTTTTATGTAATATACATATAAAAGATAACCCAAATGTTATATATATCATTTCTTAACAGAATCCATTAGCATTAAGTTCTTAAGTGTTACTCAGGGAGGGAAGGGAAGGGGAGGTTGAGAGGGTGGTCTATGATCAGATAAATTTGGAAAATGTTGGGTTAAAGATGTAAAGTACATTTACCACTTCAGGAGTTCTCAGAACCTTTAATATTGTAGCATACAGTGTGGAAAGATAGCCTGCACCATTACCCAGATTTACTTTACCCTAGTGCTTATTAGTTTATACACATTTTTGCCCTCAAGGTATAGATATTAATCCTCACTGAAATATATAATCTTGAAGAATAGTTTGAAAACTGTTAGCTTAATAGCTTCACAGCAGAATTATATTTAGAATATTTTTTTTCTCTAGATGCAACATATTAAAGAACTGGTAATGGATGAAGATGTTGATGGGTGTACTCCTCTACATTATGCATGTAGGCAGGGGGTACCTGTCTCTGTAAATAACCTACTTGACTTTAATGTGTCTATTCATTCCAAAAGCAAAGATAAGAAATCACCCCTACACTTTGCAGCCAGGTAAGGATCCGTTTATGTGTTCTATCAGCAGGGTTGTTTCTCTCTATTTAATAGTGCTTTGAAAATTTGAAACCTAATTTTTTTAAATTAAATACTATTTGTTATTGAGGTAATGTTGGTTTACAACATTGCATATGATTTGGGGTATAGTTTTGCACCTCTTGAGCTGTATGTTACCATAACCCACCCACCACCAAAGCACCAGTAATTCATCATAGTCCACTGGGCCCTCTCCCTGTTTGCTTCACTCCTCGAGGACTCTTCCCCCACTCTGCCCCATAGCCTCATTTTTGCAGACACGTTTCTAGGGTATATTTACATTGTGATTTAACTAATTTTGCCTGATGAATCTTAATGTTTTCAAGTTATGGGCGTATCAATACTTGTCAGAGGCTCCTACAAGACATAAGCGATACGAGGCTTTTGAATGAAGGTGACCTTAATGGAATGACTCCTCTCCACCTGGCAGCAAAAAATGGGCATGATAAAGTAGTTCAGCTTCTTCTGAAAAAGGGTGCATTGTTTCTCAGGTGAGGACTTATTTATATTTATATAGCTTTTTTTATAAATTCTCTTTAATTTGTGATTTTCAGGCTGTTTTCTATTTTATTTTAAATTATGATATCTAACTTTGTGTGATATCTAACTTGTGATCTAAAGCAGTTGCTCACTAGAACTGAGGTTAAATTGTGTTGCAGCTATTTTTTGTTTTCCAAAAAGGGATTTTTCCAAAGGGATTAAATTAGCATCTTCAAGAGAACAAGAGAAAACTCACCTTTTCAAACCTGAACTCTTAGAAGAATAAGAGACAATATTCTAAGTATCTTATAGCCTTGTATTGTCATTTGTTATTATTAATAATGACAACAGTAGCAGGCACAATAACTTTGGGCCATGAAGACTAATACTGCCATCATGGAAATGTTTCAATACAGTGTTCAATGAAATAATAAAAAGAGGTTTAAAAGTGTGTATAATTACATTTGCACCTGGAGAAAAAAACTTGTCTGACACAGACATGCAAATTCTAATTTTACCCATTCCCCAGAGTTTGATAATGTGATTATATACTTTTATATTTTAATCAGCTAAATTAAAGAAAAAAATGTGTGAGTCATTTTGTAGTTAGATCACATAAGACATGAGCTTTAAAATTAGCTCATTTGGTATAAATATGTAACAAATATTTAGTTGCTAGGACTCAGATAGCCTTTTTTTTTTTTTTTGTCTTGTGCTCCATCCACCATTCAGATTAATGGGCCAAGTGAGAACCTGCCCACGTTTCATTGTAACGTGAACACCCACATCTTTTCTTAACTCTTTAACAGTGACCACAATGGCTGGACCGCTTTGCATCATGCTTCCTTGGGTGGGTACACCCAAACCATGAAGGTCATCCTTGACACCAATTTGAAGTGTACAGATCGACTAGATGAAGAAGGGGTATGTACTATGTCCTCATACCTACCCCAAATCTTGGCATTAAAAAAAAACTGCCCAGGGCCTCCCTGGTGGTGCAGGCAGTTGAGCGCAGCACTGTGAAGCTGTCCACAGCCTCCGCAATGCCAGTTCGATCCCTGCCGGCCTCGGAGCAATCCACATGGCGAGCAGACCTCTCCTGTCTCGCCTCCTGCTCCCCTCAGCAGTGTATTTCATCAGTCTGCCTGTTCTGTTCCCCGCTCTGTCTCTGGTGAATCCTCTCACCCTCCCGTGCATCTAGCCTGTACCTCGGCTCTTGTATAAATAACATAAATCTTAAAAAAAAAAAAGTCCCAATTCCAAGAAAGCCTTCTTCTTAGCCACCCTTTTGCTCTTCCTTGCCCTGTTTCTAACTTTTCCTTGGATTCTTAATATGCAGACCCTTAGAATGCGGGAAGAGTAACAGGGAAACAGAATTAGGAGTTTGTTAAGAGGTGGGGTTGCATTGCACTCTTCAGTCTCTAAATCTCCCAGAGGCCGATTGACAGGCCCATGTGGATAGATGCTAAATTTTTCACTCTCCCTGGTGAACTGAGAAAAATAAAGAGGACAGGAGTAACTTTTCGTAAAACTAAATGTACTCTATTTAAAGGAGTATCCTTTATTTGGCGGGATGGGCTCCTTCCTTTTTTGAGAACTAGTATTGAAATGTAGGCTCTTTCATGAAATAATGGGGGTAGAAGCTTTTCCAATATCTTCATGTGACAATACTAAAGGCTGGCTATCTTACAACACTCTTTGATTTTTAAAAACTTTACAAGCCTATGAAAATCCCAAATATTAAAACTACTGCTCTACTAGAAGATAAATATCTCCCAGAATTATTTTCATGTGCATTCATTCCAACATTCTTACCCTGAATACTTGTCCTTTGTCCTTGTGGAATCAACCAACCACAAAAACAAAGTAAAATAAAATACCCAGAATTCACATACACCCACACAGCCATCCTTACACCTCAAACCTATGCACGCCATGTTTAAAGCTTGTGTTTGAACACCTGTCTTAAACTTTATGTATTTTGGTATTAGATAATTTTGTTAATAATTTCTCTTAAGTAGTTCAGCAATGAACCAATGCAATAAAATAACCAAAAGGACAATTAGCCACTGTCACTGGATTTTTCATGTTCTGTTTTCTCTAAAAGAACACTGCATTGCACTTTGCTGCACGGGAAGGCCATGCCAAAGCTGTTGCCCTTCTTCTGAGCTATGATGCTGACATTGTCCTGAACAAGCAGCAGGCCTCCTTTTTGCATGTTGCAATTCACAATAAGAGGAAGGAGGTGGTTCTTTCGGCCATCAAGAATAAAAGGTATGGTATTTTCCTGCCTACTATCTTTTAGTGTACTCTGGCATCAGTGATTATTCCCAACCTAGGAAGAAACAGGAGAAAAATAATATATCTCAATATGCTTTAAAAGTCATTACTTACATAATATTTTTAGTGAACTCTTGGAGAGATAATAGATATGTTGCTTAATCTCTGATCTTTAGTTTCCATTTCTAGATCAAGGCACATAACAGCTTCATAGCACATTTGTGAGACTCACAGAGTTCAGGAATGTGTCGTGTTGGACAAAAGAGTCATTATCAAGTAAACTGTGCAGCGCTACATGAACTTATCCTATACTCTCCTGTCAACAGAGACTCTCAAACTGGTTATCAGTTTTAGAAACAATTCATTTTCTGATAAGATTCAATCTTGAGTTTCAACTGGTAGCTTTGTTGGTATACAGAACAGAAGGATCAAGATTTATTTATCTCTCATTATGATGTTTTGCAGATGGCAAGAATGTTTAGAGGTTTTTAGTCATCATTCTTCAAGCAATAAATGTCCAGTCATGGAAATGGTAGAATACCTCCCTGAATGCATGAAAGTAAGTTTTCAAAACAAAATTCTTTCTGGGTCTATACTTGGCATATAATATAATGTGAGGATTTATTATTATGACCACAACCTAAATAATAGAAATGTTCACCTTTAGATTAAGTTTCTAGTTTTTCATAGGCTGTAAGGAAGTTGATTAATTAACAAATATTTAATAAGAATATACTTGGATTAAAAAATCCTGCTTGTTTTAGGTACAGAATAGGAAAATGTATTAAACAGAATTTTTACTCAAGCCATCCAAGCCTAGAGCAGAGACCACCAGTGGTTGGTTGTTGCTGGCCAAATAAATCATATATATAAATATAGATTTATAGATATAAATATTTGTACTTTTGGCATGCATGTTATTTTTTTATTGAGGTATATGACTAACCCTGTATATAATCCAGAAGAATAGGCTCACACCTGTTCAGATGTATGTTACCACACCCCATCCACCACCATAGCACTCATATCATCCTCTACCATAGTGCATTGAACTCCCTCCCCATTATTGTTTTAATGGGAATTACATGGGGATGCTAACCAAAATGAACATGTATATATTGTGCAAAAATGAAAAATGATGTAAAAAATAAATTAAATAAAAATAAATAAATCTATAAAATTGTATTAGTTTCTAACAGTTAAAACCAGAATACTTCCCTTAAGGATCCAGATACCTGCCTTCCTATAAAAACCAGAAGCTGACCTTTACTGGGTCTGCTTTTCAAGACCGGATCACTGGGCCCAGTAGCAGCTGCCTCCTTAGCTGGCCAGCACACTCCCATTTGAGACCATCTACCTCTTCCTTTTTTGCATTTGGCTCTGCTGCCATGTTGTTTGCCATGTATTGTCAGAAATTTCTTGTACAGTTTCATTCCTTTTGATAGGAAGATAGTTCTACAGTTCATTCACACTACAGTTATCTCATGCACAGGTCCACTTGGACATATAAGTGGACAGTGCAGGTCCACTTATATGCAGATTTATTTGTAAACAGTTCTTGCAAACTTGCTCTATTGATACAGTGTTGTACTGTAAATGTTTTTCCTTTTCCTAATAATTTTTTCTCTAGAATTTTATTCTAGAGAACAAAATTCTAAAATTTTAGTCTAAGAATATAGTACACAATACTTATAACATACAAAATGTATGTGTTAATCGACTATTTATGTTAGTTGGTAAGACTTTCAGTCAACAGAAAGCTATGAGTAATTGAGTTTTGGGGTAGTCAGAAGTTGTATACAGATTTTACATTGTGTGGGAGATTGGTGCCCCTACCATTCACACCATTCAGGGGCCCGTTGTTCCTGTCTGGTCTCTGTGGGCCTCCGAATGTAAGCCTATACTAGATTAAACATACCCCAGCACTGACAGGATGCTCACGCAATGACAAACATGCATGAACTGTTGAGAACATGATTGTTAAAGTACACGTCAAAAAGACTTGGGATTCATCAGACATGGAATGAAGAAGAAAAGACAAATGGCTTCAAATGTCATTTGAAGGAAAAAATATATCCAAATATAATAGAAGTCCGTGAGACATAGTGACGTGGGGATAGAGGACCAGATCAGGAGACAGTGGCTCTTGAATTTAGTGCCAGCTTTGCCTCTTGCTGTGCTGCTTTAGGTGAATCACTTTGCCTCTCTAAGCTTTATTTCCTAAATCTCTAAAGCTGTTATGCTGATACTGATCTCACAATGTAGTTACAAATATTAGAAGTAAATATATATAAAGTGTTCAGGATAGTGGTTGGTGCATATTACACACCCTGCTATTTTTATACTGCTCAATGACGTTTTTTTAGTACCACTACCACTTACTGTTTTTGATTTATTCAAAAGCACTAAGTATGTGTGACTGTTTCATGGACAGTCTTTCTATATGATGTCTAATGGACATTGCAGCCTGTCCAAAGTAGATTAACATTTTAGGTTTATTAATCCCATCAAAGAGCACATAAATATTGGGATTGAAAATGATCTCTCACATTTTCTTACTCAGTAATTCCTGTTGTTGCAATCTGTTCTAATGATCAGAGGTACAGACAGATTAATTTATGAAATGTTTTCTAACCAGCATTCTTAATATTAGTGTGTGTGTATATATACATATATATACACATACATAGATGGAATTCTCACATGTGAAAATCGTAGAAAATAATTGAAGAAATTGCAACATAATGTTAATTAGAATTATGACAACTGTGCTATGTAATTGGTTTATTTTTCTTCATTTTTGCCAGTAATTATTTTCTAGTTAGTTTTCTATAATGACTTATTATTTTATAGGGATGACTCAAATGTTCATATCAAAGGAACCCAACAAAATTTTGTGCTCACACACCCTAGGGGCAACTCTATTAACCCCTAAGTGTTAGCTGCATTTATTAAACATCTATAATGTCTTCAACTATTTATCATTTTAACATCTATCCCCCACTATCCTATTCCTCACCCTGGACAATTACTTTTGTAGCAAAAAGATTCAGAAGCAGCACGGTACTCTTGTGGAATACAGAAGACACGATCTTGACTATGGAAACTCTTCTACAAGGTCTTGATTAGGGACAATAAGTTATCACTATAAGATGATGTGCAAAGTAATCCTTAATAATCTGTATATTCTCAAGAAAGCCAGAAAGACATCAAACCTTGGGCAAAAATAATGGGATATTCCTTACCAAATCTTAATAAATGCACTTTCATTCTCAAGTACATTTTTCTGAGTCATTTGGTATTTCTGAGGCATGCTGTAGTAGTTGTGACACTATGTATTTTAAACTTTGTTCCTAGAAGACTGTAGTTTATTTTTGAAGTGCAAGAAGCAAAGGAAGGGGAAGGGCACATCTCAGGAGTGATATTAGAAATGGGATCCAATCCTGTCTAATTTCCTGCCCAGTATCTTAGCTGGCTTCTCTCTTTCAAAGGTACTTTTAGATTTTTGTATGCTGCCCTCCACAGAAGACAAGTCCTGTCGAGACTACTACGTAAGTCGCTTTTAGCATTATAAATTGAAGTTTCTTTTACTATAATTCTTTAAAGATTAGCAGAAGATTTTCTGGCATTCCATGATCATCCAAAGTGGTAATCATTGTCTTCATTTTCCATATTATTATATTAGCTATAGGCAAGAGAATTTTTCCCTTAGATTCTCAGTTTTCCCCTATAATTTCACTTATTTATAATAACATTATTTAGGGTTATTTCTACTATTTAACATCTATATCTAATATTTATATTACTTATATATATTTAGAATGTAGTTCTAAAAGATTTAAGTGATCTTTTAAGAAGTCGTCTTTTCCTGTGACTATGAGGTATAAAACAACCAAATAGCAGCCTTCTAGGATATCTACATCTTAAATATGCAATATCTTACTTTTTTTTCTCCAGGTGAAATGACTCAACTTTATTTGAGTTACTTAATTTTCAGCTGAATTATACCTTGTGCATTTGATTTGTCAACAATGACTTTGGGGGCTATACTAGGTGTTAATTTTTTCAAATTATATCTTCTACAGATCGAATATAATTTTACATATCTTCAATGTCCATTAGAATTCACCAAAAAAGTAACATCTCCACAGGATATTACATATGAACCTCTTACAACCCTCAACGTAAGTCTAATGTTTTCATTATCTGGGTAGTTTCTACACTGGTTCTGTAATGTTTTACTAAGTATTTCCAGAAAGGGGCCTTGAGAGAATTCTAGGTTTATAGTTTTATATCTGTGTCTTTCATGTGTCTCAAGTCTTCGTTTTTCAGTAAAGAAAGCAATCATTTTCTACAATTGTTATAATTTGGTCCCATTGAAAGTTCCATACTCTTGATCACTGTGGTCTTAATTGATGGAGCCTTGGAGTCCTGAGGGGCCCTGGAGTTTCTTGCTTTAATTTGGAGGCCAGGATCAGCATCTTTGCAAATTCAGTTAACTCCACTATCCCAATCACAGCAGACATTTTCAAGAAACATAGAGTATACAACTCCAATAAAATCTTTGTGGTGACAACTCTGGGCATCGTCAGAGACAACATTTTTGTTGCAGAACTGAAGGGTTTGAAAACGATATTCCTGGCAGCCATGCTGGGCAGCCCATCATCCCTGATCTCTCAGTGCACTTCCAAGATGGACCTCCCCCAGGACCAGCTGACAGCCTCACAGGACAGATCTAGGAGGTTGGCATGGACATGGTCAAGGCAAAGCTGGGGCAGGCTCTGCTACCCTATCCTTGGCCTGGTTTGTCTTCTTCCTTGTCGATGCAATGAACAGAAATGAAGGAGTTGTGCAATGTTTGTGAAGTTCCAAGACACAGACTCTACTTATTTCTCCACACCACTGCTGCTGGGGAGTAGGAGCTTGGAGAAGAAACTTGGCATCAGAAAATTCTCCCCCTTTGAAGAGAAGATGACAGCAGAGGCCATTTCTGAGTCAAAGGCCTCCATAAGGAAAGGAGAAGAGTTTGTGAGGAACAAGAAATGAGAAAGCAGTTCATGAGCAGTTGTTTCCCTAACTGATTTAGGCATCACATCACTGTAAAGCCATTTCAGACACCTTGGTTTATTCGCTCCTGTGATGGGTATTGTATTGATGTTACCATGCCATCCAAATCATGGTTCAGTCTACTGGTACAGCCATAAAAGCAGTCTTTTGAAAAAAAAAATCAAAATTTACTTCTTCATTTACATGTCAAGGCTCTTGGCTCTCATATTGAACAGCACAGATACAGAAGAATTCTACCATTGCAGAAAGTATCTGTTGGACAGTACTGGTCTCAATCAATTAGGCATTTTCATTTGCCTTAAATGAATTCATTTCTCTGCATGGGAGCTTTTGCTCAGATCATGATACCAAGGGCTTACTGAGTACTTGAAGTATCAGGGACACAAAACCTTTTTAACTCTGTTGGAGTCTTCAGGTTTTGCAATTGTTATTATAATTCAGACTCAATGACCAAGTGACTAAAAGCAACTACAAGGACATTTGCACTTCAGAGAATTTTTGTGTATGCATGTGGGTATATCTTTAAAAAATCTCTTTTTTTAAAGAGATTTATTTATTTATACAAGAACTGGGGTACAGGCCATATGTGTGGGAGGGTGAGAGGATTCACCAGAGACAGAGTGGGGAACAGAACAGGCAGATTGACGGAATACACTACTGAGGAGAGCAGTGGGCAGCAGGAGAGGTCTGCTGCGCCGTGTGGGATTCTCACTGGCCGGCAAGGATAGAACCCGTGCTGCAGAGGCTGTGGACAGCTTCACAGCACTGTGCTCAAATGCCTGTGCCACCAGGGAGTCCCTGCATGTGGGTTTTAAAAAGAATAATTTAAATTTCTATCAAAGTTTATTGTTGCCACCACCAGAATGAGAATAGGAGAACATAAAATCTTTGTAGCTGCTAAAAAGAAATAGACTCTCTATAAAATACACTTAGTATAATTTATAGTAGTTCATTTGAATGAACAACTGCACTCAGTGGATAACTGTCAGCATGATTGATTAATGCTTTAACAGATAGCAAACCCAGCCTAAATTATGAGACACCACAGATAGCAAACCCAGCCTAAATTATGAGACACCCTCCTCGAGGGGCAGCTAGCCTGGCATAGTAAATTTCTGTGCAAAGAAGTCTGAATATCTAGTTGGACCTGTCAGTGCTTACATTCAAGTAAGTCAGAAAGAAGGGGGTTACTTGGGCATTTCCCCCAAAAATTAGAATTTCCTTGCTGTGTTTGATGGGGTTCTTTTTAACTGCAGGTTGATTTAACTGGTTTCTGGATTTCTCACAAAAGAAGTTGGTCTATGAATTGTTCAGTTGATGTTTCCCTATCTCTGTTTCTCTGGGGGAAGAAGGATTTGGGGGTTCCTGTCCCACCATGTCGTCATCACTCCCTCTGTGTATCTCTTGAATAATTAATTTTAAAATAGATGCTAGTAGTTACCATTAATTCATGGGCACTTAGAATTGATAGACTAATCTAACCACTATCATGTGAATTCTACAATTTAAAATCTTTCTAGGAAGATAAGCTTTAGTGTCTTCAAAAAATAAGTTCTTGTTTATTTATTATTAATGTCCTTTCCTTTCTTGTAAGATTGAAAAACTTTCTCAGTTAGTGAGAAACAGAAAGAGACAAACTGAATCAAAAGCTTGTATAAATGGTTCTCTCTAGTTTGTGTTTTTAAATATATATATTCTTTTTTTTTAAGATTTTTTATTTTTTATTTATTTATACAAGCACTGGGTACAGTCAGAAGTGCTGGAGGGTGTGGAGGGTAAGAGAATTCACCAGAGCCAGAGCAGGGAGCAGAGCAGGCAGAAGGACCAAAGTACACTGCTGAGGGGAGCAGCAGGCGGCAGGAGAGGTCTGCGCGCCATGTGGGACCCTCCTCCGGTGGCCGGGGAGCAGCCCGGGATCGAACCGGCGCTGCAGAGGCTTTGGGCAGCTTCACAACCCAGCGCTCAACCGCTGCACCACCGGGGAGGCCCTAAATATATGTATATATATTCTTGATATAATTTTGGAGTTTTCAAATTTTCTTAAGTATTATTTGTATATATCAAAATTAATTTATAAATTGAATTGTCAAGTTAAGCAGGAAATCTTAGCTTATACTCAACATCTTAAAAATATGATTGCATTTTTACTGATCTTTCCTTATTTCTCAGGTAATGGTACATCATAACCGCATAGAGCTTCTCAACCATCCTGTGTGTAAAGAATATTTACTTATGAAATGGTGGGTATTAAGTCATATTTCCTTTTAATGATATCCCCATTGAATTTATTAAAAGACTTTAAAAGTTATGTTTTTATGTGTATTTAATGTACTTTAATGCTTTAGATTCTAATATTTTAATGTTTTACACTTTGAAAAGAAATGCCAATGGCAAATTTTTGGTATCTAAAAATGCTGTTGTTTATGTTTAACAATAATGAAATTTAACATTCATTAAATAACATTAATGAAACATTAATGAAAATGGGGGAGTGTCACTAAATCATACATGAAGGATCATTCCTGGGCTCTGCAGTTCAGAGCACAGTAATGGGTGATGTGAGAGTTGTTCTGGGAAAAGCATACCACCTGGAGTCAGAAGGTAAGAGCTAAAGTTTCTTCTCTTCCATTAATTGGTGAGAGATTTTAAGTAAGTCATGACTTGCATGGAAATTGAGATTCCTTTTCTTAAAATGAAAAAGGTGAATTTGAAGGTATTCTTGGTTCTAAGCTCTATGAATTCACTGCAAAATTTTTTTTAAGTGATTATAATTTCTTTTCCCACATGTATGTGAATTGTTTTGGTTGAAATGACTCAGTTATGGTTTGCTTACTTTTTGTAGGTTGGCTTATGGATTTAGAGCCCATATTATGAACCTAGGATTTTACTGTCTTGGTCTCTTGCCTATGACCTTTCTTGTTATCAGTATAAAGCCAGGTATGGCTTTCAACTCAACTGGAATCATCAACGAAACAAGCGATCATTCAGAAATTTTAGACACAACGGTATTTTCAATTGGTTTTTATATTTCAACTTTTAAAAATACAGGATGACCAAAGGTGTGTTTTTTTCTTTAGGAATACTAACCCCATAGTAAGTCTAAAGTATCAAGACTTTAATTACTATAAATAGACTAAAACGTACATTTATGGTAGCAATTTCTTCTAAAATCTTTTGTGGAATGAGAGGGAATATAAATAAAGAAGCCCATAAATGAGTTTGAAACTAATTTAAAAGAAACTGACACTGTGAGATAGTAGTTTGATTGCTGAAGTTTAAACTTTAAAATAGGTATACAAGAAAGCAGATTTCTAACTGCTAGGGATTGTGGAGAGAAGCAAATGATACTTAGTGGGAACAGGGGAGTGATATAAATGTTAAGGACACTGAAATGAGTATGTGTCATTGTTAGACTGGTAACAGTAATTTTCTGTTTAAAGTAAACAATAGACAATACATAGAAATGAAGCAAAACAAAAAATAGTAGAAATTATGAAACTAAAATGTTTTAATTTATAATCCTCATAAGTGCTTGTCTTATACTTTTTTTTGTTTCAGAATTCATATCTTATAAAAGTGTGTATGATATTCGTTTTCCTTGCCAGCATATTTGGATATTGCAAAGAAGTGGTTCAAATATTTCAACAGGTACACGATGCATTTTATATTGCTAAGATTATAATATTTTTAACAATCCAGAATATAAATTAATTGCTAACATATTACTAAAATAATGTATGTCAGAATAAAATCACATACCTTGAACAATATATAGATTGGGAATAGCAAGCATAAAATGTTCAAAATTAGGAAATCAAATGATATTATATAAGGTCTCTGAACTGAGTAGTGCTAGTTTGGTGTGACTAAAGTAAAGATGGTCCATATTTCAGCCATATCAGTTTTACTGGCTGAAAATGAACTCAGGAATGAATTTTCTGGGGTTATTTTTCTTATATTAGTTTCACATTTTAACATGATAGATTTTTTTCATTAAATCATTTTGAATGTAAATGTTTATAATGTTGATCTAAGACTCCATTTCAAAGGAGGCTTTTCTTGATTTTCTTTTCTAACAGAAGTATTTTGCTGTATTGGATAAAATTTCAAAGTTCAATAAAATTTGTGAAATTTTTGTAGCATAATTTTTACTTTATACTCTACTTTCAAAAATGGATGAGCCACGTTCAGGTTGACCCAAGAATTATGTAAAATTATCTGTAGGTCTTGCTTTGGTTGATAAATGGCACCAATCTTTCTCATGTGGAGGTTTAAATGCCTTTATTATTGATTTTGGGGTGTATATTTTGTGAATGCTGTTTTTTGTAAGTTATGTATCTTTTATACAAAGCTCATTTTATATAAAAATTTACTTTATGACATAATATAAGCATATGGATATTTGCATTAAAGAATGTTGATAATTACAATTTTTTGCTTTTGCTTGATATTATACATTCTGAATATACACTTTTAACAAATTATTACCATTCTGAAGGTTTGACTGAATTATTCCATTGTACCTTAAATGGCTTAGAGGATATTATTTAATCTGTTATCATTATTTTTAATTTCTTAAGAATAATTATTTTAGAAGTTGAACTATAAAGTTAAAATATCTCTATCAAATCCGTCCCCCAATTATCTTATTGGTATTTAAGTCATATTCCCTACAGGAAATTTGATGTCAAAGTATAAAATTCTTAAGAATATTAAATGACACCAAATATTTTGGTAATGAAGTCTTAGCATGGGTCTCAAAACTTCCTTAAAAGCAATTTTAGTTCATTTGTATCTTGGGAGATGCACGTTGCATGTCCTTGTATAGGCAGAAAGGAATTACATCTGACCGTTGAATAGCATGAGGTTGAATTGTATGGGTGGACTTATATGGACTTATATATGGATTTTCTTGCAAACATTAATTTATGGAATCTATAAATACAGTACAGTATTGTAAATGTATTTTCTCTTCCTTAATATTTTCTTTTCTCTAGCTTACTTTATTATAAAATATAGTATATAATACAGGTAGCATATGAAACTCATATTGGCTATTAATAGTAAGGCTACCAGTCAACAGAATGTTATTAATTGTTAAGTTTTGGGGGAGTGAAGAGTTACATGTGCAGAACAATTTGTGTCTGCTCCCTTTACCCCCGATAGTCTACTAAGTCAACTTGTAGCCCCTCAGTTTCCTTAACATGGAGTATTCTCCATGGGGAAAGCCTACAAGCTTATAAAGCTTCCTTAGGCATCAGATTCCCCACATGCCAGGTCATCTCCAAAACCCATCGATACTTAGGGTTCTGAGTTCAATTCAGAGTGGCACCAGCTGGTTCTTTAGTCCTAAATTTCTTTCCAGCTACTATGCCAGAAAACTGTTATTACTAGCTATGTTTCCCCACCTATAGGATGCTGGGTCTCTGTCGCTAATGTGGTAATTCTCATTCTTTTCAACCTCAGAAAAGGAATTACTTTTTGGATATTAACAACGCAGTTGAATGGATCATCTATACAACAAGCATCATTTTTGTGGCACCCTTGTTCATTGGTTTACCAGCTTACATGCAGTGGCAGTGTGGAGCAATTTCTATATTCTTCTATTGGATGAACTTCTTATTGTATCTTCAGAGGTAAAACCAGCTTAAGTGATTTCTACATCTATTAGGCTTTTTAATATCAAATAAAATGTTATAAACACTATACACTTACAATTAGCTTTTAACTTGTCCAGTTGTTTTAGATTATGGAGCAGCATTTTGTATCCTGTAAAAGAAGAATGGAGGGAGGCTTGGAGTTCATACCTCTCAACCTTGGCAATTTTTCTTTTGAGGGACTAGCCTTTAACATTTTATTTTTTATTTTTTTAAGATTTATTTATATATGCATACAAAAACTGGAGTACAGGCCAGAGGTGGGGAGGGTGAGAGGATTCACTAGAGACAGAGTGGGGAGCAGAACAAGTGGATTGACTGAAATATACTGCTGAGGGGAGCAGCGGGCGAGACAGGAGAGGTCTGCTGTGCCATGTGGGTAGCTCCCTGGTCAGCGATCGAACTTATGATGCAGAGGCTGTGGATAGCTTCACAATGCTGAGCTTAACTCCTTGCACCACCAGGGAGGCTCCTAGCCTGTAACATTTTAGATGCATCCCTGACCTCTACCAATCAGATACTAGTAGTGTCTTCCTCATTGGCTGTAACAACAAAAAAAGTCTCCATATATTTCCAAATATCTTCTGGGTGGCAAAATCACTGCAGGTTGAAAACCACTGGTCTAGACAAATGTAGGGAGAAATAAATGGTATTAACAATGGTATTATTACTGTGCATTTACTTTAAATTAAAACAAAGAGAAGTGATAAGTATAGGAAATCATAGTAGTATAAGAGAAAAAGTAAGCCTAAAGAGTCTAATTCTAGAGGAGTTAAAAGGACAAAGCTCCCTTACCTTTTACAGTTACTATATTATTGAGATAAATATGTGATTTTGGATAATCTTTATAAAAAGAAGTAAATGTTATTAATCATGGTGTATAAAATAAGCTGAAGCATTTAGTTAACTTGCTCAAGATTTCAGAAGATAAGATGTACGCATTTTACCAAAGTCTTCTCAGCCCCAGATATTATGCTTTTTTACCATATTATCAGCATTAGTGTGTCATGAGCTCAGTGTTAGGGATTGAGCCTAGCTCCTTACAAAGAACAGGGTGTGGGAGGAGAGCAGTGGTCCGGACAACAGTAGCCTTTAAGACAGGTCCCAGCACTGCTGCTCCCTTGGCTTTGACATGATCAGTGACCCTAGCTAGTTACTAGCCAAAAATGGAAACTAGTTCTGACACCTCTGCAGTTCCTTCAAGCTTTTAAAACTTGTGACTTTCCCTTTGAACAAGTTGTCTTTGCTCAAGGAAATGTACAAGCTAACTGCCACACCCAACAGTTCCCCCCAAATATTTCACAGTATAAATTGCTAAAAGAGAAAATGGAAACCAAGGGAGGCTTTGAGGATGGCAAATGTAAATCATATGCGCGTCTCTGTAGGTGGCTTTGGTGACATGAGCTCATTGAATCAGCCCCCACTGAATGCAAAGCATAACTCCTCTCTCTAATTCCTTCATTAGACATGTGATAGCATGACCTTTGATAATGGAAAGCTATGAATTTTCTCTCACTTTGGTTGAAGTAATGTGCAGTGGTCAAGTGAGAACACAAAGATAATATTAATGAGAAAGAAAAAGAAGAAGAAAATAAAATAGAAGGTCAATGAACAGTTTCAAAATGAAACTTGGCTATTCCTGAATTCTCATGTCTCCTTTTTGAAAGTAGCTGTCATTTATGGTCTCATCTGTGAAATCAAGTGCCTAGTGTGTCACAAATACTGACATTGAATGAAATGTAATTTGATCAGAAAAATGTATAAATATTTTAATTTCTAAAATTTTCCCAGATTTGAAAATTGTGGAATTTTCATTGTTATGTTGGAGGTCATTATGAAAACTATGTTGAGGTCTACCGTAGTGTTTGTCTTCCTTTTTTTGGCATATGGACTCAGCTTCTATGTGCTCCTGAATTTACAGGTGAGTCACTTGCATGGGTAATTGATTTTGTTACTTCAAATATTGAAATTGAATATATATTTATTTTAAATCTAACTAGCCTAAAAATTAATAATAACAGAATAGTATGTGAATATTTTTATCTGATAATCATAGCATTCATATGACTTTTATTGCAGGAAAAGTATAGTCTTACTAAATGATTTTTTTCTATGGTCAGAAGGTTCATGTATAATGCATGATGATTTGTTATACATACAGAAAAATCTTAGCAATGACTTCACTAGCAATTTATTAGTAGTTCTTATGGTTGTATTTCCAGAACCTCAGTCCATGACTTAAAAAAATTTTTAAATATGATTTTTATCATTTTACTTTCTAGGAAAGAGTTCTTCATTACAACATTTCTCATTTCATTTTTACTTTACTCTCTTTTTTTAATCAGGATGCTTTCAGCTCTCCATTGCTTTCTATAATCCAGACCTTCACCATGATGCTAGGAGATACCAATTATCGTGATGCTTTCCTAGAGCCATTTTTGAGAAATGAACTGGTATATCCAGTTTTGTCCTTTGCACAACTTATTACCTTCACAATGTTTGTCCCAATTGTCCTCATGAATTTACTTGTAAGTAGTTTATTCTTATATTTTCTATTTTTTGATCACTTGGGATAATTAATAATAATGCTTAACCTCCATCCATGAGAAAAAAAAAAGGCACTACTATAAAAATTCACTCATTCCACTTTCATTATGTGCCTGGGATATATTAGGCAGAATGTAAAACGCAGGGGATGCAAAGATGCATTCACTTAGCAAACACTTATCACGAATCTACTAGGTTCCAGAAACAAAGGTTCCTGGTTTTGGTAAAGAGAGGTGAACAAAAAAGACTGACACCCAGTCTTTAGATTAAAGACTGGTCAGGAAGTTAAGCAGTAAACAAATAAATATGTAATGTAATTCCATGGGCGTGACACTTTCTATGAAGAACCACAAAGCAGAATAAGGAAGTAAAGATGAATGGTATGTGTTACATTAGGTTAGGCTAGGGATCAACTGTACCTTTCCTGCCAAACATGTGAGGTATGAATTTCTTTGTTCCTTCTGTTTAATGTTTTAACTTTTCCATATTGTCCACTTATTCTCATTTATATCATATGCTAAACATCTGTGGTTAGCAGCCATATTGCTTGGCTACACCAGCTGCATGTGATATCACATCACCCCTGTCCTCCCAAATGACATATTATTATTTTAAATTAAGGTGAATTTCAGATTAATTTGTGTGTCTTCAGTTTTCACCAATAACATTAAGACCTACCGCTGGGACTATCACAAAAGAATATACAGCTTTGCACTGTTCTGTCAGGTGTGCAAGCAGAGTGTTTTGAGGTCACTAAATAAATTATGTGCCCACTCCTCCTACTGTGGCCAGAGAGGCCTTAGTCCATTTTCAGATGAGCCATTAAACTCATTCAGTGTGTCGTTGATGTGTTGGAACTCAGATTGGTTTGGCAGTTGGTGACATTGCTGAGGTCCAGAAACATGCATCACTGAAGAGGATTGCTATGCAGGTCAGTATTATATTTATTTAAAACTTATTGAAATTGGCATGGTAATTATTCACACAGAAGAATAACTGATTTCTGAGAACATTGTACAGAGAAGAACTATACTGTGCACTGTGCGTATTCTCTGTGCTCCCTGCTGTATTTGAGAATCAAAAAAAAAAATGCCCTAGAACAATGTCAATGGAGGAATTGAGAAACCGCCTCATTTTATGTCAAATATGGTGACAAGGTAGGTAGCAGCTGGACCAAGAACATCACAGGTAAGAGGTAGTCTCTCTTGTCACAGCCCAACTGCTGGACAGAGCTCTTAACATGCTGAGCACAGAGTTACAAGGTCCCCGCAGCTTTGTTAGATTGAAGTGTTGGTTGTATCTGTGAGCTTTTATTCCTTTGTGACATCCCTTTCATTTTTGTAGATAATTTGATGTAAAATTTGTGAAACAGTTTTGGATAGGTCCTTGACTGTTGAATCTTGTGAATTTGTTTCCTGGTAAACAACACAAAACAAATTCTGTGCTCTTGTTTACATTGTCTTCAGATTTCAAATTTGAATAGGAATATTTCATGCTTCAGGATTATCTGATGACCAGTGGTATGTACTTGTTCAGAAACTTAGGTCAATTGAAGAGAAAGAAAAATTCATGCTAAGATATAACTCTCTTTATTCTTCCCTTGATTGTTCTTTGCCACACTGCTTTCTTCCATTATACATTAGCATATATTTAAAGCATATGTTTTTACTGCATGGTATATGCAAGGTATAGTACCACGTAGCATTCAAGCCCAGAGAAATTAAATGAATGTTATCTTTGAGTTCCATAAACCAACTCTCTTAGAGAGCATTATGTATCAAATATCAACTTAGAATCATTCTCAAATTCTGTACTCTGTAACCGGACTAGGTATTACACAGGCAGCTTGGAACATTAAAGAATAAAATATATGAATTAAATTGCTAAAATATCAGGCACAGAAAATAAATGAAAAAATATTTGAGGGAATGCTAAATGGAAGAGTTGGCTATGAACTGCACATTGAGAGATGGGATTTATATGGGCCATGAAGCCACTGCAGAAAGGAGAAACGCAGACTCACAGAGCAAAAAAATGAAGGCAGAACAAAGGGAAATGGCTAACAGGTGTGACAGGACTCCCCTTGCCTGGAAGGAGTCTCACTGGAGGGTATTAAGGCTGATGCAGATGCTGGGAGGCTTTGTCTCAGAACAGTGAGCCCAGAAAGACCTTAACTTTGAAAGGAATTGTGATAAATGGAAAGTGCCTCAAGTTACTTGGTTAGTGAGTGGAAAGTTATCAGTCCTTCTAAAGAATGGGAACAAAATGAATGTGGTGTTTAAGACGATCTTGGCTTGGTGGGAAACACTAGAGGAAGGAAGCTCTAATGGTTGGCTATTACCATAATCATGATGAAGTGTAAGACTCCAGGTAGGTGGATGAGGGGGAGAAGGGATGTAGCAACATCCTGGCTGGCGTGTCAGCAGTCCTGCACAATTGATAACTCTTAAAATACCAGGGAAAATAAACAAAAATATATATATAAACAGTAGACATGGCTGGGGAAGCCGGTTAAATGGCACTGTCAGCACAGTTGATTAGAAAAGCATGATCTCTACTGGATTTATTGTGTTTCCTGAAACAAAGCAGCACAAAGCCTTATGAAGGAAGTAGGCAAAGTAAATACCTGTGTTTTCCATCCTTGTTTTGTATCAAGGGTATCATGGCTAGAAAACCCAAGAGAGCATTCTCCTATTGCCCCGGAGTTGTTTTCAAGCAACTCTCTACCTCCATTATGATGCTCTAATCCATGCATGACCCTCTGCATCAGACTTCCAGCCTAAGTCTGATCCCACCACAGAAGCAGGAGCAGGTGGGGACAGGCAGCTCTGCACCCTACAGAGAACTTTGTTCTGCTGACAAAATCATCTCAAACCAAGTGAGGACAGTAAGTCCCTGGGATAGCACATTCAGGAGATGTGCTCATTAAAGTGACAATCATTGGGGTCCTGAGGACAGGCATTGTATTTTGGGGGACTTGATGCTGTTTGACGTCATTATTCCGTCTTTTCAGCATGGGCAGGCAGCTGTAAGAACTGTATGAACATTTATATATGTGCTCCAAATTATGAGAGGAAACTCATGGGGTACATTTTACTCGTCTACATGGAAATCCCCCCTGTTAGAGGAGGTGAAGAAGCTCCTTAGCCCAGAGGAACCATGACCCAGTCGGTTCCTCCAGGCCCACCCCCCAACTTTGGACTGGAGTCTTTGCTTGCCATATTTGAGAGAGGAAACCTGGCAGCTACTTTGTAGAGAATGAATCAGGTTAAGACAAACCATGTGCCTTATCTGCTGGCAAACACTGCTTGAATAAAAAATTTTCAATCAAGTAAGTATAAGTAAGAGTAACACAATCTCTGAAAAATGTATATGGCAAGGGGAAAGTAATCTTTTTTTTTTTTGATTACATTTTTAATGCTTTTGTTAGAAACCATTTCTAGACGTGAGATTAGTGGGTCAAAAGCAAATGTTTTTTTTTTTTAAATAATAAATTTTATTTTTATATTCCCCATACAATTGCAGCCCCCCCATTCTGACCCCAATCCCTCCCCTCCCACCCCCGCCCCCCTAAAAGTGTCTCTGGTTCATAGTTTTTTGTTGATTTTGATTTTCACTTTCTTATAGTTATTCATTTTCCTGGTCCCTTATTTAAGTTTTCTAGATTCCTGCTATGAGTGAGACCATCCGGTGTTTTTCTTTTTCTTTTTGGCTTATTTCGCTGAACATGATCCCTTCCAGCGCCATCCATGTTGCTGCAAATTGCATGTGTTTATCTTTTTTGAATGCTGAGTAATATTCCATGGTATATATGTACCACATCTTCTTGATCCAGTCATCTATTTTTGGGCATTTGGGCGGTTTCCAAAGCTTAGCTATTGTAAACAGTGCTGCTATAAACATAGGGGTGCAGGTGTTCTTTGGAATTGATGTTTCTGTGTCCTTTGGGTAAATACCTAGGAGTGGAATTGCTGGATCATATGGAAGCTCTATGTTTAGTAGGTCCAGAAATCTCCACACAGCTCTCCACAGTGGTTGGACCAGTTTGCACTCAAGGGGAAAGTAATCTTGACTAAAGACCTAAGGGGAAAAGGAACCCTAAACATTATTTATTATAAAAACTCACAGAAAACACCTAATTGGTGCCATTAATACAGTACAAGAAAACAAAGCTTTTCTTGAAACTGGAACTAACATACAAAGTGACAAAGTGCCATAAAAATAGCCAGCAAGCCAGAAGGTATGCTATAAAGGGAAGGGGGTTGTGGGGCTATGATTTTAGAAAGTGGCACAGGGAAGGGAAGTCTTGGCATCTCATCATTTGGAAATAGAAATATCTTCAATGCCCATGTAGTTAAGAGCATGCAGTCTTAGATTAGAAATCAAGATCTCATTTATGTAGTAATTACAATAAATGTAGATAAACACAGGTACAAAGTTTTTTAAAAAGTGTCAAAGATAAATATGGCAAGTACAAACAGAAAGTTGATACTCTGAGAATTAACCTAAATCTAAACTCAAGGTAAAAATGTTAAATGAGACAAAAGATTGCATCTCTGGAAACAGAAATTATACTTACGATAGCTTATGGGTAAACCATTTGACACCTGAGTGTCATGAACAATTGATGAAACGCCCTGAGATGTATAGTTGTGGATCTCAAGGCTTTCCCCACCTCTCCCGCAAGGGCATTCAGTCCTGCTGTCCTCAGCTTCCCAGGGGTGCCCTTTTGTAGTGTTAGCCACCCCAAGTGCCTGGACTGTCTTTTCTTCCACACAGACCACGACAGAGGCCTCATTCTGTTGTTCTGAGTCCTTCCATGCAGAGTCATCATTCCAATTGCAAACTAATGTTTCCTATCAATAAATCCAAAATACACTTTAGGTGGAACTTCATACCAGCTTAGAAAAGAAGCTGCCACTCTGGTTTCTACGCAAAGTGGATCAGAAATCCATCATTGTCTATCCCAACAGACCCAGATACAGCAGAGGATTATTTGTAAGTACATGTGGCAAATACCAGCACAAATAATTAGATAATGCTAGGCATTTACTCACTGTATTATCTGTAAGGGTGCCCTTTTATAAACGTTACGTCTGCTCTGCTCTGTAGTTATGATTTTTTTTTAAAAAGTGCATGATTAATTCTCAATGCATGCGTGATGGGCAGTGGGGAGGGACACATCTATTCTCCCTGGCCAAGTGGCATCTTTGTGGCATCTGTGTAAAACATGCATCACATCCCTGTGACACCTGCAGAGCACACATGTACATATTCACAGATACAAACGAACATACATGGAAGTGTGCATTAGAGAAAACATATAAAGTATCCAAGACTCAGCAACACCATTGCATCATAGTGTTAAAGGGATTATGCTTAGGGCCCTCCCTGGTGGCCCAGGGTTTAAGACACAGCACTATGAAGCTATCCACAGCCACTGCTGCCTGAGTTCATGAGTTGGATTCCCGGCCAGGGAGCTACCCACATGGCACAGCAGACCTCTCCTGTCTCACCCTTTGCTCCCCCCAGTAGTGTATTTCAGTCAGTCTGCCTGTTCTGTTCCCCACTCTGTCTCTGGTGAATCTTCTCACCCCCACACCTCTGGCCTGTACCCCAGTTTTTGTATGCATACATAAAAAAATCTTTTTTAAAAAAAAGGGACTATGCTAAGTGTCTGCCTGGACTCTTCACTGTTACCTCTCAAAGGTACCTCCAATTCAGCATGTTCAAAATAACTCAGGCCAGGGCCTCCCCGGTGGCGCAGCAGTTGAGCACTGGGTTGCGAAGCTGCCCGCAGCCTCTGCAGCGCCAGTTCGATCCCCGGCTGCTCCCTGGCCACCGCAGGAGGGTCCCACATGGCGCGCAGACCTCTCCTGCCGCCCGCTGCTCCCCTCAGCAGTGTACTTCGGTCCTTCTGCCTGCTCTGCTCCCCGCTCTGGCTCTGGTGAATTCTCTCATCCTCCTGCGCTTCTGACTGTACCCAGTGCTTATATAAATAAATAAATAAAAATAAATCTTAAAAAAAAATAAATAAATAACTCAGGCCAAACAAACCCATGATCTTCTCAGCTCACATGTATACTTCCTCCTGTCATTGACTACAGAAAGAAAGTGAACAAGCCCCCTTCTTCTCCAGAGAGTCTCATTTCAACACGTCATTTTTCTGGGCAGGACGTCATCCATGACAGCCCTCTTCCTTCCTCTCCCTTCACAAACGAGTCCCATGTTCAGGCATCCAGGTGACTTCCTGGGTGACCTGAGCGTGTGCTCCTCTTTTCCTGCCTGGAATTATCTTATCTGTGGTCTTTTCACATCTGCTCTGCACCCTCTCCAGCCTACCAGTTGTTTAAAAGACACCGAATTGGGGCCTTCCTGGTGGTGCAAAGGGGTTAAGAGGCAACCTATGATGCTGTCCGCAGCCACTAAAGCATGAGTTTCATCCCCAGCCAGCCAGGGAGTTACCCACATAGCACAGCAGACCTCTCCTGTCTTGCCCGCTGCTCCCCTCAGCAGTATATTTCAGTCAGTCTGCCTGTTTTGTTACCCATTCTCTCTCTAGTGAGTCCTCTCACACCCTGCACCTCTGGCCTATACCCCAGTTCTTGTGTGCATAAATAAATAAATCTTTAAAATAAATAAATAAAATACACCAAATTAAAAAAAATGAGATATCATTTCAGAAATATCATCATGTGAAATTCAGTTGTGCTGGATAACAGTAGAGAGCCATTTTGAAGAATTAAAAATTAATCCTGTGTGAAATAGTACCATTTATGATGGACATTTTTTCATGAGCATATATAAAATGATTTAGTTAAACCTTTTCTTCATCCATCCCTCACATCAGTTTACTGTATTATTAGCACATCTTATACTGTCCTCTATTACATTATATGTCTTTGTTTTGTGGTTCTTTTCATGTCTACTTTTCTCACAGACCATGAGGTCTGAGGGCCAGACTGTGTCTTAGAATATCTGTGCTTGTAGAATATCTTAGAATATCTGGCTCAATAGCTGAATTCTGGCACGTGTTCAAGAAATAGTTCCTAAATTTAGTTCTACTTAAGTAACTACTAATCTTTTATTCCATAGTGTTTATTTCGTTCTCTGTTTGGCACCTGCGAAGCAAACCAAGAAATGCCAAATGTTGATACATCTTTAGAAACAGAAATATTGAAACAGAAATACCGGTATGTATTTTTCCATTTTTTTTTTTTTGTATTTGACAAACATAAAACTCTTCAACAATGAGGCATTGTGTAAAGCTGTACTATGTATTAGTGTTTATATATTTCATATATTAAGTCATACCTTAACTGACTGATGGTGCCAATATGTTGAAAATCATGAAGCATTTTTTAGACCGAGCATTTTATTTGCTGCTATTCACCATTCACTTGGCCAGTCTGTATCTTGAACTGTCTTCATCACAAGTCATCTGAATTCATACATCAGAGCTATAAAGGTTTTTGAGGATCTTTGGAGAAACTATATTATGTGCAGTCATTAAACAGAAGGGCTTTAGTGTACATTTGCCAAAGTTCAAAGCCCCACTCAACTGTTACTAACTGTACTATACCAACTGTACTATATTGCTAACTATACCCTGGGAAGCTGCTCAGACCTTCTGTGTAGCAGTGTTTTAATCTTTAAAATAGAAACTAGGGCCTCCCCTGGTGGCACAGGGGTTGAGCACTGGGCTGTGAAGCTGCCTGCAGCCTCTGCAGCACCCTTTCGATCCCTGGCTGCCTGTGAGGGTCCCACATGGCGCGCAGACCTCTCCTGCCTCGCCCACTGCTCCCCTCAGCAGTGTACTTCGTCAATCTGCCTATTCTGTTCCCCACCCTGGCTCTGGTGAATCCTCTCACCCTCCTTTGCATCTGGCCTGTCCCCTGGTTCTTGTATAAATGAATAAATAAATCTTTAAAAAAAAAACAGAAACTGAAAAAAAAAAAAAAACTAGCCATGAACTAATAGGGTTACCTTAGGAAAATTACTTAAACTTTAAAAATTCCTTAGTAGGATTATGACTAGAATGAGGCTATGACCTGAGCACAGTTAATCTAATATGGAACACTTAGAACCAGGGGGGTGGGGGGTTTGCATGTAAATGGGTTAAAAGAATAGTTAGAAATAAATTGATGAAACGTGTATCCTTTTAGGCTGAAGGATCTCACTTCTCTGCTGGAAAAACAGCATGAGCTGATTAAACTCATCATTCAGAAGATGGAAATCATCTCAGAGACAGGGGATAATGAAGATAACCACAGTTCCTTCCAAGACAGGTTTAAAAAAGAGCAGTTGGAACAAAAGAATAGCAAATGGAATTCTGTGTTGAAAGCAGTCAAGGCAAAGACACAAGCCCCTTAGCATTAGTCACCCCAGCCTGTAGTGGGGTTCCTGTGGGCAATTGCAGGGCTTGCTGGGTCTAAGTTCCAGTTTGGAAAGAGTGGGAAAGAAAGCAGAAATTTGATTCTGACTTCATTGCACATGAAACATGGTTCCTGCATTCTATATAAAAATAAACTATCTTTCTCTCCGCATTTTCTGCGAGTCACTCCTATTGGGAAACCTTGCTGATATGTTCAAGTTAGACTTTACCTCTCATTATTTGAAACTAAATTGCTAGAGCACACATTTTTAATGATGATAAGGAGTTATAAATGTAACAGTTAAGCTAGAATATAAATGTCAATATTGAATTGCTTACAAACGATATAATATGTGATGCATTTGACAATGAATAATTGGATTAGTTTCTATCATTTGGTAGGCTTTTTGCCCTGAAAATCCTGTGGGTGGTACCCTGTGTCCTCTGTTCTGACAATAAGTAATTTCTTCAACCTCTTCTCTTGCTGCTCCAACACAACCAATGGCACTTTAGTCAAGACCCAAATTAATAGATGTCATGATGTATGTGAATTTTACTGGAGATAGCATGTTATTTCTGTTTTTTTTTTTGTTTGCCAGTAACTACAACAAATATAAAATCTGTGTTATCACCTCAGCAATTATTGTGTGAGTCTCTTTTTTTTTAATTTTTTTTAGCTCTGCAAAAATGCCTCCATCACATGTATCATTTTTTTCTTTGGTTGTTTGATATAAAGTATGACTCAATCATCTGCCTCACCACTGATCTTCTCAATGTCCTCTTGTTTCATTTCCCCTTTACCCTGATTCTCAAGTTTATTCCCCAGGAGGTAATATCTTTGATGAATGTCTTTGGCCACTTATATATCTGGATAAGTTATAAAAATTGAAGTATACATTTTACTTCTTTTATTCTAAGTTAGATGGATATGGTTTCATTTCACCAGTCAGCTATATGATTTCAAGTGGTGGTGATTTATGCGAAGATGATGTAAATAAAAAAAATCATTTGAGGACTAGATATAGAATTAATATATGTAAGAACTTCCAGTTTCTCTGCTAAATACATTGAAATCACAGATTTGTTTTATAGGCTGATATTTAAGGAGAATGAGATTTAAAAGGTAGCTGAAAATTGGTGGCATCCTTCCAAAACTATTATTTGCCATGGCACAAAAGGATTATTTTAAAACATATCAAGTCTAAGAAATACTTCACTTTAAAAATCACTTAGCCAACACATGCAGCACATGGACAAAAGGCCTGACAATAGCCAGTAGCCCCACAACCCCAGGGGCTTGGATGTCAAGCCTCCTGGGAACTCTGCTGTAGAGTGACACATTCGTGGCTACAAGATCCAGAGTGCCAGGAAGGGCAAATTGCCAGACTGTGGAACTAGAAAACCTCCTGCTGACATTATGGGAGTGGTTTTGAACCAGCAGAGTCAGAGCCCAAAGACAGAGGACTCGTGTGACTTTATGATGGGTTAAGCTTTGCTCTGCTACAACTGGACCCTCTGGTCTGAAGTCTCTGACACCGACATGTTTGATACTGACATGGGGTCAAGCAATTTCAGCAGGGATATGAATGAGAACAGGAAGCTGCAGGCCACCCTTTGTGATGTCCACCCCTTGTACTCCCAAAAGGCTATTCAAGTGTTTCCACAGGTCCTGAGGAGGAAAATAAGTAACAAGATCACTATGGGCCAACCCAACTAATGTCAGCAACTAGACCCGCACCCTTTAAATCTCAAGAAAACCTGCAGGGACAGTTAAGTAATTATGCTCAAACTTCTATTGAAATTTATTGCTCAGTTGCAAATTCAAAGAGAGGTGGTAGTACTAATTTAAATAATCTTCAATTGCAATTACACCATTACAGTATTAGGCTGCCAATGAATATACACAGAACAACCAGATGCATAAATTGGTACTTTTATGTGAATCAGAAGTATTTAGAAGCCTAAGGGAGCTATAATCCACTCTCTGAACCAAATCTGAAAAAAAAAAAAAAGTGAGTATCAAGGAAGAAAACTCTGTAAGAGAAAGTTATCATTGAGAAATTCAGTAGTTTTTAAAAAATTGATAGAGGAAGAAGAGGTGATTTTGGCTCTTGGTCAGAAATGGTATTTGCAATATATCAGTAACAACAAAACCTGGAAAGAAGACTTCACTTAATCTTTCCAAACAAGCTTGCAAGTCTCTTGGAGAAATACTGAAGAAACTATTGTGCTCAGAACTCAAATTTCTCAAGACCTATTATAGGCACAGCCAGAGGCAAAGCAGGATCTTTATGAAAGGATTCCACAAAAAGAGAAATATTGAGGGGGGGAATCAAGGGGCACTTCAGAGACTATTGTTTTCCTGTCTACAAATTGAGTCCATAAAGGTAAAAACACTGCAGCTCAGGCAAACTGCCATACAGTTATAGATCATTGATTCTGAAGATGCCAGTAGTGAAAAAAAGCAGGAGGAAAATCATAGTGAAAAAAAGCAGGAGCTGGGGTTGAAGTGCAGACATGTTTACTTTCAGGACCTTAGCTAGACACAAAATCACATATGACAGCATAAACCTCCATGTCCTGAGTTTACTGTGATGCTGGTGATATCCCCAGTCTTTGAGATACAGGCTAGGTCCTATGAAGAAATGAAACCAGTTAGCCAAACTTCAGTCTTCAAAGAGGGGCTCAGTCTCTCCCACCCCAACAAGGGCCTAAGCTCCGTGACTCAGTGAGGTTTACTCATCAAATGCTGGGTGTACTAAGGAACCAGAACAGTCCCAAAGAACTGCAAAGCTGACCTATCTTTAAAAATATGTGCGCTTCAAATACTGTACAAAAATGAACAATATAAGAAAAGAAAAATTAAAAAAAAAAGTGTGCACTTACCACTGTCTGGTGGCACCCTGAAATATTTACCAATTATAAGTTTGCAAAAAAATATTTCTCATCCAAATTTAAAAACGTTGGGAAAATTATTAAATCAGATTGTCGCTCTGCTCAGGTGAGCAGGACCGGCTCTCTGACTGTGAGAACACTGCCATCTAGTGGTCAACTCTGTCATTGCCACTCAATTTGTAAGATCAATGGCCCTTATCTCATTTAAGTCATTGTGGCCTTTAACACTCAAGGTACAAGCCCTGACTGTACACTTTAATATCCTGTAATGGCTATGCTGGCGGCATCATGCCTTGAAATGAATTTAAGCCAACCTGGTAAATAACACTGTCAGCTAATGACCTTCCAGAGATCAGGGATTTTGAAAGTTTTCATAAACTAGTGAATCCACAGAACTTATCAAGCCCTTGAAAGACAGAATATGTTTATGTTTTAATATGAAGTGTACTGCCTCTGTGACAGGTATAATTTTTCAAAATAGTAAGTCTTTTTAAGTTGCTTTAAATTCAATTATGAAGAAAAACCCAGAGATAGAAAAAGCTAAATTCTATGAAAATATTTTGACATGTTTTAATAATCTTTTTTTAAGATTAATTTATTTATGCATACAAGAACTGGGGTACAGGCCAGAGGTGTGGGGGTGAGAGGATTCACCAGAGACAGAGTGGGGAACAGAACAGGCAGACTGACCGAAGTACACTGATGAGGGGAGCAGCAGGCGAGACAGGAGAGGTCTGCTGCACCATGTGGGTTGCTCTCTGGCCAGGGGTCGAACTTGTGCGGCAGTGGCTGTGGATTGCTTCATAGGTTGCGTCTTAACCCTTGCGCCACCAGGGAGGCCCCATTTTGACATGTTTTAAGCCTTAGCATTTATAAGAAATATAAAAATCTGGGAACTTCACTGTTATTTAGATAGTACCACATTGGCTTCATTGATGTTCTTTGCATATGGAGATTCATCAAGAGTAGTCTCTGCGGGCCTCCCTGGTGGCATAGGCTGTTGAGCGCTGCATTGTGTAGCTGTCCGCAGCCTCTGCAGCGTAGGTTCAATCCTGGCCGGCCGATGAGAAGCCCACATGGCGTGGCAGACCTCTCCTGTCTTGCCCGCTGCTCCCCTCGGCAGTGTATTTCACTCAGTCTGTCTGTTCTGTTCCCTGCTATGTCTCTGGTGAATCCTCTCACCCTCCCATGCATCTGGCCTGTACCCCAGTTCTTGTATAAATAAATCTTTAAAAAAAAAGAGTAGTATCTGTGAAAACTGAGTAACTTGTTTTAGTGCACCCCAAATTGGTGCACAAATACCATAACCCATTTTGAAAACATAGTAAAATAGGGCCCTAGTAAAATAGTGCTGGGATGCATATAGTAGTTGTTCTAATTTTAGTTTTTAAAATAGTTTAATTTGAAAAGCATACCAATAGAGCAAAAATGTGGATTAGATCTTTCAGGTTGGATACTACACTGGGTAAAATGTTTTCTAAGATGCAGGTCTTTACTTGCAAAGAATGAGTGGGAAAAAGTCAAGATGGATGTTTTGCTTAAACCATTTAAAATGGCAATTGCAAAAATAAGTATAATTTTATACTTATTTTTATTGTATACTTATTTTATACTTATTTATACTTATTTTATACTTATTTATATTTTATACTTATAATTTTCATTTATTGATGATATTATTTTTAAATAAATTTTAAGAAACCATTATAGAAAATACTCATGTATGTACACACACAGTGCCAGAAAATAGTAATTTGGTGCAGAATTTTAAGTTCACAAGAACATATAGTTATATCTTCATATTTTGAAAATTATACTAAGGACTGTTTACTATGACTATACTGAGAGTTACTACTGATGATAATTTTTGAAATGTCAAATCTGATCTAAACAGTATATTTTAAATGACACAAATAGGATGAGCAAATAGCAGATTAGGATTATATGTTTAGACTGTCATATTAATATACAGAGATTTATATGTATCATTTAAATGTTTTTATTAAGATATGTAGTATCATTGGTTTTGAATTAAACAAGAAATGTATTACTGATTAAAAAACAAAACAGCTTGGTCACTAAGCAGCTATCATAACATTCAAAGAAGAAAATTTAAGTTAACACAAACAAAAATATGATTTCATTTTAACCTTCCCATGTAAATATTCCGAAGAGTCAGGTCTAGCTAGACGGGGGCTTCTATGCACTGCTAATGACACTTGTGACCCACAGAATTCCCAACTGGATTTAGCCTGTCTGCATTGCATTTTAAAACAGGTTAGAGAAAAGGCAAATTCTCAGTTCTTCCATTGCCTGTGTATATATTTTGGCCAACTCAGGATACAAGGTAATGGGGGAAAATATCACCCTTTGTTTCATTTTTCACCATAATGAGGAGTCCCAAGTGACAAGTGCTACAAATCCATGAGATAAGACAAGGGCAGTAAGGCACAGTAAGGTCTGAAACATGAGGGAAAAAAAAATAAAAAGAAAGAAAAGAAAAGAAAAAGAATGTTTCCTAAAGTCCTGTTGGTCACTGGCTGTTTTTATATTTCAAAAGTTATTTTTAACTTCCCATGCCTGAATGCCAAGTGTGAAACAACAGGCACTTATGAATTCTCACTAATCAAAGGTTCCAAGAGATCAGGAATTCCGGAATATGCATGACATAGGACATATGTTTATGAGAAAATGACTAACCCATTGCCAAATTTCCACTGTGTACAGCTCATAGAGCAAGCCAGCTCTATGTAACTAGATTATACTTTCAGTATTGACCCCGATGGCTCTGGAAACTACAACAAAGGGGAAAAAAGTGAAACTGTTTACATTTCACAATTTTGGTGGTGAATATGAATGTTAAATCATTCATTTTTTTGTAGTGAGGAGTCCATTCTACTCAAATAAAAGTTAAAAATACTGCCTCATACCCGGTACTTCTAACTAAATATAGGTTAATTTTGTTTTAAAATTAAATAACCACAAACATAATTTAAACAGAATAAATACCTACCAATAAAAAAGGAAAACAAGCAATAAAATAAAAGAGCAAACCCCACAAAAATCCAAAACATTATCACTATACAGATGAAATAGATTATATCAATTCCAATAGCAAATCTAAACATCTATAAAAGTCACATTGCCCTTCATTTGAGTTAGGAAAGTTAATTACTAAGGAATAATCTAAATTTCCATCCTGAAAGATGATAAAGATAAGTTTAAAAATGTAAACAAGAGTGACAAATGAACTTAAAGAAATCAAGGAGGAAAATATAAAATTAGGCAAAAATATTGTTTTACACTGATAAGGTTTTGATCTACTAGGAAGTCATGAGTTTTAAACTTTTTGTTTCTAGCAAGTTATCAAAATATGTCAAGCTGTAACTGGTAGAAATGAATCATCGGTAGAAACATCATGGGAGAATCTTATCACACCTCCATTAGCCTAATCCCAGCTCTACATTTATGAATTGTGTGACCCACAAAGGTTATTAAAACACAGTTGCCAGGAGAGGAGTCTCTGGACCAAGACAGCTGGCAGGGAGAGCAGCTGCTGGCAGCACTCCTGCCAAAGTTGGGTTCCCAGGCAAGAACAGGGTCTGATCAGAAAGAAGGGTCTTTGAAATAGGCAGATTTGTGAAGCTTTTAAATATCTGATTATATTTTGTATAATATATAATGCGTTCACCTGGCTCAGGTTAGCCTTCTTTTTATCCCAGCCCACTTTCCCCTTCTAATTTCTGAGGTTAATATCCCATGTTTTATTAGAGTTTTTTAAAAATTCATAACCCATGGAACTTGAGATTATGACTAGAGAGAGGAAATAATACTAAATTAGACCAATACTTCCTTCCTTTCTTCCTTCCTTATTTCCTCCTTCTTACCCTCCTTCCCTCCCATGCTCCTGCTCTGCTCTCTCCTCTACTGCTCGCTAGCTCTTTCTTGGTTCTTCCTGTTTTTTTTTTTTAATAAGATTTATTTATTTATTTATGCATAAAGAACTGGGGTACAGGCCAGAGGTTAGGGGTTAGAGGATTCACCAGAGACAGAGTGGGGAACAGAACAGGCAGACTGACTGAAATACACTGCTGAGGGGAGCAGAGGACAAGGCAGGAGAGGTCTGCTGTGCCATGTGGGTAGCTCCCTGGCTGGCCAGCTGGGGATTGAACTCATGCTGCAGAGACTGCAAGTAGCTTCACAGCGCTGTGCTTAACCCCTTGCACCACCAGGGAGGCCCTTTTCTTGGGTTTTAATGACAAAAATGAAGGCACCTAAGCCCATGAACGAATTGAGGGGCTATTTAACCATCTCTGTCCCTTTCCCAAACAATTTACCACTTACATTTTAGGTGAATGAGGCCTGACCTACTTATCTAACTTTAGTCTTGCTCTCTGCTCCTCCAAATCTTGCTCTTCGTGTGGTTTGTTCCACATTCCCTAATCCCTTCCAAACAGCATACTTGTTTAAACAGTTGGTCTAGTGGCAAGTAGGATGTGCTTCAGTAGTGTTTGCCCTTTCATAGGATGCCAAATATTTCTTCTTGATTTTGGTAGATGCTAATGTCTTGCCAGTCTACGTGTGGGAAAGTATCCCATGGATGGTTGTTAGAAATGCAGAATCTCAGACCCTGTATTAGACCCACTGAGTCAGAATTTGCATTTTAACAAGATTGCCTGATCATTGAAATGAACAGTACTGTGTGAAAAGCACTGCTTCAATGAGAGTTTCACTGGATTGCTGCTGAATACATTATTTAAAAAATCTGCAAAGATGAGAAATGCTACCTATATTACCCCAGGTTCACAAAGCACATTGGTTTAATAAAGTCTGATAAAAACCTGAAGTAATTAAGTAGATTGTCTTTATTTTTTCACTTCACTATTCTTGAAATATTTTTCCATAGATTCCTCTGTCACATAATCACTATTAACAGTTGCCAGAATTCACAATCTATGAAACACATTTTGGGAAATGCTGGACTAATGGATGTATTAATTCATTTGAAAGAAAGCAAATCATTAACTAGGGACTTCTTTGGATTTCAGTTTCCTTGCTATGCAATGGGGATAAAACTCAACCTCTCAAAGTAAAAGAATAGTTTGGGAGAAAAGATGAAATAGATGAGAAAGCCCTTTGAAAAATGCAAATGTTTGGGAAATTTTCTTCATTATTTATTCACTTAACAAATATTTAGGAACACCTACGCTCTTTGTACTCCTTACAGCAATGATGGAACCAAAGGCCAGTCCTAGTGAATTAAAGATTAAGATCTATAAACCACAAATGTATGCACTGATTCTTCTGAGGTAATCAATTGCTAGAGGAATCCCATCGATGTTATTTTAATTCAAATTATTTAATTAGCAAAATGCCTTCACAAAACCACAAGGGAGTTGCAGTGCCTACTGGGTCATGATGTTAACATTTATGTAGAGCTTCCTGTAAAAGTTCCTTATAAACAACGGCCATGCAAGAAAGTCCCTGAGGTTTACCAGTTTCCATCATGTTTATACTCTCATTAATTATTTTCAAGATATAAAATGATGCCCCGAATGTGGGATTGGGAAGATTTGCAGAACCATAAAGAATGTGAACTATCGATCTCTGAGAGTCAGTTCAAACTGGCTGCAGCACCATGGCATGAGTCATTTTAAGCAGTTCAGTACCTTGTGACAAAGTAATTATTATCTGCCCATTTTACAGATGAGGAAACTGAGATATAGAAAGATCACATAATTTCCAAGGTCATGTACATCGTAAATGGTAGAGCTGAGATTTCTATCCAGGGACATGTGACTCCAGAGGCCCTACCTGGCCCAGAATTTGTTGAAAAGGTCTGATGTAATTTCCTAGGCTAGTGTCATACAAATCCACCTCATTGTTCATTTATTCTTTCAATAACTGGCCAGTAATAGTCAAAAATGGGAAATACACTTTGGCCAAGAACCTCATAGTTGCTTCTCTTGAATGAAGATAATTTGCATAGAGACCAAAACAAACCAACATTTGGAGTGACCAGTGCACTCCTGTGTGACAGAGCTGACTTCCATGGGACAATGACAAGAGTCCCTTACTATAGTGTTTCAGATAAACTGAGATTTCTCCAGAACTGCTGATGAAGAACTTAGCTAACAGGTTCTGATAGAAGTTCAGGTGGGCACATGGATGCATATGTAATTCTTGTTATCAGAATGGTAAGAATATTAGCCTAGATTAAGCTCAGATTATTTTAATCAGTCTTTACTTAGTGAAGATAATGTGTCATCACACAATGAGTGACTTAAACAATAGACATTTAATTTCTCACAGTTTTGGAGACTAGAAATCCAAGATCAAGGTGTCAGCAGGCCCATGAGGAACAATCTATTCCATGCCTGTTATCAAGCTTCTGGTGATTTTCAGACAAACTGTGGCATTCTTTGGCTAGTAGTAGCATCTCCCTAATCTGTGCCTTCTTCTTGAGCTGGGGGTCTCCTTGTGTGTGTGTTTGTGTTTGTCCTTTTTTATAAGGACGACCATCATATTGGATAAGGGCCCCATTAATGACTCATCTTAACTAATTACATCTGCAATAATCTTATTTGGATATATTTCAACACATAACAGACAGATCTAACTATAAGAGCAAAATGCTGGCTTTTTGTCATAGCATGACTCTAAATGAAAAGTTTAAATTAAAATGAAATAAACTAAAGTATATTTCTTTGTAACATAACAAAGTCTAGAGGTGACTACACTGCGCTACATGCAACCTTGTTCCACTGAATCCTCTACTCACCATCCTACCATCCAGCCTGTGCCTTTGACTTCAAAGTCTAGAATGTTGGCACTCATGTTCCAGACTGTGCATTAAAGGAAAGGACATGGGGAAAAAAAAAAAAAACAGCACAATCATCTCTTAAAAAGGTTCCTGGAACCTGTATATTTACTTGGTTTATATGTGAATTATTGAACTGGGTAAAATGACTATGTATTGCTTTAAGAGACACTGAAAAATAAGAGTTCTTTTTTTCCAAGCAATTTCATCCTTGGTGAACCTTGCTTTTATTTGGAAGAGTCGACCAATAGGTGGCAGTCAACCAACAAGATTATAAGAAAACATTACAAAATCAAACTACCCCTTAGTGGAGACTGAACTTTGAAGGAGGCCGTCATTTCTAATGTCAGTTACTTTATCTGCTGAGGAAGCCATGGGTCTCAGAACAAAAACATTTTCTGGAAGAGTGACTCATAGCTAAATGGCAACAAGAATTTTGCTGAATCTGATCTGAGAAATGGCAGAGGTATTCAAAAGGTTTTGCAAGAGGTTAAGTGTTAAACAGAAAGCCAGTCTTAAGGAAATATAACAGAAGCGGGTTAATGGCATAGCCCAAGCAAAGCATTTACCTTCTTTTTCTTTCTGGAGGTCCAGGAAGACTGGGTAACAGTTGAAATACCCCAGAAAATCAGTTCTTTTTTTTTTTTTTTTTTGCAAGACAAATTATTTAGTTTATGACACTCTGTGTGTTTATTTCTCTCTTTTACTTAAGCATTTCTGTAGTTTATTTTTGAACATTTCATTTCTGTTTGAGCTGTGAGCCACTTGCTGAGTTGAGAGATTTTGTTCATGGTGAGGTCAGAATATTGAAATGATGAAACAGTCCACCTGAGGTAAATACTGTAGAGGAAGCAGGAATTACTCTGGCTACAGATGTTACACTGTGTGGTCCATCACACCCTCTTCTTTATAGCAGAATTTATAGACTAATAGAGCTAACTTTGGAAGTTTGGAGTGTGTGTGCTACATTATCAAAAATTTTGCAAGTATCTGTTACAGCTCCAACAGCAGAGGAGAGAAAGGTTGCTGTATGGATAACTCACAAAGTTCTTGGTATGGGAAGATCTAGCATACCACTGATTGAATAACAGATAACATTAAAAGAGGATTTACTTCATTCTAGAAGTTGTACTAAAAATCCAGCCCCAAGTGAGTAGCACCAACAGACTTACAAGTATGGAAAGTTTGGATAGAAATCTTCATCTTCAGGAAAGCAAAAAACTGCTTTATCTAGAAAATGAAATAGGGAAGAAAAGAATGGATTAAGTGAACAAATAAAGGATGTTCTTGCTTCAACACATTTTCCATTATTTATATTAAATCTCTCCCCACCAAATACTGAGTTCATTTTCTTATCCCTATATCTTAAGATTAGAGGTAATTCAATTGTCAGATAAGCTTACTTTGAAGGATCCAGGAACATAATAATAATATTGATCTGCAAAATGTGTTTTTGAAATTTTTATATTTCACTACCATTAAGGGATTATGCAAATTGCAAAGTGAAACTTGATAGAGTTATTAAGATAGTATTTATAAACAAAGAAGATTTAAATTTGAATGAATAAATTATTTTCTATTTATTCTATTTCTAAATAATTTAGTGTTTTGTTGATATTTTTATTCAGCAAGTTCACAAAACAACAAAAATTTTAGAAGAGAAACTGGAGACTTTTGAAGCAAAGACCGCTTTGTATATGTCCACAGATGTATGGATTATCTGTAGGTGAATTTATTATATAGACAGACAGGAAACAACTTGACATTTACCCAAGTAAGTTTTAGCTGGCTTTTAGAAAATATTTCAGTCTTCCAACCTTGAGTATTTAATAGAAAGAGGTATCTTTTGGAGTTCTATTAAAGTGAAAGTAAAGTTAGAAATGTTTAAACTTTTTACAAAAAAAAATGAAGGAGTGCTTTCTTAGTCATCTCCCCAATTTATTTGTGAGTTATAGACTTTCTGTTTTTTTCTGGAACACTTTGGGCCTCTTGGACAGGACATCTGCTTGGTTCATTTCCCAGACTGACCTGGTGGTTACTATTTCTTTAAATAAATTTTCTATGCCTTTTTCTTTTCCTCTGGGATCTGTATAATATGGATGTTATTTGTCTTTAGGTTATCTCAAAGAGCTCTTACACTTTTCATTTTTTATTGTTTTTTTTTCTCTTTGTTGTTCAGTTTGTGGGTTCTCTGTGACTGTGCTTTCAAGCTCCACTGTTTGTGTTTGTCTACTGCTGAGGCCCTCTATTATGTTTTTAAATTCAGTTATAATATATTTTAGATCCATTTGCTCTGGTTGTAGCAGTCTCGTGTTTTCTTGACCTTGTCTTTGTTCCTGTTTAACATCATCCATTGTTTTACTTAATTCAGCAAGCATGTTTTATAATTGTTACCTTAAACTCCTCTGCAGGCATATTCAGCAATTATGCACAATGGAAACTTCTCTTAGAAGTTTTTTTTTTTTTTGCTCTAGCATTTGTTATATGTTCTTTTGTCTCTTCATTTTAGTTTATATGGGTTGTAGTAGGGAGTTTCCTTTTCCTTATTTTAGTAAATTGGCTTTATATCCCTTCTATGAGAAGCTGAGTATAATCCTAGGTTTAATGCCCAGGATCTTAGGTATCTACTATTTTACAGACTACTGCCTTGGCACCTGGTCAGATGCCTGGGGCACTGGTGCTGACAAAGTTAACAGCAGTAAGGAGTCAACAGGTCTAGTTCCATGAACATCAAGGTTCAAGCTCCCTAGTATACCGTTGGTATCTAGTTGTATGGTGGGATTCCTCAATGAGCCCCTCCCCTAGGATATCTTGGTCAAAATATCTTCTACAGTGTAGGGTAAATGAATCAATCAGGCTTTTTTTCACCACTAGCCTCTGTGGCTATCACCTGTGGCCCTGATTGTGTTAATGCAGAAGGCACATGATCACAGGGCAAGCGTGCCTGAGCGTGGACACCTGTAGTATGGGTACATACACATGTGCAAGTGTGCACACCTGAACTTAGAGGTGGTGATAAAAATCAGCGGCGGCAGCAACAATGAAAAGGCCAGTGGCGTGACTACAAAAAAGGTGAGACCACAAGATGATGTAAGAGAGAGAACAACAGACAGAACCCAGAGAAAGACATAGAGACTCATGGGGAAGGTTGGGAAGCTCGGTTACCTGTCTGCCTCCCAGCCCACTGCCCTGCCAGTGCCTGCCTCCTTACATGACAGCCTCCCTGTCTAGAGTGCCTGTGCACCTGGTTCCCTGAGAGCATAAAGCCTGAAAAATCCCCTGAGGGCTCCAGTAATCTCCTTTATCCCTCTATCCAAATAGATAGTGAAGCTGCCCTGTGCCTACGGGCACTACATACAGTTAATCCCATGCCAACATTAACTGCTAGATTGTGGTTGAACAATAGACTTAGTCCTGGTGGAGAATTTTTCTCTGCCTTTTTAGTTTAGGTCCTCTTCCTGGGGTACTTGTTCCTGCTGTTAATATACAGGTGCTTCAATCCCTGGATAGTGAGAGCATTCAGTGTTTGTGGCAGTTTGCCCTTGGTCAGGTACTTAGTAAATCATAGCCACATGCTGCAAATAACAGCCTCTTCTAGGAGGAGAAGGAGGTGATCTGATCTGGCTCTACCTACCAGTTTGGACTCCAACAGTTCTAGTTTGAGAGCCTCAGGCTTAAATCAGTAATCACCATTCTGCTCCCTTACTCCTATATTTTTCCAGTGATGCCCCCTCTGTCCTGGACACTGACTCTGTGCTCCCCTTCTGCAGTGGAGTACCCAGCTTTTAAATTGTTAATGTAGGCATGTGCTCCTGAGTTAACATCAGAGAGGCTCATATGGCAGCCGTATCAGTAGCACTCTAAACACAATAGACAGTTTCTCCTAGTCCTTTCCCTTGTGCATTGCTCCTGGTGTAAGGGATAGTCATCCATTTATCTTTCAGTGGTTGCTTGCTTTGTTTTGTTGTGAGTTGCTTGAGAACACGTGGAGGAGGCAAACCTGATAATTCCACTCCTCTGCTATCTTGTCAGGCTGCTCCCCCAATATTTTAAAATGAAATAATCTATGGATACTGCGCCACATCTTGTTGGTCTTCCTGCAGTAACAGTTTCATTATTTTTTAAAATTTATTTATTTATGCATACAAGAAGTGGGGTGTAAGCCAGAGGTGTGGGGGGCGGGGGAATGAGAGGATTCACCAGAGGCAGAGTGGGAAACAGAACAGGCAGACTGACTGAAATACACTGCTGAGGGGAGCAGTGGGCGAGACAGGAGAGGTCTGCTGCATCATGTGGTTGCTCCCTGGCCGGCTGGGGATCAAACTCGTGCTGTAGCGGCTAGCGATAGCTTGATAGCGCTGTGTCTTTAACCCCTGCGCCAGCAGGGACGCCCAACATTTCCATTATCAATGTGTCCTTTAAGAGCCTTGGATAGAACAGGAGTTTTGTGGCCATTCCTCAGGGCATCTAGAGCGGAGAGTAGGCAGCCATGGGTCTCACACCATGGGATACAGTATGCAGACATTCATGGGAACCTAAGAAGCTAGAACATAATCCCCAGAAAAAAACTACTGTTTACAAAAGAGGAAGCCAAGACAGGGTGGGACTGGAACAATCTTTGGATCTTCTGGGAACAGAAGCCAATATTTCTCTTCTTTAGGCTTTTTTATTTTCCTAATGACCATCTGTTTCATGTCATAATGACAATTTCAATGCAGAACTTGTGCTCTTTTCATACACTTTGAAGAGCTTAAAGTTGGCAATATGCCTGTTACAGTACTTAATACTTGGTAAATGACAAAATGGAAGCATTTTATTCTTTCTTTATATCTCACCCCATAAGTGCACTTTAAGGTATCCTTTGTCTTCGTCACCCATAGGTGAAACTCCAGTCACACGTGTAGATCTGAAACCCAAAGTTTCTCATCTATCAGGTTTCCCTGTCCTAGCCTGGCTGGCCTTAAATGGCAGCAGGTGTAGAGAATGAGTCATATTTTGCTCCTGTCCTCTTTCCTCATTCAATCCTCCTTCCACACTCAGTGTGCTGCTCCTGCCCCCTATTGGAAGAGCAAAAAGAGAAATCTTACTGGATAAATGCGGCTCTAGTCTATCTTTGGTACCCTTCGATATGGCAGAGGCCCAGAGTACTTTTTCTCACGGGCAACTAAATGGGCTCTTGGGAGTCTCTGCTGGACCTTTTACTGCAGTCCCCTAGTGTTGGTTCTTTTGCCTTACCACACCTTGTGTTTTGTATTCAATATCATAGACAGGTCCCCCCCACTATTGGAAAGTAGAAGCTTCCTAACTGGTATGATTTAGTAGATTATTGGTGGGGGGGTGGTCTGGGAATGTTCAAGTTACCATTATAAAAGAATGGTAATCATCTCATGCTATGATGCTAACCATCCTCCACTGTCCATGACAGCTCCCACAACAGAGGATTGTTCCTGAAATGTCAACAGCCTGAGATCAACACACACTGGATCAGAGTAGCCATATTCAGGACTCTACAAAAGTCTATAAAACCCTACGTGAGTTAAAACTGAAGTAGAACAGAATGAGAAACTGAGAAGAGCCATCACAACTGTGAATTTCCAGAACAACTGGCCTACTTACCTCCCATCAGTGTGCACGGGCTCATTTACAGAACCTAGTTTCAAGACTGTAAGGTACTCTCAGAATGTGTTCTAGTTACCCACAAGGATGTCCCTCAATGATCGATCTATTTCTCGTTAAGGGACTTTTGCTAATTCTTAAACTACCTCCTTACTTTGCATTTCCGTAAGTCCACTCAGTATCACATCTGAAAATAGAAAGATTAGTCAGCATTGCATCTGAAAATGGGAAGATTAGTCAGAAACTGAAAATGAGTGTTTTTTTTTTTTTAAGTACTTGCTTTGAAGGCAAAGGGCTTAATCACCAATCACAGCTGCATTCTGAAGGGTGTCAGAGTAAGCACAGTGGTTGGTTAGCAGCGCAGGGGCCACTAACTCTACCAATAATCCTGAAGGTACAAAAGACAAAGGATGTGCAAGCTCAGCCTCAATAGTCAAGTTGTTCACACCTCAGCTGGTGAGACAGACAGTTTTCATCTTAACTAAACTTAACAGGTAGGAGGGAAAGAGTTGCACTTCATAAGGTTGGGGCTGCAGAGAATTGTCGTTTCTTTATTTCATGAATTGAATCATTGTCAACCTCATGTTTATTTCAAACGTTGCTAGGTAATCAACAGACAGTGGACAGCAGAAGAGGATGGATTTTATAGTGTGGAAAGGTAGCAGTCTCAGGATGTGATATATCAGGGAAAGGTGTTATATTATGGTGGAAAGAAATCACAACGTGTGCAGCTGCAATCATGAGGTTTTGGAAGAAATACATAAATAGAGCAATGGAACATAAACATGATGAGGAAATTGGCAGGGTTACACCCTGTAGTGGTTAGAGTAAACACAGCTTGCTTAAAAAACAGAGATAGTCCTTAAATTTCTTCTAACTCCTGTGGGAGCAAAGGACTTTTCCCTGTTTCCAGCCTGTGGTAGCGAGACTCTTCTTTACCTTGAATAAACAGGAAATTACAACCAAGAATGTGGTGTACGGCAGAGTAACCTGACCTGTATCACCCTGCACACCATTGACTGCAGGGCTTCTGGATTTATATATAAATAAGTCAGAGTTTTAAACAGTAAAAAGTAAGATCTGTTTATCTCTGCATTGTGTACTTGAGAATTAAGACAGAATTAAGGAAAAAACTCACTTTACAGTATAGGCCTGAGTGTAATGTTTATAATATAAAATTCCTTTCCTTAGAAAAGGTGGGGGAATATGTGTGGGAACTTTTAAAATAACATACAGAATGCCTGACAGACCTTTGCTCAGGCCCTCCATTGTTAGATTTTATTAGAGATTCACATTGTGTCCCTTGGGAAAAAATTACCATACTCAGAAATGTGTCCCTCAAATGCCTGTCCTGCACCTTTGTTGTGAAGCACTGTTAGGAAGCTGTAGACCCCCCATCAGAGAGTACCCAGGAGTGCTTCAACCGCCCCTGACGCTTTAGAGGCAAAAGCCCAACAAGGTCCTGGGATTTGCCTGGGACTGAGTGACAGGGAGTGACCTTGCAGCAGTAGGAAGGGCACAGGGCAGGATCACTGTAGGATCTGAGCAGACAGGGTAAAGGAGAGTCCTGGGAGCCCTTGGTGGCTTTTTCAGGCTTTGAGTTTAGCAGGTACACAGCAGGCAGGGGTGCAGGGGTGCAGGTGGGGGGCTGGAGCCTGGCAAATCTTTACTCTTTCTGGGCTCTCCAGTGTTCTCTCATGGTCTCATTGTCTCTCTTCTGGTTCTCTTCTGGTCTCTTGCTTGTTCCTCCTTCTAGTTCCTTTTCGCTCTCTTGGCGTCCCATGACGCTGCCCTTATAAGCCCAGTCTCTCAGCCCAGGTGTACTCACCTATGTATGCCCACGCCCCACTCCAGGTGCCCGCCATCAGGCATGCATTCAGGACTGCAGGGATCCATCATCAATCCTAATGGCGGCAGGGCAGAAAAGCCTGACAATCATTTACCCTACTGTAGGGTAAGGAAAAATATCAGGCTTTTCTGCCCTCCCGCCATCAGGATAGATGAGGGAACCCTGTGATCCTGAATGCATGCCTGATGGCGGGCACCTGGAGTGGGTACACCTGGGCTAAGACTGTGCTTTTAAGGGTGGCGTCACAGGGACGCGAGGAGAAGCAGAAGAAGAAGCCGAAAGAGAAGCCAAGAAGCTGAGAAGCAGCAGAACGAACAGAAGACCAGAGAAGCAGAGAGAACACCAGAGAGCCCAGATAGAGTGAGGATTTGCTGGGGGCTGGGAGGCCTGCCAGCCTCCCGGTCCCCCAGCACCCCTGCCTGCCATATGCCTGGTGAACCCCAATAAAAGACCTGCAAAAACCCACTAAGGACTCTGACTCCTCCTTTACTCGGTCTGCATGGGATCAGAAAACCTGAACTGTGGTCCATTCCTGCCCTTACACCTAACACCCCAACAGCACTGGCACCCTGGGCTCCTGATTCTAGTTCAGGGTCATTTCTGCTTCTCCCAAAGAAACACCGATGGTCCTAGAAGTCTGGACAGCTGTGCTAATAGACCCAATCATCTGAGAGATTCTCTCCAGTCAAAGTACCTGAAACACATTTACATGTGTAAGCTAAGCCTCATGATACCCCACTCTAAAGGAAAGGTAGAAAGGTGGTCCATACTGACTCACCCTTCTGAAAGCTTGGGAGAGGTGGCACAAGGTCTCCAAATGTACCTTTCAGTATGACCCAAAGTCCCTTTAGCTTTTAGCATTTGAGACCTTGGAAAAGGAAATAGGTTGCTTGTTATAGAAGCATGAATAACACTAAGACCAACAGGAGTACAACTTAAAAAAAAAATTTATAATCTTTTCCCTTTGATATACAAGAAATTCCAACTCTAAAATGATATGGCTAATCTAATAGAAAAGTACTTTATAGGACAGCTTCTCTTCAAACATAACTCTTAGAATGATTTATGTTTGTGAGGGAATATGTCTGTGTGAGAGAGTGGATGTATTTAGAGAAGTAATCATATTGTTTATTTCCAAAAAATTTCAAAAACTCCTTTTAATATGTTTTGATTAACAGCTACAATTAATAGTCATGCAATAAAAACATCAGGTCCTAAAAATCTAGTTTTATTTAACAAAGGAGCTTTAAAATGATTAAAGGGTTTATCTACTAAAATTAATATTAAAATCTGGTGGATTTTATCCCTATGGTTATATTAGTTTTTGGTCCTCTTGTAACAGGGTGGTCCCCAGGAAAGGGGGAGGTTCCCTGCCCCTCCCAAGGAAGGGTGGAGCTGAGCAGAAAGAGGAGAAGCTGCAGAAGAGACTGAGGAAGGAAGCAAGATGGAGCCAGGAGACCTGGAGGAGGCGCATGGAGCCTAGAGACACGTGAAGAAACTGCACTTGTCTTTTGGTCATGGACTGGGTGACACAGATGTGGGTGAGACCCGTGGAGAGGTGACAATAGCAGCTTTTATCTTGATGTTGATTTTGCTCTTTTCCTTCCGGGCTTGTCCAGTTGTTTGTGACCCTTTTCTGTGGGTCCCCACTGGAAGATGCTTTAGACTTGTAGCAGGCTTTGGGGCCTTGTTCTGGGCCAATCCCATTTGGATGGACTTTTACCCACGAGGGGACGGGTAACTCTGGATGCTTCATTTAGAAACTAGACTCTTTGCCTTACCTGTATTGTTTCCTAGTTTTATTAAAGTTCCTTCCCATTAAAGTCTCCTATGTTTTGTGTTGATGCGGCGGATGGCAGAACCCATGTAGAATAGGCAGGTTTGCGGGGTTTGGGCTGCCCCTGTCCTATAACACTCTTCGGAAAAAAGTTTTCATTTTGGACCACTAAATCATTTAGTTGTTCATGGAACTCTTCCTTCATAATTACTCTTAAGGAAAGTTTCAGAAAACTTTCTTCAAGAAGTCTCTTTCTCTGTTCCTGAAATCATCAGTTGGAGGTTGGATGAAAGTGCTTAAGAACACTGAATTTACTTTGAAATTAATGGTTAGCGATTTTTTTTCTGATACACACACAAAAGAGCATTCTAAGTAAGTGATGTTTACTTTTAGCTAGAATTTAAAAATTATTAAATTATGAATCATATAAAAAAAAAAAAACCCTGCAGACATCCTTTGTTTGAATGTAGCTCTTCCACTTACTATCTTTGTAACTTCAGGCTGTTACTTAACTTTCATGCAAAGCAGTTACCTTTTCTTTGAAAGGAGTATTGAAAATACCATTCTCATTGGAAATGCAGATTCCTGGATTTCATCTGGTATGGGGTGTGAGCCAGCAACTTGTATTTTTGGAAAGCTCCTCCTGTCATTCTGATATGTAGCCATACACCAGGACCACTGATTACTCTAACCCCTAGAAAATAAAAACATCATCTTATCTTAGGCATCAACTGGAAGAAGACTATTTTAATTAAGAAAAGTTTAAATTTAACACATATAATTTTATAAACCAAAACAACTAAGGGGAAAAAGCAGCAAGCTCCTTGGCTGCTGACAGAATTTTTTCAGCTAATTAGTGTAAAGTGCTTAGAACAGTGCTCGGCACAAGTAAATGCTCAATTGAGTTAGCAGTTATTTTTAGTATTAAGTGGAAATTATGGAGGCTAGTTGAGGAAAATTGCAAGTGATCATTTAATTGGATAATCAGTTCTTTCTGTGAGCCCAATATATTTTAGAAATTATATATAAATATCAAAACACATTAAAACTTCATTCAGTATGTTAACTTCTCATTTTTCTAACAAACATTTTGGATCATCTAACTTTTTATTTTCACTCTTCCTTTTTCTCTTTAAAACTGATACTGATAACCCTTTCTAGTCTTCTGAAAACAAATACCAAAAATGATATGGAGGGCCTCCCCGGTGGCGCAGCGGTTGAGCGCTGGGTCGCGAAGCTGCCCGGGGCCTCTGCAGCGCGGGTTCGATCCCCGGCTGCTCCCCGGCCACCGGAGGAGGGTCCCACATGGCGCGCAGACCTCTCCTGCCGCCCGCTTCTCCCCTCAGCAGTGTACTTCGGTCCTTCTGCCTGCTCTGCTCCCCGCTCTGGCTCTGGTGAATTCTCTCACCCTCCTGCGCTTCTGACTGTACCCAGTGCATGTATAAACAAAACAAACAAACAAATAAATAAATAAAACATGCCTCTATAAAAAAAAATCATCTTTAAAAAAAAATGATATGGAAAAGGCATATGTTCTCATTTAAAGAAATTAGAGTTGAAAAGATCCTTTAGATCAGCTAGTTCTTCATTTGGACAAATGTTATGAGTATTTTGAAATGCACACAATTAAGCACACTTATCTATCATAAAACTTCACAAACTTTTTCTGTCTTAGGCATATTTATGGTAAAAGATGTAAATGAAGTAGGCCTGATGGCTTGAAGGTATAAGATGTTGGGTTTGATTGCAACTTTGCCTTAATTGTCTGGTTTATTTGAGTTTCAATGGAGTCCTTTGTCTTCCTGCATAAGCATTTTGTACCCTGCAGGTATCAGCCCATTTTTTTCCCCATTCCTTGCTGGGGAACACTTAGCTTATATAAATGATTAAGGGACTTTCAGCTATGTCAATCATGTGCTGGGTCAATAATGCAAGACCACTTTGTGACCCTGTTCAATTATTTCAACCCTTTCTTCTCCCCAAGGTGTACTACTCGGTGAGAATACCAGCCACTATTAAAACATGATTATAAGTTGTGGTTACTTACTCACTGACCCTTTACAATGCCAAAAAAGCAGCAGCTCTGAGGGCTCAGATCTAACTTAGACAGCATCTCTGCTGCTGATGAATCTTTATGGAAGCCTTATCTTATATTTTTAACAGCAAAGCTCAGGCTCTGTTTTACTGAGCCTGTTTATATATCTAATCAGAGTAGATCAGGAAATGTGGTTGACAGCATTGGGCTGCTTGAGAAACATAATATTTGCTGGCTAGCATTAAGGAGACCTTTCAGCTTAGAGGCATGATCAATGAAGTGTGCCTGAGACACTGTTTAGATGAAGGGAAATAACACATTGGTGGCCACATTCATCCTGAGCAAATCGCTTTCCCTCAAGTGATCTGCAGTGAAAAGCTTTCCAATAAACTGATGACAGGATTAAATACAAGCAACTTCTCACAAGCCCCTCTGGTGGTTGCTGGCCACAGGCTGGAGGGACACCGGCTTTCTTTGACTAGAAGGAGAATGTCCCTGCCAGCAGGAGCCGGCTGAGTGCTGCCCAGCCTGCCTCTGGCTAACCAGCTTGCTGTGTGGCCTGTGGCATGGTGTTTTATCTCTGAGATTTTGTTTCGTATTTGTAAAATGTATATAATTCAGGGTTCACCAGAGAGATAATATATATGTGTGTGTATGTATGTGCGGTACAAGAAAGAGTTAAAGAAATTTAGAGTGCCTGGGACTATGACAAGTAGGAGAACTGCAGGCAGACTAGCAGACCGGAAGGCAGGGAAGAGCTGATATTGTAGCTGGGTCCAAAAACAGTCTGGAGGTAGAATTCCCTCTTCTTCTGTGAACTTCCTTCTTTTTTTCCTTAGGATATTCAACTTGTTAGGGTATAGCAAACTGATTGGGTGAGCTTACCCACATTATGGAAGGCAACCTGTGTTACTGAAAATCCACTGTTTTAAATATTAATCTCATCTAATGTCGTCAGTATAGTAACACCTAGACTGGTGTTTGGCCAAATATTGGTTACCATGATCTAGCTAGTTGACACCTATACCATCACTGGAGATCCTAATACTTCAGCCAGAGAGGTAGAAGTGTTACACTTTGCACTGTACGGGGTAACTGACTCTGTGTCCCAAGCTTTTAAGCTAATACAACTAATGATTTAAAATTAAATTTAGAGCATTCAGAAAACATGAGTTATGCTGGGGCATTCAGCATTACCATATGACAACATCTATTTCTTCAGACTCCTTACCAGCCTCCGGAAGTAAACTCCAGAGTCCCCAGAAACTGAGAAGTGGCATGTTTGTGGCAAAGACATAATTACAAGCTCCTACGACTTTGTAAAGATGTACCTTGTGGCCAGTGAAAAACTAAGAACTTTCGTGGATATGTTATAGAGCAACCTAACAGATACAGTCAACATTTCATGGGTGTTTTCATACCACATGGACCCCCAACAGCATGGAACATAGACGTTAAAGGCTCATTTAACATTGTCACACAAAGTGCTTGCCCCAGAGTTGGAAAAGGGCACCTGCAAATGTGACTTCCATGTACATCCTTCTCTTCGCACTGTGAAATATAGCCTCAAAGAAAACTTCGTTGTTTCCATTTCAAGGACCTTTTGTGAGAGGAGAAACTGGGCAGTTACCGGTGGAATGCTACCTTTCCAAGATTTATTAGGAGTCGTGGAGGGCTCAGTAAACTCGGAAGGTAGCTTTTGTATCCTATAGCACTCAAGACTGATTTAATTTCATGTCAGTCCTGGAACTGCAACCACAATATGAACTGCAAGTTTATAAATTGCTCCTTGGAGCAGCTGACCTTGCAGGTGGGGGAGTCAAATGGGGTAGAAATGTGGAGGAAGTTGGAAGATTGAGAATCAGTACACCGTACACCAAGCAAGCAGATACATTTCACCAAAACACCGGAGTTCTCATCTGCCCCTAATTTCACCCCCCAAATCCCTCCTTTCCCTTGTGTTTGTCTTCTGTCTAAAATATTCATTTTTCCCCCAAAAGGATGTCAGATGAGATAGAAACTGTCAGATGAGGGGGAAACTGGATTATGCTACAGTAGTGTATAGGGTCTTTTGGATTGTCAAAGATTATTTCATCAAAATTCTGCTCATGAGAAATTCAGAAAAATAAAGTAAAGCCTAAATTAAATCTCCTCTCACAATAGAACCCCAGATGGAAATGTTAAAACAAACTGATGTCACTAAAAAAACAAAAGCTAATACTCAGAAGCACAGAATTCTTACAGGAGCTAGAAAATGTGGTTTAGTTTCATGGCATCAATTAAGTCATGCCTTCAAAATGAGTTAGCAATAGACAATGTTATTGGAAGGAAACCACATATTGAGTATCAGGATAAATCTCCTAACAGTTTATTAGTTCCATTGCAATGGAACGTTGTCTATGCCAGTGGTGACAGCTTATTCCCTTGCAATTATACTGGACCAAACATTTGTGGACAATGTGAGGACAGTCTTACTTTGATGACAGGATGGTCATAGTATGAAGGGGATTTATTTTCATATTCAAAATGCAAACCTTCAGTTCATTCTTAAAAATTAAATAAAAAGTAAATTAATAAATTTCATTAGGAAGACGTGTAATCTAAAAATGCAGTTTAAAATAGAAACCTAAAAAACAATATTAGCACCAGTTACCAGTTGTAATTTTCAGATTTGAGGTACATTCTCTAATACCATTCATTGCATTGGATTCATCAACTGATACGGATTCATAGTCCTATAGGAAGATGTTCTTTAATTATGATAATATCATGTCAGATATTTAGATTCTACACTGTGCTTTTATGTTTGTATTTGACCTAAGCAACACTGTATAGTATTATATTGAGCATTTTAACAATTTGTGAAAGTGGAGAAGAGGGAATCATAGCTACACACTTGCGAATCTTTTTTTTTTTTAATTTATTTTTATTTATTTATGCATACAAGAGCTGGTGGGTAGGCCAGAGGTGCGGGGGTGGTGGTGGTGAGAGGATTCACCAGAGACAGAGTGGGGAGCAGATCAAGTGGATTGACTGAAATACACTGCTCAGGGGAGCAGCGGGAGAGACAGGAGAGGTCTGCTGAGCCATGTGGGTTAGCTCCCTGGCCAGGAATCGTACTCATGCTATAGTGGCTGCCAATCCCTTGATAGTGCTAAGACTTAGCCCCTTGCACCACCAGGGAGGCCCCACACTTGCAAATATTAGCACTTACCAACATCACCCTTATGAAAGCACACTGATATATACCTAATTGCCAATATATACTCATAGAACTCTACACACACACACACACACAGAGAGGGAGAGAGAGAGAGAGAGAGAGAAAGAGAGAGAGACACAGACACACACTTTCCCCAGAAGACAGGTGGAGATTAATCAGGTACGATTTTAGACTATGCTACTTATGTGGCCTGAGTTCATTGTTATTCCTTCAATAAGGGAATCTCTTCATGTGCTATTCTCATCTGAAATCAAACATAGAAGAGTCACAACACAATGTATTTCTTTTTCCAAACTTCAGAGCAGAAATGTGAGTTTCAATGTGGGTCTAGTGTATATAACAGAAGTAGATGAGATGGAATTCAAATTTCTCAGGTATGTGGACACATGTCACACATATAATCAGTATATTTGCTTCAAGATTGAGAGTGAAGATAGCCATGAGCATATTTTTGATATGTATTTATCTAGTTCCAAAATATTTCCATCACTCCTGGTTATGCCACATTGTGAATTTATTAAATGCCAATGCATTTTTCACCTTAAAATGATTACTTTTATGGTATGTGAATTTCACATCAATTATTTTTCTAGATGTATTATCCACACAGCAGTCATCAAAGTGATACAAATGTCCAGCATTTCCCTGCTCCCTGCCTCTGCTTCCTTTTGGGACTATTTTAAGATTCCTGGTACTATTATCCACCAGACCGGGTCCTGGATCCACTGTGAGGTGGGTGAAATGTGGGTGATTTTTTTTTCCTGCTTTCCTCTTTTTCCTCTTTCCTGCTGCATTAGGCTCCCCAAACCCTATTTCCCTTTACTACTTAGCACCTCTGATCCCATAGAACTTTATCTGGTAAACATATTTGGAGGTAGTAAATTGATGTTTTACTGCTGAATATTTTGTCTGTCATTTATTCACAAACAACCTCTAAGGTTGGCTTGGCTGTAAAGTGCAAGTGCATGTTATTGCTTGTTTGTTCTTATTTTTTTTTTAAATTATTTTATGTATGCATACAATAGCTGGGGTGTAGGCCAGAGGTGTGGGGGGTGAGAGGATTCACCAGAGACAGAGTGGGAGCAGAACAGGTAGATCTACTGAAATACTCTGTTGGGGGAAGCAGCAGGCAAGACAGGAGAGGTCTGCCGTGCCATGTGGGTCAGCTCGCTGGTCTGGGATCTAACTAGTGCTGCAGTGGCTACTGATAGCTTCATAGTGCGGAGACTTAACCCCTTGTGCCACCAGGGAGGCCCTGCTTGTTTGTTCTAATTAAACTAGTTTTAAGAATTCAGAAAAGTATAGAAATAATGGACCCTGTGTTTTCAACTACTCCTTATTAGCAAATATTAGCATTAAGTCATATTAACTTTTTTTTTAAAGATTTATTTATTTATTTATACAAGCACTGGGTACAGTCAGAAGCACGGAAGGGTGAGAGAATTCACCAGAACCAGAGCGGGGAACAGAACAGGCAGACTGACGAAATACACTGCTGAGGGGAGAAGCGGGCGTTAGGAGAGGTCTGTCGCGCCATGTGGGACCCTCGCCAGCAGCCGGGGATCGAACTCGTGCTGCAGAGACTGCGGACAGCTTTGCAGCCCAGAGCTCAACTGCTGTGCCACCAGGGGAGGCCCCATATTAACTTTTATTCTTTGAAAAATCAAACATCAAAATAGTCAAATCCCCCAACCAGTGCATACTACTCCCTTCTCTTAGTGCCCAGGGATACTGGTCTGTGATTGATATCTATCCCTCCCTTGTATGTTGTTATACTTTTATTACACATATGTTCAAAGTTTTTACCACAATTATGACTTTGTTTTCTTCAGCTTTATAGTTTATTGATGCATCACTCTTTGTTCATCTTTTATTCATCCCTTTAACTAGTCTATGATTCCATTGTATGAACATGTCCTTTTTTGAAAGACATTATAATTGTTCACAATATTTTGCTAAAAACAATAGTGTAATGAACATTCTCACATGTTTTCATGTTGGCATATGTGACAGTTTCTCTAGGACATACATCTTAGAAGTGTATTTGCTAGTTCACAGGATAATTGGTTCTGATAAATTTTTTCCCAGCACATTGGTGGTTTCAATATAGAAATATTTCATTTGGAACTTCTATAATCAAAAGGAAACTTTCAATTGTGATTATTTTCATGGACTTATGAATTACTTAGAAGTGATTTTATTAGTCCAAAAGTATTTGGAAGATATCTTTTGATTAATTTTTGCTAACTTAATTGCACTCAGAGAATATATTCTGTCTCCCTGTATGAAAATGTTACGATATTTGCAAAGACTGACTTTTTGCTCTAGTATGTGAAATATTTCTGTGAATGTTATATTTATCCTAATACAACATTTTAATTATGGAGATCTCTATGTATATTTATGTATTTGCCCAAATATAAGCAATGCATATTCAAGTTTTTTATGAGGTCTCAAACCTTGAGTATTATTTGCATTCCTCAAGCTCTGTTGCAGCAATTGTTGAAATGTAAATTACAGAAGTATAATTTTGGTGTACGTGCTAAGAGTACCATACAGTAAGAAAATTGTGCAACTTGAAGAAAATAAAATTGTCAAGTAGAGAAAAAATGACTGGCAACAAATACTGCACCAAACACTGCCCAGAGAGAGCTAAGATTTGGGTAGGTCTACTGGACTCTTCCTTTAGGCTCTAATGATTTTCACCATCTCTATTTTTATCTTACTCTAAAACCATGCAGCAAAACTCATTAAAACATATTTTCTGTTATTTTTAATTTTCATTAGTCCAAAAAGCAGCTGCTCCCTATTTTCTGAATACTAATGACTTATCAAAAATTCCATTGTTACATTTGGTGTTGGGCATGGTGAGATATATCCAGTTGCTGAGGTGAGAAACTGTACACTTGAAACCTGTACTCTCTTGTAAACCAATATGACCTCAACAAAAAATAAAAAGTAAAGCCAGTGAAAAAAATCCAATGTTAAGCATCAAAATATTTTACCATATTTCCTTCAGAAAAGAAATATTTCCTTAGAAAAATGTCTTTAAATGAAAGGGCATTGGAGATCAGTCCAAATCTAATCTAATCTATTACTGAAGGAAAATACAAATGACCAGAAAAATGATAGTTTTCATCCATCAGAACATGAAAAATAACAAAAGTGAATGATATTCAGTAACCAGCTATAGTGTAGAGAAATGAATGTGCTTTTTCACTGTTGTTGAGAGA